>NW_020664587.1:15938923-16129024 GCF_002925995.2 Terrapene triunguis
GGGGCCCTGCCCCCACACCCCCAGGCACTAGCTCCGCCCCCATTTCTCCCAGATCCTAGCCCCTCCCCCCTCCGGGGGCCCCGCCCCCGGTTACCAGTCCCCGCCCCCCTGCCCTCGGCCGGAAGAAGATGGCGGCGGCGCTGGCGGGCGGGGCGCTGGGCCGGGTCCCTGCGCGGCTCCCGCCGGCCCGGGGCCGGTTCCGGGGCTGCCTGGCCGGGGCGCTGCTCGGGGACTGCCTGGGCGCCACCTTCGAGGGCAGGGAGGTGGTGGCGCTGCCCGAGCTGCTGCGCTTCCTCCGCGGCCTGGAGCCGCCGGGCCCGGCCGGGGGCAGCGGCGAGGAGGCGGATGGCAAAGGTGGGGGCCGGGGTGGGGTTCACGCACCCTGCCCTGCCCCCCCCCCCCGGGCCCCTGCCCCCCCCCCCCCGCACACTCTGTTCTGCCCTGGGGGTGTGAACCACCCAGTCCAAACTGCCCGAGGTTAGTCGCTTTCATGCAGGAGGCGTGTGTGGGGGAGAGAATTTTTTTTAGAAAAAGCAGCTGTCACTTGAAAACTGCCCCCAGTTGGTGCAGGACTGGTACCTGGAACCACTTTGAATTCATTCTTTTGAAATAATTAGATTCCACGTTGACTGTGTTTCTGTCACATTAATCCCAGATCACTGGTCTTGTTTCTCTTACTGACACCGCCACCTAGGGTGACCAGACAGCAAATGTGAAAAATTGGGACAGGGGGTGGGGGGGGATAGGAGCCTACGTAAGAAAAAGACCCAAAAATCAGGACTGTCCCTATAAAATCGGGACATCTGGTCACCGTACTGCCACCTAATGTATTACTAGTGAAGGCGTGTTCCTCCACCGCTGTAGTTGCGCCTCTGCAGTCAGTGACAATTTTTAATCTCTCCCAAGGCCTGCTAAGAGAGCGGAGTGTCTGGAAATACAGCCAAGGCTTTTATACTCCAGATTCACAGAGAATTCTCCTAGCAGTAGAGAAATAGGATTGGGATTCTAGAGGAGCAATAGGACCTCTTGGTGTTTGGATGATCATCTGGTATTTTTGCCTTCCCTTTCAGAAACGCTCTGCTACACAGATGACACAGCCATGGCCAGGTGTGTGGTGCGGTCCCTGCTAGCCAAGGGAGAGTTTGATCAAGTTGATATGGCCAGGAGGTAAGGAGTTGCAGTCACCACAACAGGGAGAACTGTGTTGCTTTTGCAAGTGATAGTGAGTGAAAGCTAAGCAGCCACTTTGAGCTGTTCCCGTTCAGTCCAGGAAAGTGCAGAGGAATTCAGTCTGAAGTGGCCGCCTATTTGTGTGGAGAGACTAAAAAGAGCAGTGGCCCCAATGCTGCAATTTGGCCTGTGCCTGCAGGGTTTGTGCCATCCTAGATTCTCATTGACTTCAGTGTCATTAGAGTGGCATCTCAAATCTGATGTTGAAACTAAACAGGGGGGACACTGTCAATGTAACTTGTGTTGTAAGCAAACAAGTTTGTATACTTTTGTTATTAAAAGCACTTCAGTGTTTCAAAATTATTCCCTTTCTAGTTTACTTATTGCTTGGTATGCTTTTTACACTTCCCTGAGCTTTGGGCAATGAAAATCTTTGAAGTCAGTTTGTTTTATAGTCCGTTTCCCATTCAGATACTTGGTGCTGAAGCGTTTGGGTTTCAAATGGTGAAAAGCAAAGGTTTAATTGTTTAAAAACTGTCTCCATTGGACTTGAACAAACAATATTTCTGCCTGCCTGTGACTAGTAAAAATGTTTCCAATTAGTTTTTAAAGTATATCTTAAAACATCAAAAAGTCAAGAGCTGAAACCAGTGATTTACACAAATAGATATAGTCAGTACAACCACATGGTCCAACCTCTGTTATCCTCATCCACCCAGGTCTTTGGGGCAGGGATTTTTCTCTTTCTACAGCACATATCTGTACAGCACCTAGCGCAGTGGGGCCAGGATACTTGCTGAGGTCTCTGGATGTTACTCTGATGCAAAGAATAATAAGGCTTTATAAAAGCATCTTTCAAAAAAAGATTTTAGTAGCAGACCAAATGTAAGTTGAAACTGTCCCTTTCCAGTGTGGTTTTTCTAATTCCTATGTAATTGCTGCTGTTTTACCTTTGGCAGATTTGCTGAGGAGCACAAGAAGGAGCCAGATCGGGGCTATGGGATGGCAGTCGTCAAAGTGTTCAAGAAACTTCTGAGCCCCAAGTGCAGTGATGTGTTTGAGCCAGCCCGAGTGCAGTTTAATGGGAAAGGCTCCTACGGCAACGGTGGTGCTATGAGGGTAGCAGGCGTTTCGCTGATTTACCCTGAGGTTCAGGATGTGAAGAAGGTGCATTACAGGGAGGTTGTTCAGGCACTGGGGCTCCCAGATCTCTGCTGATGGGATGGGGTTTGGTGATTCTCTTTTACTCTGGTTTCCTAATGATTTTTTTTTTTAATCCACAGTTTGCGAAGCTCAGTGCTGAGTTGACACATGCCAACTCACTTGGCTATAACGGAGCCATCCTGCAGGCGCTGGCAGTGCACCTCGCCCTGCAGGGAGAGCTCAGTCGGGAAAGCTTCCTGGAGCAGCTGATCGGCCACATGGAGGATGTGGAGGCAGATGATAAATCTTTGGCTGATGCGCGAGCGTAAGTAGGGCTCAGAGAGTTGCATTGTGTCCTCCATATGGAATTTGGTCTAGTTCACAGCAGTGTCTTTCTCTTGACTCTGTACGGCTGTCTACCTAATGCCTCATAGATTGCACTCTGTCCTGTCTCTCGATGCTATTCTGTGCATGGGAAGTGTGAGATTTTCCTTCATGTCATTAGGCTGTGTTTTGATTTTAGCTGCATGGCTTTTCCTGTGACTGGGAAACTCATGTTTGAAAATACAGACTCCTCGCCTCTCTCTAGAAGTGGGCTGCAGAGCCTCTCTTGCCACACACTCCGCTGCCATGAACACGTCTCCCAGTCTGTCCTGGTGTGAATGTCCTCGGAGTGAGGAGTGAGAAATTCCTCCAGGTTCCATTTCCCTCTGCCTCTCCCCCTCAGTCCAAGCCAGTACCTTTATGGAGTGGAAGAGTGTGGTTGTGATTCATAAAAGCCGTCCAACCTGCTGGCTGCATGCTGTTAGGTCTAGCTTCTCCTCCCTGTCCCGTAAGCAATTTGTGAGACTTCAGTTCGTCCTCTCCCATATCTGGCCTTTCCAAGAGAGTTGACTTGCTGCAGACTGGTAAGATGGGTCCTTTTCTTTCCTCCTCTGAAGCCCTCATTCATTCATTTCAGTTTGACGTGCTCTCAGAACAGCTTTGCTTTGAGGTTCTTGCTCGTTCTCCGCATGTGTACAGGAGGTCTCAATAGACATGGCCATGGTTCAAACACCTGGAAATGTGGGAAGATTCACTCCTATAGCCACTAACGTATCTTTTTTCGGAAAGTCTGGGTCCCTGGGAGCCCTCTGTTTGGACACCTCTTCATAGGCTGGGTTGTATTAGATCAAATCAAGCAGATTGCTCCCTGGTGGCAGGGAGGGAAAAGTCACTGGAGCAGAGCATTTGTTACATTCCTGTCTCTTGTCTCCAGGATGGGTTTTGAAGAATTACCATTTTCAAGGCGTCTTAAGAAGATCAAGGAATTTTTGGAGCTTAGCACCGTTCCAAAGTCAGATGTATTGCTTGAGTTGGGTAAGCACCTTTCTTCCTACAGGGATTCAGGAAAAGCCATGGGGCAGGGCCAGCTTAGGGAGCCTGTGGTTAGTGCTTTCCTGGACTTCTGCCTCTTGCTCGCCAGACCAGCCGGGGGTTGGATGTGTTGCAAAAACTGCATGTTCAGCCCTGTGGAAAGAGTGTGTGACCCGCTCTGTGGTGACTCCCTCCCCGAGGGCAGCCTTGGTGGATGAAAGGCTCTCTTTCCAAGAGAAGAATAATGCCGAATTTTCCAAGATCTCATCTTAATGACAGTCCATCAGTCAGATCTTCCTTCTGGACACCGGGCAACCCAATGATGTTACAGGTTAGACTGTGCCTGGGCATAGTTGGGTGCATGTTCCTGACTGGAATGGTAGTGGGGTGCTGATCAAGAATGAGACCAGCGGAGAGCATGGGATGGAAAGAAACTTGCATAGCGTCTACCCGCACTTCACCTGGCTTGAACCAGCCATATTAGAGTTTGAAATTGGCAATAAGATGAGCTCATGAACTAAATTAGGGAAGGGATGTAACTGTCCTGTTTTGTCACTGAATGTGGTTGGTTTTATTAACAGGCAATGGCATTGCTGCTCTGGAGTCTGTCCCCACTGCGATTTACTCCTTCTTGCGCTCCATGAAATCCGACCCAGATATTCCCGATCACTACAACAACCTACAGAGGGTCATCATCTACTGTATCTCTCTGGGTGGAGACACAGATACCATAGCTACCATGGCTGGAGCCATTGCAGGAGCTTATTATGGGGAGGAGCAGGTACCCCCATGCTGGGAGCAGAGCTGCGAAGCTTTTCAAGAGACAGAGATGCTGGCAAATAGCTTGCACGAACTCTACTGCCAACGACTTTGAGCCACAGAAGTGGTGTCTTGTGCCAACGTTAAAGCAAGTGGCTACCTCTGCCTCATTGATCAGATCCATAGCAAATGGGTCCACCTTGTCTTTAATGATCTGTAACCTGTCCAAGCCCAGAATGGCACTTGCTGTCATGTGTCGCATGGTAGAAGTGAGACTTGGACCTTGTTTTTCTGTTACAATTGATCTGGAGGGTGCTTGCACAGAGAGCTTTGGACGATGGAATCTGTTGTCCCACCAAAGCACAGAGGCAGTATCTGGTTCTGATGAGATTTCTGCTTCTTACCAAGGCCTCTCCTCCTGTCAGTGTCTCATTCTGTCATACAACTTGTCCAAGCTTCAAGTGGGGTCTAAATCCAGGAACCAGCTTCCTGTCATCTGTTTCCAGATTCCACAGACTTCCATTCAGATGTTCACAGCCTAACCTTCAGGAAGCACTTCGGTTGCGCCATACCCATATTGCAATTCTTTTGTCGTCTTTACTCTCTGCGTTACACCTGTGCCTGACTCCTTAAACTTTCCATTGCCTTATGCACCAGACTGCGACCTTCCGGAATGCTGCTCTTGCTCTGGTTACTCTCTCTCCTCCCAGTGCCTAATCTGTGCTGTGCTATCCTTGCACCCCATTCTGCACACCTGGTGTCCAATGCATGTGGCAAGGTCACTAGTAAACCAGTGGGAAGAGATGTAGTAAAACCTAGTGGTACCTTAGGCCCAAATCTTGGTCCCATTGAAGTCAGTGACAAAAATCCGATTGACTTCAGCGGGAACAGGATGCAACTTTAATTGCTTTCAACCTCTACACCTGCTTGGGATTGTCTAAAAGTGGACAGGAGGACGGTTTCAGTTGAGAATTCACTTCTGTTAAGAAAGGGCTCATGTACTAGGAGACCGTGCAAATGGTAGAAGATGTATTAGAAAACAGTGTTCTGCAGTGGGATGTTTAAAAACGTGCCCAGTCAAGCAGGCAGAGAGGAAATAATCTGAGTCTGTATGCAAGCTGAGTTGTGGAAATAATGTGTTTTGAAATGTCTATAGTAATTACAGAAAACAAAGAAATAAATACCATCGTGTTTGCAGGCAGCTATCGTATGGAAATGGGTATAAATCCGAATATTCCAAAGATTTTACTAAAACTGGGAAGTGAACACATTACTAATAGGGGGCTTATTTCCTGCTGATGTCAGAAGAAAGTTATTGTGTGTACATATGAACAGTCTGGTTGTAATTGGGTTATTCCTCACCTTTCCTGTACTTTGCTTCCCTAGAGTACCAGTCTATTGCGTGAAGCTTTAATGGATTTTCCGTGTATACACATGACTATTTGTCCTATAAATATGTGGAATTATGGGTCCACTGTATTTATAGACTGTGCTGCAGATCTGAGAAGTAAAACATTATATCTTCAAGAGACTTTTCAAGGAAGACATTTAAAAACAAATTTTCTGTTTAAACTGAGCTTGTTTTTCTTTTGAATGGAAAGAAGTTGTGGAGCTTGCACAGGTTAGCTGTTTATAAAGTCTAGCTTTTCCTAAGCTAGGATTGAAATGTGTTTTTCTTAAAAGTAATCCAATCACTTAGGATCATTGAAGGAAAATACAGGAACGGTGGCTAATTATCAAAGTAAAGGAGTTGTGTTGCATAAAGCAGTCATTAGCTTGGAGCCTTATTTGACCTCAGCCTCTTTAGGAAGCAAACTAAAGTTTGGACGACTTGGACAAAGAGATGTTCTTTATACGTGCTTCTGGTATGGAGCCTTTCCTAGCCGGGGTAGAAATTCCTGGCCATTCAACTGTAGCTGAACTTGGAACCCAGTAGGGAAAATCTTTATGCACATTTGCGCAGACTAATTGGACTGGAGCCTGTTCTCCAGTGGTGGTGTGTAGGGATGGGAGTTTCCTGTGTGGAAACCTTGTGGATCAGTGGCAGGCTCTTGAAGTGTTGCAGTGAAAATGACAGCTCAGCTGCAGAAGGCCTTGGTCATCTTCTGTGTCCTCTTTCACAGCTCTGCCAACCGGATCCCGGTCTTTTTCCTGTGACCTTTGACGTTCATGCAGAGCACAATTCATCTACTGGTAAAAAGCTCAGCGCGCTTCAGCCAGAGCAGATGCTAGTCCCCTGGCAGCATTTCCCATATGTCCAAACACCAGTGACCATACAGGCTCCCAGCAAAGAAACTGCGCTCAGACTTGTGTAATGCCTGTGATGATGAGTCAGTAACATCACTGGAGCTATGGTTGATGGGCTGAGTAAGGGACTTGGTTTTCCTGTTGTGTTAAGGCACCATTTATAAATCTGGCTCCATTACTTCCCCATCACCTTCCTGTCTGGGCTCCCCATATTCTTATTGGAGCTTTCGAGGCTTCCCCAGCATCAAATTTCCTCTGCAGTCACCTCCTGCAAGCCTCAGTATACTTGGCTGGAAAGTGCCCTGTGGGTGTCACCTGTAGTAATTTGCCAAGCCCTGCTCCAGCTGGGTAGCTGCAGGAGACCATTGGGTCTGTTGGCAGGAGCAGAAAGATCTGTGCCCTCTCCTTGGGGTTCTTTGTTATAAGATTGCAGACAGCTTTGAAGTTTAGCACTGCTAGTTATTCCAGTGCAGAGGGCATTTAGCCTTTACCCTGTGTTAAGTGCAAAGGTGGTTGTGCTGACGCCATCACAGTGTGGGGTTTGGGAATGATCCTGATTGCGTTTTCCCAGATCTTGCCTCAGCAGTTATAACAGTTCTGAAATTAACCCTGCTTCCATCTCCCTTCATGACTGATTTTGGCCTTTACTGAGCAGCACTGGTGGGGGAGGGTGCACTGGGTGCAGAACTAGTCATAAGTGTACTAATGTGGTGATAATTTTACTAGACCATAACTGCACTTTAAATGCCATCTTTGGGCTTTATTGTATGTAATTCTATTTATAGTTTTACCCTCTACCTATATATGTCCCTGTATGGGGGCAGCCAGCCTCTTGTGAGGCTAAATTGGAAGGGGAATCATAGGAAAGGCTTTAGGCTATTTCCGCCCCCCCACTTCTCTTCTTTCAAGACTCAGCCTGAAACTGCTTCGTTATGGTTTCTTAAAAATGTTTCTCCGGAAAGCAGGATGAAAGCATTTCCAGGTCAATTAATGGCATCTTGTGAGGAGCCGGGCCTCCTGCTTCATTTGCAGTAAGTTTAATTCTTGAAATCTGCTGTAAAAACTGTTCTCACAATGGCTGCTTTTGTTTACAAGCAGTGAATGGCGAGACTGTCGTGGTAAAAGTGGGTAATGCCTGTTAACAGTAGAGGGAGTTTAATGCACTGCATGGCAATTGCATGGCCCCAAAGTATTTCAGTGCTGGAGTTTTCACTCGAGTCTTGCTTGTAGAAAATACTTGCAATAAAGAAGAGCAATGGGTGGAAAGGAGTCAACTGCTGGAGCCTTGCTGCTAGAATCAGTTCAGATTATTTATTATGTCTAGCGCACCAAAAGTGTCCTGGGAATATTAATAAGATGCACCAAGATGACACTTTGCCTTACACCCCTAAATGTAACAGGGTTTAAAGGGACATGTCAACTTAAAATTCACATTTCTGCCTGGAAATGTTTCACTGGCTATAGTTAACATTCCCAATTAGGAGACTTGAAAGAGATCACTTAATAAATATTTTTTCCCTCTTTGTTTCCTTTGTGCCTCTGGCAGCACTTCATGTATTAGTCAGTTTCAACATTTCCCCAGCATAGTCAGCCAGTCCCTTTTGTCTGTGGAGAGAGAGAGTTTTTAAAATAAGGGAATGTGATTATAAAAGCACAAGAAAATAGCAGTCAGGGGACACAGAGGCAGGGTGGTATCTAAAACTAGTGATTTTTTTTAATTGACTAGCTTTCAAAATGATATTGCTTAAAACAAAACAACCTTCCTCCTCACCCCCACCCCCAAAGAAAACAAACTGATGGAATCAATGATGATTAAAGCCCAAAGAACTGAGCTGCATTCTCACCGGCTTCTTTTTACGGGGAAGAAGGTAAATGGGTAGCATAGTCCGTATACATATTGGAATTTGTTATGGTGGCAAGGGTAGTCATAACCAGCTAGCACAATCTGGTATTCTTCATAGTTTTGGAAGCTTGAATAGAAACTCTGCATTGTTACTTAAAATTCCTGTCTCCTTCCCCATCATAGAAGGCACGCATGCTGCTCTCTCCTTGAGAAGGAGCTTGGGAGTGATGGGTGAGCTCCTGGCTTTGGGTTCATTTTTAATTTCTAGCAAAACCCCATTTTTCCAGGAAAGGAAACTCCAGCATGCACTCCTGTGCCTTAAATTCCTCAACGTAATAATTGCCAGGTAGAAGAGGAAAAAATGTTGCAATATTTGGAAGGCCCCAAATTTCACCATCTTCCTTTAAGGAACTTCTGGACTGTGGCTGTGAGGCAATGTGGAATAAGTTTTTCCTATGTTGATCAGGGAGCAGGATAGATGCCATCTCCTATTACCATTCTCTCAAGCTAAGTCTGAGTTGAGTGGGCAACCGGGAGGTGACAGACTTTGAATGAAAGCTGATACCCTCAGCCTATGCCAGTTGTGCGATCTCATTCCAGTTCCTAGGGGACAGTTACTTACATTACCAAAATCAACCCTCACCTTTGCCACAATTGGTCCACTCAATGGCAGTCTTAGCAGATAAACCATGGACTGAATGGACTATGAAGGCTTAAGTACCCCTTCCTCTGGGTGCACACTGGTGGGGTGTTGCAGGGAAGCCTGTTTCACTGCCAGTGACCAGGATGCGTTCCTGTTGCATGAAGAGAAGAGAGGACTTCCGTATCTAAGGCTGTGCATATTACAAAGGAGAGCTCATAGGGCAGGCAGGATGAGCTGAGACCTATGATTATGGCCAGACTTATACAAGGGTATTTCAGAAGTGGTACTTTGAATATAGAAACTTCGTCTTATTGTTTGGGTGCTGGCTGCTGCTACAGAAGGTGTGGGTTCAAATGTGAGCTCTGACATAGACTCCTTGGGTGAGCCATGGACTATTCCCGTGCCTCCTGTCCCCAGAACAATGGGATATTAATCTTTCCTTCGCCTGTTCAGACTGTAAGCTCGTGGAGCAGGGGTTATCTCTTACTATGTGTAGGTGCTCCTGCAATACAAATAAATCATAATAGGACAAAGGCACAGCTGAGATGATCTTTTATACAATAAGTTTTATTGATGTTGTGTCAATACAATCAAGTACTGTAGTTTTAGTTCTGAAGAGGCCAGTTTCCGATCACAATCAAAGAGAAGGCATTTTAAACCAATTTTACTATGACAGACAGAGCATGTAATAGGTATTTTTACAAAAACTAAAATCCTCTATATACTAGGTTAGAAAAGAAGATACTAGAGGCAAACTTAAAAAAAAAAAAAAAAGTAAGAATTTGTATATAAAAAACGCACACTGTAATGTAGTTTTCATAGTTAAAAATTGACAAACTTCATCCATCCCAACCATTTTTTGTATGTGTGTGACTGATACCAACATCCCAAGTGCTCACACCCATGACAGAAAATAAACCTTCCTGCTGGCAAATATTACATACTGCGTACTTCAAAAGAAATCTTCCTGACAATATCTGGTTTACTGAACACCTTCCCTCCTTCACCCTGTGCATCGTTTCCTAGCCTCCCTGTGTGTGTAATATCCTTGTCATTCAATTACTGTGTAAATGTAACAGGTTATAGAGCTGCAGAAGAGTGATTATGGTTTCTGCTCTGCACATGAAGGGAAAGTGAAATTGCAAAATATTTTCTACAGAACTGAATGAGTTAATATTTGCGTTTGGTTATAATGTGCATTTCTGTCACTGTTTTTGCCAGCCAGAACCAGAGGATTGAATTAATAACAAAACCAAACCAGGACTGAACGTAGGTTAGAACACAGTATAAATAAGTTGCTTTGTCGGGTAACAGGCTTAAACTTCCACCCTTGAGTGAATTTTCAACTGTGTGGAAGTTCCTTACCCTACTGCAGGTAGCATATGTAAGTTACCATCTCTGCCTCTGGCAGTGTTACGTGGTTCAAGGAGTGAGACCTCTTTGCTCTGAAATGAAGGGGTCTGCTGTATTATCAACTTGAGTTCACTGTGGTTCTCTGCAGGAAAATACATTTAAACCAAGAAGACAGAAGCCCCATGCCGGCACTGTCCTTTCAAGTGTGGATTTGAAGAGAGAAATTGAGCTCCTTTTCTTCAAATTTTAGGTCTTTACTTTATGGTTCCTATTTCGAATGGGAAATCGAAGAACCGCTTACCAACAGAATCTGGGCCGTGAAGGGCTCTGACATTCTTCTGCCTTCAGGAATTAAAAACATCTGACAGAATTCAAAATATCAGGCTGTATTTGTCTTTGTTAAAAGTTCCATCGCTTCACAACCTGCTCTTGTAAATCCGAATAAAAACTAAAACAAAGGGGAGGGGAGACCCAATTCCAGATTCTGTCTGAAATGTTAGTCTATGGAATTTTTTTCTTTAGCTTCCTTCTTTTTGTTTCCTGTTTTGTAATTCAGGGATGGGCGTGTTTTTGTAAATAGAAGCCCTGGATGGCAAGACACACAAATGCAGTGTAGTTTAAGAAAAAAAAAATCTATGTTTAAATAGTTTTATCTACAATAAATCTGGAGAATAATATTAAGTCACATTCTTACACTCTCTCTCTCCTTTGGCCGTATTATAGGCATCATGGACATTTGAGAGTAATGAACACTGAGCTATTGACTAAATTAATTTCAGCTATTTTCTTAGGCACATGTCTTTGTAGAAAGGAATTCAGTATATTATATGTGGCTTAACTTCAACAGCGTTCTATCTACCCAGCGTGAGAAGAATCTCTTTAGTAACTTTTAAATGCAATGGTCTGTAGCCATTTTACCTTACCGCACGCTGCAAAGCAACAGGCTTCAATTGTTCCAGTTTGCAAAGGCCAGCGCAGCCACGTGGTCAAGAGCTGGGCACACCAAAAGCTGTAATAAACCTTGTAACCCATATTCAAATCAATGACGTTTCAAGCATTATTGAGGCAAAGTGGTAACAACAGGACAAACATGAAATGATTTTTTTCCTAAGTCACAGAACCCTGCACGCAGACCGGTGCACCTTTCAAAGATATGTATTGCACTATACTTGTAAATAACATTGTTAAGTAGATAATAGCACCGTTGTAAAAGGAATGCATGGAAAGGTAGAATGAATGCTTTTTTTTTTTTTAATAAGTTCCCCAAGGGGAAGGGAAAAAAAGTGTACACATCCTGAAAGGTAGACATTAAAAGTAAGTTGTCCATAAATGGCACCTTAAAGAAAGCAGAGCTAAACCGTCCATGAAATCAGCTAGTAGCAATGTAAGCCATGCTTGCAGCGCCATCCTTGGATTGTCAGATAATAAAACGTTCATAAGCCCAAACAAGTCTGTGGGCTACAGAAATATATGTGATAGAACTGGCCCTTTGACTTGCCAATGCAGGAATTAATACAAGGTCAAGGAACATTGTTCATCACAGGGGGTCCCAAATTCCCTGAATGGCTTTGGAGTATATCGGCACCCATCCTATTGCCAGGTGCTACTAATGATGTTTTTTGTTCCTCAAGATTTTTTCTTAAATATTTACTTATAAAAAGGTGCTTCTGCAAAGTGTTCCCCTTTTGATGACTAAATCCACCCACCCTGATCGAATCCGAGAGACTGATTCAAGCGTCAATGAGATTGAAATGTGGGGAAATGATTGATTGGGAAGGTGATAGTCAATCCATCAGGAATCTCCACTGCTCTAGAGATTTGAGATTGCTTAGGATCCCTGGATTGGCTAACGAATATGCAAAATGGCTTTATTTAACTAGTACTCAACAGCGGGAACAAGGGCACTTGATTATAAACCAAGAAGGGTCTAGATTCTTCAGCTTTCCTCCTCTGACTTAAAGAACAATGTAGTTGCATAGCTAGATCCTAGCCAGCCTGAGCTAGTTTCTGTGTTTGATGTGCAGTCACAAAGGTAAAATTTATTCCAAAGACACCTCCCCCACTTGCCCCCCCCCCCCAAGAAACAACAAAGGCTCCTTTCCCCTTATCCTCTCGACTCCTTGAGTGAACAGTGTGAAGCGAGGTCCTGCGCCAATGACTTGCGCGTTCTTCCCAGTGATTTTTCTTTTTTGTATTTCTTTTATTTTTTAAAAAAAATTATTAAAAAAACAAGACAGTTTATGGCTAAAGTGGGTAAAAAGGGGAAACACCCAACAGCTGTTATGTGGGGCAAAGCAGGAAGCCGGAGAAAGAGGAGTGGATGTATTCTGTGGAGTACAGCCCATTGGCTTGGTCCGAGGGCATTTGGACCCAGACTTGGTCATTCTCTTTGAGTTCGAGCACTGCGCTGCCTGAGGCTTGATCCAGGTAGCCTTTTTTGTACTCGTCGTAGGTGTATGTGGCGGGCACATTGTTCTTATAAAGTGCCACCCAGACATTAGTCCCTTTGACGTGCACGTGGTAGGCAAAGTAATAGATGCCGGAGATGGGGCAGGTGAATATCCCAGTGGCTGGATTGTAGGCGTTGTGCCCGTTGTACAAAGTCCTGTCGAATTTGACTGGCATGCCAGAGGCTGGGAACGGGGAGGTCAGGATGGCCGTGAAAGCGGGTGCTATCCGGGCAGAGAGCTCCCCTTTGCCATACTGTGGCTTCCCAGGCTTACCATTCCCTAACACCGCTCCTTCCACGCCTCCATCCGGCAAGTGCAGTCCAGCGATGCCTGTCTCGTCGAACACCCCTGGTGCCCCGGGGGGACCAGGCGGCCCTGGTGGTCCTGGGGGTCCGTTTAATCCACGTGTCCCTGGTATTCCAGGTGGGCCAATGGGTCCTGTAATGCCAGGCTCCCCTACCTTCCCCTCCCCTGGAGGGCCTGGGAGGCCAGGTTCCCCTTTCAGCCCTGGTAAGCCCTGTGGCCCCATGGGACCAGAAGGGCCTTGTAGGCCTGGAATACCAGATGGGCCCCTCAGGCCTGGCTGGCCTGGAATTCCTGCATCTCCCTTTGGTCCCAGGCTACCTGTTAACCCTGGCACCCCAGGAATCCCTGTGAACCCTGGTTCTCCTTTTGGCCCTGTGGGGCCAGGTGGTCCCTGAGACCCAGGCAAACCTCTCTCTCCAGAGACCCCTGGTTTCCCTGCAAAACCGTTTGGCCCTTGGTCTCCACGCATCCCTGGTATTCCTGGGGGCCCAGGCAGCCCAACCTCACCTTTGAGGCCTGGCAGCCCATGTTTGCCTGGCAAGCCCATGGAGCCTGGCACCCCGGGGGATCCAATGACACCCTGCGGGCCCTGCTCGCCTGCTTCCCCATCCATGCCCGGTTCCCCTTTGTCGCCAATGGCTCCTGGGATCCCAGGTTGCCCACGATCTCCTTTTAAGCCCGGCAAACCTGGTTTCCCATAGCCTGCGGGCCCAGGTAAACCGGGAAGGCCACGGATCCCGGGTTCTCCCTTTGGCCCCACAGGGCCTTGCATACCTGGAACCCCTCCGACGCCCGGGATGCCTATTCCATCAATGCCTGGTGGCCCCCGTGGCCCCATCGGCCCAGGTTCCCCATTGATCCCAGGGGCTCCAGATGGGCCCATCTCGCCTTTCCCCCCTGGAGCACCTGGTAAGCCATTGAACCCTGGTTTCCCAATGCCGTTTGGCCCTGGAGGCCCAGCGGGGCCGGGGGGGCCTCCATTTCCTCGGGGACCCGGAAACCCTGGCTTCCCAACGCCATTTTCACCCTTTAAGCCCCGCTCCCCCCGAAGCCCTGGCTCCCCTTTTGGCCCAGGCTCACCCCGAAATCCTGGTAGACCTGGAGTGCCCTGCATGCCTGGTTTCCCATTGACTGAGATGCCTGCTGGCCCAGGCAATCCTGGCGGGCCAGGTAATCCTCTCTGGCCATGCTCACCTCTCAGGCCGGGTTCACCTTTGAGGCCGGCCATCCCTTTCATACCTGCCTTTCCTGGAAGCCCTGGGATACCTGGTTTGCCAACACCAGAAAATCCAGGGGGCCCAGCAGGGCCTGGCTGGCCATGAAGTCCGGGTTTCCCAGTGCCTGGTTTTCCTGGATAGCCTGGGGGGCCTGGAGGTCCTCTTGGGCCTGGCTTTCCTGGGGGGCCTGGCTCCCCTTTGAGATCCATCGGCAGGAGCGGTTGCATGTCTGTTAAGAGCAAGAGACACCAAACCCTTACTGGATAAGTGAGGAAAGGCCTAGTGCCCACCCACTACCAGGAGAAGCAGAACCTCAGCGTCATGCGAGGAGAAGCCATGGTGGCTAGTGCTGAGTGTTAGTGAAGTCACAGCCCAGAGCCTCAGAAGGATTTAGGAGGCTAACGCCCACTGATTTTTAATAGGATTTAGGCGCCTAAATACCTTTTGAGGCTCTGAGCTGTACCGCCTTGTTAAATGGAGATATTGCTATAAACCCTCCCGCTGACGTTGGAAATGAATATTTGTGAAGCACTTTGAGAGTCTGAGATGAAAGGTGCTCTGAAAGCCTGGGGGTGGGGTATCATTAACTATACATAAGTTACACACCCAGGGGCTCCTTTTTCTGTAATGGTAGGTTGTAGGAATGTACGTTAGCACCAGATGAAAAGAGGCCTGTTCAGACACAGTTTCATTTATGGCTGATTTAGAAATAGCTAAAACAAGTCCCACCGGGTACTTGAACATTAAATGGGGAGTCCGACCAATTTGCTCAACCAACCATGGGGGGAAAAACTGAATACAGATGAACAATTCAGACTTGCTGTGCTCAAGGTAATGCAAAAGGAAAAGAGTGAACTTGTAGCTTTTACTGAGACTAAAGATGGTGGCTTCACGGATGCCCTGCTGTCTGTTTATCAGTGTGGTGGCAAGGCTAATAGTATCAGCCATGATATTCTTTGGAGTGCGGGCTAACTCTGGGACGTTTTTGATAGTTTCCGAGGCCCCTGTGCTTCCACTGATGCTTCTAACAGCATCTAGAGTTATCATTAGGGCATCTTCAATGAGCAATATAGGCATTTGCAAATAGTAACAAGCTAAATTCACCAAATTCACAGATGATGCAAAATCAGTGTTTGGGTTGGGAAAAAAAATCTATGACTTAGAGTTATTATCACTGTTGATATTATAGTAGCACCTAGAACCCCAAACAAGACTGGGCCACCCTCACTGTAGCACCTAGAACCCCAATCAAAACTGGGCCCCTCACTGTGCTTGACACCATCCAAACAGCTAGTAAGCGAGTCCATGCTCAAAAACAGCTTACAGTCTAACATATAAAATAGTCAGAAAGGAAGGAGTATAATTAGGCCCATCAACAGAGGCACAAAGAACTTAAGGCCCAGCGCCTTAAAGGTAGTCAGACTCGTAAGGTCCATTGAAATCAATGGGCATTAGGTGCCTAAATATCTCTGAGGATCGGGACCGAAGTGACTTGGTCACACAGGAGGTCTTGGCAAAGGTGGGGACTGAATCCACATCTCTTTAGCCCCAGCGCCTTATTCACAAGCCTGACCTTCCTCTAGACATGCATCGAGCCAAGCAGTGACAGAGGAGGCTTCACACACTGCCCCACCAATGAGCGTAAGGCCTGTTGTTGCAGAACTATCACTAGAAACATGAGCATTGGCTAGCCTCCAGGGTCCCTGCCAACCCTTAGTTTCTCCATTGCCAGTATGGCCAAGCATGCCAATTAGCATCAGCAGTGAGGGTGATTTTTAGGGGGCTGTTTTTACATGTTCCCGAGGACCTGAGGACTTCTCCCCCCAAGTCATTCATACTGGCTACAAAAGAGCCATCAGCGGGTAATGGGTTTCAGTCATTCCGAAAGAGTGTGTTGGTGTTGAAAGGCACAGCCAAAATTAACGGTACCCTATCACCAATCCGCTGATAGTCCTATAATGGTTTTCTCTTACTAGGCTGACTACAGTGCTTTAGGATATTTTCTTGGGAGAGCAGCTAGGTAATTGCTTTGTCATTTGTGCATTCATGTAAGATGTGTCTGTGTTCATTGGCGCAGTCCCACTTGCCTATGGAGTGTAGCATTGGGGAGGAAACTTTAAACACACTGAGAATGTAGACAAAGCCAATTGCTGCAAAGGAAATGCAACAGCAATACCATCTCGGACTGATTCAGCACAGCTGGGAGTAGGTCCTAAGCACTTGCCATTTAGAGAATTATAGTGGTTTTGCAAAGGGCCATAAGAAAAAAGAAAAAGGAAAATGCATCAGAAAAGGACGTGGAGATGGAAGTGTAGGCGATCCAGAGTGTGTCACAATTGCTAGTCACTACAGCTCGGTACTCTTGGTGCAGGAGCAGCGTGAGTCCCCGGACCAGAGTAGCCCAGGCATGGCTTCACTTCCCACCTGAGAAGTGGGTGAAAATTTTGACTGGCTCTCGTCCCAGGTAGGTTTGATAGAAGAGAGATTTGATGGTTACTTATACACGTTTCTAAAAACAAGTTTCAGACTGGTAGCTATGGTAGTCTGTATCAGCAAAAAGAACAGGAGTCCTTGTGGCACCTTAGAGACTAACAAATGTATTTGAGCATAAGCTTTCATGGGCTACAGCCCACTTCATCGGATGCATGCAGTGGAAAATACAGTAGGAAGATAGATATATATATACACAGAGAACATGAAAAAATGGGTGTTGCCATACCAACTCTAATGAGACTAATTGATTAAGGTGGGCCTCATTAGAGTTGGTATGGCAACACCCAGCAACACCCATTTTTTCATGTTCTCTGTGTATATATATCTTCCTACTGTATTTTCCACTGCATGCATCCCATGAAGTGGGCTTTAGTCCACGAAAGCTTATGCTCAAATACATTTGTTAGTCTTTAAGGTGCCACAAGTACTCTAAAAACAAGGACTCTGATTGGCTGGCAAAGACTTCTCATTGCCCTGTCTATGACTGTATAGCCAAATGTGACCAAAATGTAGCAAACTGGCTACAACAGCCAACCTTTATAAAAGTGATCACAGAAGCATCAGGTACCAGGGCAGCATCTGGCCCTTTGTGTCTGAGTTTATGTAATTAGGTAATCTCAGTGGCTAGATGGAACGCAAATGAGTCTCAAAGTGTTGGATGCTGTTTACATGGGAGGTTTGTTTCCTACTCCAATTCTGGTATCTGTATACACCATGTGTCTCTACAGTCACTGTTTACAAATGGAAGAGGCTGTGCCTGGAGACATTTGGATCACGTTTGCCTTTAGAAAGGGAGGTTTCTGTTCCATTTAGTTGTCCTCCTAAACTGTGCAGTCAAAGGTTTTACTCTTTGATGTGCATTGATTTACCCATGTATTAGGAGTTAAGATTACTTTATTAGGCCATATCTAGCTTGCCTCACAGATTACTGGCTGTAATGTGAAAGGGCCAAATTTACAATGCGCTTCACGCACCCTGCCATATTTGCCTGGAAGCAGAATAGAGCCCAAACTCATTTCACAAGGAAGAACCATCTAATGATTTATATGACAGTAACATCTAGTGGCTCCAGCTGAGATCAGGGGCCCATTGTGCTGGACATTGTTCGTACACACAGCAGGAGACAATGCTAGCATGAAGGGCTTGCAATCTAGATGGACAAAGGCTGGGAGTGGAGAACTGACTTGCCCAAAGCCACACAGCAGAGCCGGGGGGGAAAAATTAACCAGCGACTTCTGGCCCTGACCTCTGAACCACACTGTCCCACAGCCAAGGTTGGCTTTGGATCATGGCTCCTGTCATCAGCCAGGTTCAAACCGGTGACTTGCATGTGCGGAGTATGGTCTCGCACAAAGTTCTCCCGCGGCCAACCATATAAACCACCCAACGGTTTGCTCCTAGTGTATGGAACTGTACATGGGCTACAACCCCAGTAGGACACTATGGGGAGGAAGGAGGAGCATGCAAACTGTTTGGTGGTTGCAAGTGGCTGGATGGGACAGTTGATGCAGCGGCACACTACTGAGTCACATTGCACTGAGGACAGACACGGCACAAACCGAAAACGAAAGAAAGATGCTGTCTTCTGATTGCTTCTCATACTCCGCAAGAGGAGAGTTTTCATTCTCTGCAAGAGATCTGGTTATGGATTCTCTAAGGCCTGCAGCCCCACAAGTAAACGTAGGGAGAGGAGGAAGCTGTCTATCTGCATTCTACCCACCCATCCACCATCTGAGAGAAAAGCTTCAAGCTACACCCACTGCCTTGCTAGAGCCCACTAACCCATGGGCAGACAGATGCTCTGAATGCCAGACGCTGGACGCACAGGCCTAGCTGTCGGTCCTGGCTTTAGAAGGAGTTGAGAATGGTAAAAGGGAAGGGAAGGTCTGGGGCTGCCTGGTTCAATGCTCTGGGCAAAGGAAGTTCAAAAGTTCCAGGAGGGGGAAGGTAAAAGAGAAGTGGGTGCTGGAAAGAAACAGAATCTGTGTTGGGAACAGAGCCAGGTCCATCCCCTGGAGACTGAGGAGTCAGTGTGCTGAGTGAGGACATAAAAGCAAGGAAACCGTGGGGCTGGATGGATCTGCCAACACTAGGAGATTTTGCTCAGTCAATGGGGAAAGATTACATGAGATTTAAGGCACAGGCGGTAAAAATAATAAAGGCAGCAGAGAAGGCCCCAGCTAAGTATCAAAGGGGCTTTTCCTTTAAGCACAAAAATTAGCCCTGGTCATTTCAACCAAGTCTGGAAACGTGGTTATTTTTCTTTCGTTAATGGAAACATATTCAGGGCTTAGGCTTTCCTGAGCTTATCTGCATATCAAAGACTTGCCCACATCCTCTGCTCTAATAGAGGTCACATGGTTATCTTGATTAAGGAAATACTTGTCTATCAAGACATCGCCACTGATTTCTGCAGTCGAGAAAAAAGAACGATTTAAACTGTGTGCTTAAGCAGATTTCTGGAAAATATCTTCCCTGGAAAATTATTTCAATATGTGGGTTTTTTTTTTCTTTTCTTCTTGTGCTGGATGCTATGGTTTGTAAGAATTAGTTTTCTAGGTCATTTCGCATGGAATCAGAACATGGAGATACAGCTGAGCCCATGAAGGAGGGGGCAGGGAAAAAAAAACTCACCAAAAGAAACAGCCAGATGTGAGTTGCCAGCTTGTGGGCAGCCAAGAAAGCAGACAGGAAAACCAAACCGGGGACGTTAGCACAGAGAAATTGGGACATTACAGCCCCAACGGTATCCAATTTCAGGAGACCGTGTCTTACCACAGACGCATGTCTCGGAGAGTCTGCGTTTCACAGCAATAGCAAGGGGTTATGTGCTCCCCTCTGTGTATGAGCAAAACAACCATGAATGCTAATGGAAACAGCCACCTGGGAGTCTGGGAGGGAAAACAATAGACAGAGCCTCTACAGAAGGTCTCGCCTCAGGTCCAGAAGGAAGGTTTCAACCTAATTCCAGAACAAAGGAATTTTCAGCTCAATGGTCCGTCTAGCTTGGTCTCTGACAGTGGCCAGCATCAGCTGCTTCAGAGGAAGGTGCAAGAAATTTCATAATGGCCTGTGATGGAATAATGTGCCAACGATAAGAAGTTTCTTCCTGACCTCAAGCAGCCAGTGGTTGGCCTATGCCCTGAACCATGAGGGCTGATACATCCCTGATGAATTGTCATCCTAGTTACTATACCTGTGGGGGGTTCTGTTATTCATAACAACGGCTAATCCTTTTTTTTTTAATGTTGCTGAGCTGTTGGCCTCAGTAATGCCATGTGACAGTCAGTTCCACAGGCTAATTATGTACATGGTAGCTTGGGCCAATGGTTATCTAGTCCACCATCCCATCTTTAGCTGTGGTCAGCACCTGATAAGGTGTGGGGGAAAAAACACCCTTAATGCTCACTGCCTTTCCTCTCCAGTGGAAATACAGTTAACTCTTATGGCCAAACAATGGTTGTCATTTCTGGAGATCTTTTACAAGGCAGCAACTATCTTCCCACCTTGAGTACACCATCACCATGTTCTCTCTGAACTCACTCTTCTCTGTCTTCATGCCATGGAACTACTCAACCCTTCCTCATTCTGTGGGGGCAGCCCAAAGAGTTCACCCTACGAAGCAGCTCCTTTCCCTTGTCCTACCAGCACCCCTTAGGGCAGTTTACAACGAAGACACTGTCAGCTTCAGCTGGGGTTGCCAGGGAATATAAACAGGGCATAGGAAACCACGCAACAAATCCCAGTGGCTACCGGAGAGGTTGGCAGCATTACGTTCTAAATCAGTAGCCCCATCCAAACGTTCGGTGTGTTGAGTAACCTGGAAAATGCAGATCAATCCAGAGAAGATTCCAAGACATATCAAACAGGCTTCTTACATATAGATCACCTCGTCTTCAAAATCCTTAATGAGCTCTCCCATGTGTCATACATTAGGACTTTGTTCTTGAACATGTAGTGGTTCTAAGACCTTCTCTTGCTCATGTGGCCTGTGGAGACTCCTCTTGACAGTTTATCGTGGAGATTTTCTTGCTTGCCCAGGTTTTTTTTTGCCTATGGCTGGATAAACTTCTGCCTGGTTTCCTTTCATTTCTGCTGGCCTTGACGTTCTCTCCAGGCATTTCATTTTCTTCCAGAGGCCAGAGCTCAGCAGATCACAGGGATCAATAGAGAGCCATGAGGGGAAGAACGAACAGACGGCGCTTAATGGGATTAAAGTTGGAAGGGAACATATAAAAATAATCGTCGTCTTGGCAAGGGAAGTTTCACATTTAGCAGGACATGAGGGAGCTGCTGAGATGTTAACTGGAGGCCTCTTGACTTCATACGAGCAGCCACTCTACAAGGTGTGCGGGGCTTAGTTATTCACTGGATTTTCCGTAAACATTTTAATATAGGTGAAAGTTGCGGGCTTGGCAGCTTCTGAAGACTGCAGGGTAGGTCCTGCTCCGTGCAGCAGTAGCCCGCGGGTTCCCCCCAACTGCCCTGCTGTTAATATGTCTCTGGAGGAGCCACCTTTAAGGGAAATGGGGGAGCTCAGTCTCTGTGGACCATTCCCACACCTTGGGCTCCTTGCCCAGCCTCAGATGGGGAAAAAATTATAGGGGTTGTTTCTGTGGTTTAGACACTTGCCCTTGGAGCTGGGCAGAGAACCTACAAACTCATTTCATAGAAAGGCCACGGAACAATTGCCAGATGGTAGCAATTGTTTGGTCGCTGCTGTGGGAGGGGTGAGGACTGACCACTCCCAGCAGGCAAAGGCAAGACCCTGGTCAATAGCTGAACGAAGGGGCTCATCGGCTCTCTGGGGAAGATGTGGGGCTGCTCTGAGAAGGCAGTGCTACCTCAGGGGGATCAAAGACACAGTCCTTTTGCCCCACCAGGATGGGAAACAGGTGCTCAGGCTTAGTCTGATAAATACACACGTTAGCAAGGCAGGAGGCTGCGGTGTGTAATCTGCCATGGTGAGCCAGCAAAAGGCTCTGACTTAACTAATGCTTTATTCCATGTACAGTCAGGGATCTCTGCTCCGCAGTGCGAGGCGCTGCACGTGCACACACACGCCTAGTGCCCTGCCCCAAAGCCCTTACACTCCTGTGCTTCCACCTCTGCACAGAGACCAAGTTCAGTCAGAGTTTTGGCTCCTTCACACGAAGCTGCCTTTAAATCCAAGACTAGGACATGAACAGGATCCTCTCACGCGGCTCTGTGTTACATCTGGGCTGAAGTGGGACTAAGTGATGCCTAAGCCACCCTCTGCCCAGGCGGGAATTGTACCTTAAACACGTTTCCAGGTCATGGCAGCCCAAAAACACAGGCCCTTCCTGAACACTCTGTTCCTGCACGTGGGACGAACAGCGACACGGAGCCCAAACCTACGCCCGTGTGCAGGTGCAAACTGTTCTGATTTGCGTGACCCTTGTAGGCAGAGCTACTGCTGCGGGGAAGCAATTTCCTCTGCTCCTTGGAAAGACCAGGCAGGGTCTGGGGAGCAGCTGCCCTCAGAGGGTGGGACACACCTGCTACGCTGCCCAGCCCCTGAGAGGCAGTAATAATTACCCCCTTCTGCAGACTTGGCCAAGGTCACACAACAGGTCAGAGGCAGACGCAGGACTAGAACAGGTAACGGCTGTGCTGTAACCACTAGCCCCCATGCCCCCACATTTAGCTAGGGGGAATCGAGCCCACAGCACACTCAGATCAAGGTACAGCAGATAAGGGGCTACAGTCTTTGTGTTTTTTTTGTTAGCATGGCTCAAAAATGGGTAGAATTAGTTGTTCTCATGCAGCCACACGAAAGAGCCTGGTTCACTGATTAATATGGTGACCAGACAGCAAATGTGAAAAATCAGGACGGGGTGGGGGGTAATAGGAGCCTATATAAGAAAAAGACCCAAAAATCGGGACTGTCCCTATAAAATCGGGACAGCTGGTCACCCTACTGATTAATTAGTTCATTCATTAATCATTCATGTTCATCAGCTGTGTTTATTTTTAAGCACTGACCACACACTTGGCGAGGGCTGTGCGTGAAGGTGGGAAAGGCCCCTTGACCCACCCCTATACCATAACTCTGCCCCCTTGGTTTGCACATCGCCACAGAGCGCAGTGGCATCACATAGCCAAACACTACCAGGGAGGGCCAGCTTTTTAAAGGTGTTTAGAGGCCTAACCCCTAGTGACTCCAATGGGCGTTAGGTGCGTCGGTGCTTTTGAAAATATCACTATCTGCGGCTACTTTTAAAAATCGGGCTGTTAGCGCTGTTAAAGTCTGTTCCTCAGCCAGCTGCCCCTGCTAATCATGTCTGAACTCTGACCTCCACCTTCCAAGGATCACCAGGTGCTGAGCAAATGCTGATTTAGCTACGTCTCTTAACCCTCTGTGTCAGGTGGGTAAGTATCATTACCCCATTTGACAGATGGGGAAACCGAGGCAGAGACAGATTTAAGTGCCCAAAGCTGCGCACGTGCCCAGGATCACAAAGTGAGTTGGAGTCAGAGCCTGGAATGAAAACAAGGCAGCCAGTTCCCCTACTCTAACCACTGGACCTGCGCATGGTTTGTCAACCATTGCCAACAGGTTGCAAGGGGTCCCTGTATTCATGGCTCTTTGAGGGGCCAGGAGCAACATTTGTCTGTTGTAACATGAGGCCAAGACCCAGACGAGGGGGAGAAATCACTGACACCAGCTAACATGTAAATCTGGTCCCCAGTCACTCATGGGCTGCTCTCTCTTTCCCAAGCGCAGTATGCTGCTTGGGGCAGTACGCACTGAGCTCAGCATCTCTTCGAGACACCAGCGGGCTTCAGGCACAGATTTCTATGGCAAACATGATCCCCAAAGAAAATAAAAAGGAAGCTGATACTCTCCTAGCCAAGCTTGGGGCAGCATTTTACTGACATGAAAGGATAAGGAGTCTTTTTGGGGGTGAAGCAGTTTGACTGCTCACTTCCCATTAAATCCCATTGGTGCAAGAGCACCAGAGAGAGTCTGGGCATTTAGGGACCCTGCAGCAGCTGGGGAACTTAACTGAAGGGGGGAGAACCAGATTTAAATGAGACCAATAGGTCTGAGTGGTATTTTGTCATTCGCACAACAAAAAGGCTATGAAGAAATCCCGCGGGGATAGTTGGGTTCCAGATAACCCTGCTTACGCGCTCTACACAAACATGCAAGGTCTAGGTGAATAATACATCCTGCTGTTCTGGCTGATGGCGTCTAAACCACAGCCCACAGTGAGCACCACTAGAGGGCTCACAAACTATTTAAATAGGCGCAACCCTATTCCGCTACAATACAAGGTCCCAGGGCAATTCTCTTTTCTCCTGCACTCTAGGTAACCTTCTAATGCCCAGCTATCCGCATTAGCAGGCTGTGGTGGGCTCTGAAGCCATTAATACAGGGCCCTTGTGTGTATTTAATACCCATGACTGTTGCTCACTTTTGCCCTATAATAATGGGAAAGGTTTGGAGCAGACCCAAAGGAGCAGAAGGCAAAGTCCAGCCTGGCGCCCCGTAAGTAAACCCTGCACCGCACTAAAGAGACCACCGCGATCTGTCCTGATGCATAGCTGTGTTTTTAAAGTTCCCTTTTCCTGTTTTTAAAATGTATTTTTTTTTAAATCGCACCAGTAGTTAACATTTTAACGGTTTTTAGTGCCACCCACCTGGCTCAGGTCTCGGAGACAACACAGCATCTCTGGAGAGCGGTGTTGGCGAAGCTGATACCAATGCAGACGGGCACAGTGCTAAGCAGGTTATAAAAACCGAGCTAGAGATACGTCTGGGGCTAGACAGACCGGCCCAGATCCTCACAGGGATTTAGGTGCCCAAATACCTTTGAGGCTCTGGCCTTGGTTGTGAGAACTACGTCCTCTGGTGCTATGGCTCGCTGGGCTTGCATTGTAATGTGCGCCTCGGGACGGCTCGAACCAGGAGGAAGCTGAATGACCTGAACAGAATCAAATTTCCTGTGCCAGGGGGAGGTGCAGGGCAACAGCTGGAATCACCACGGAGACTCATAAAGTATAATTATCCATTCAGCTAGATTTGGGGGGGCAGGGGTGTACCGTCGAGCCTCGTCCTTGGGGATCAGGCTTTCACTTACACCAGCTCCCCAGGAAAGAGGCCTCACTCCCCTTGGCTGAGGGAACTGGGATTGTTTAGTCTCCAGAAGAGAAGAATGAGGGGGGATTTGATAGCTGCTTTCAACTACCTGAAGGGGGGTTCCAAAGAGGATGGAGCTCGGCTGTTCTCAGTGGTGGCAGATGACAGAACAAGGAGCAATGGTCTCAAGTTGCAGTGGGGGAGGTCCAGGTTGGATATTAGGAAACCCTATTTCACTAGGAGGGTGGTGAAGCACTGAATGGGTTACCTAGGGAGGTGGTGGAGTCTCCTTCCTTGGAGGTTTTTAAGGCCCGGCTTGACAAAGCCCTGGCTGGGATGATTTAGTTGGGAATTGGTCCTGCTTTGAGCAGGGGGTTGGACTAGATGACCTCTTGAGGTCCCTTCCAACCCTGATATTCTATGATTGGGGTATTAATTAACAGTCAGGGAGCAAAATGTTTGTTTTTTTCCCCCTTTGCAATTTAGAAAAGCAACTCGGCTTTTTAGAAAGGTAACTCCTGACATGTTCACTAGGTGGCACCAGCAAGCTAGGAACCCAGCCTGCAATCGCTCAGTCTCCCCGGCCACTCAGGTCTTGGCTTAGCCCTGAAACCCATCCTGCGAGGCTCATTTTTAACCCCTCTCTCCTGACAGCCCTTCAGGGTCAATTGCACACAGGGACCGTCTGGAGCTGCCGCAGGATCCTCCCCTGGCGACGCATCAAGCGCTTTAACCGGGGGGCGTTCCAGGCCCTGCCACAGCGTTGCCTTTCTACAGACCGGGGGAACTGGGCGCTGAGTGGGGCAGTGACTTGCCCATGGCACCGCCAGAGATAGGCCTCAGGAATCCTGATTCCTTCTTTATCCCAAACCAGCCTTCCCCCCCCAACACAGCCTCCCATGCAGCAGTGCAACTGCAGGGCGAGGTGACGCTGAGCCTTGGGAGAGGGGGTGCCAGCAGGGGCATCGCCGCCAGCCAAACCGGGTGGACGCGACAGTCCGAACGGGCCAGCAGCGGTGCCGGACCCCGCCAGCTCTCACTGACTGACTAGTGCCAGAGTTGGAGCGGTGAGTGGCGTGGTTCCCTGCCACACCCTTTGGGTGCCCCCCCCGAGGGGAAAGTGACGCGTGAAACCGGAACCAAAGTCAGTTTTTTTTTTTTTTTTTTTAATCGAAAGCAAAAAGGGTAAAATGCTGGAAATGAAATAAAACCTTTCATTTGACCCAACCCCATTTTTTTGTCTTTTGTTTGGAGCTGCGAGAGCCAAAACCTCTGTCAGTCGCTAAGCTCTACCGAGGAGCCAGAGGGCCTGGTCGAGCAGCATGTCTAACACTGGGTTCAGGGAAGAAAGCTGGGGGGGGAAAGGGCACGAGAGCGCGTAGCCACAGCCCAGCTGACAATGACTGAGCCACCACGGTCTACCCACGCTCAGGGCCCCTTACGGACACGTGGTCAGAGACAGTGCCTGCCTTGGAGAGCTTACAATCTAAGCAGAGGAAACGATGGTCCCCTGGCAGGCGTCACCAGCGGGCAGGTGGCACCCACAGGTGGGGTCATTTCAGGCCCACTCTGAGCCACTGGTGGGAGGCTTGAAGTGCCAAGGCCAGTCAGCATGTGTGGCGCCCGGCGCAGGCGCCGTCTCGTGCTGCACTATGCCGTGGCGCTGGAGCTGGGAGGGCAGGGGGAGCAGCCTCCCCTTTGAGCCATGGTTTGGATCCCGCTGTCTGAACCTGCCGGCAGAGGCTAGCATGCTCCAGCTGTGCACATGTGCTCTAGTGGAGCGGGCACTGGACTAAGAATCAGGCAACCTGGGTTCTGGCCCCACTTGTGGCCAGTCCCTTCCTCTCTGGGTCCCTTCCCTACTGTGACCGTATGCTCGCCAACGCAGGGACTGTCTCTTGCTGTGTGAACACGCAGCTGAACCGAGCCCTCCATAACACACATACTAATACAACTCTTCCTTCAAAGCAAAGCGGGGGCAGCACCCCCCAGGCATGACACGGTAAAACCACAGGATGCATTTTGCCATGTCCCAAGGCCTCGAACCGCGGGTGCCGCAGACCCAGGGGCGAGCTGCCAGTTCAGGGTGTGGGTTTGGCGCACACCTGGCTGACTCGGCAGCCTTTGAACCAGGAGGCTGCGCTGGCATGTGGTTTATGCTGCAGCTCTGACAGTCAGTGTCCAGCAGGAAAGCAGCTGCCACGCGGAAGCCTCAAATCCTACCGGCACCCACCGGGGCTAAAAGGTGGGGCGAGAGGAGACGATGGGGGCTAGCCGTCCCCTTCCAGCTCCTTCCGCCAGCTCCCTCCACAAGCAGTTGGAGTCGCCAGCAGATCCCAGTGGGAAAGGTCCCGGCCCGGGAGCTTTCCCAAGGACAGAAAAGGATGGAGGCTCCTCCCCTTTGTACGCTGGTGTCATAAAAAGAGGGACTTCGTTGGTCCAGGGCTGTGTTGTGTCCTACCCTGACCCCGCCCAGCAATGCAAACTCCTCCCCTTTCATAAGAACGGCCATACTGGGTCAGACCAGTGGTCCAGCTAGCCCCGTGTCCAGTCTCGGACAGTGGCCAGTGCCAGATGCTTCAGAGGGAACGAACAGAACAGGGCAATTACCGAGTGATCCATCCCCTGCCGTCCAGTCCCAGCATCTGTCTGTCAGAGATTTAGGGACACCCACAGCATGCAGTTGCATCCCTGACCACCTTGGCTACTAGATAAATTCATAGCGGATAGGTCCATCAATGGCTAATGCGTTTGTTAACCCAGTCATACTTTTGGCCTTCACAACATCCTCTGGCACGGAGTTCCACAGGTTGACTGTGCGTTGTGTGAAGAAATACTTCCTTTTGTTTGTTTTAAACCTGCTGCTTGTTAATTTCATTGGGTGGCCCCTGGTTCTTGTGTTGTGTGACGCGGTAGGTAACTTGCCCCTGCCCCTTCCCAACTATGCAAATTCCTGACCTCTCCCAGCTGTGTGAGCTCTTCCCCAGCTGTCCAATGCGTGCCCCCCCCGCAGCCAGCTCCCCTTTGCGGACTTATCAGAGCAACCCCTGAGTTTTTAATAAATATTCTCAAATGTGGCCTGGCTGAACGAAGTGATGCTTCGTTATGCCCATTTCCTGCCCCCTCCTGGGTGGAAAGAGCCACACACAAAGCTTGGGGTACTTTGAAAGCAGCTTTGGTGAGAGTTTTGTAAAGCTACAGGCAGCAGGGCAGGAAGAGCCCGTGTACCGGGGAGACGGGGGTCTTGAGAGCTCCTGCTCCTTGGCTTGGCTGGGCCCTCTGGGGCTAGCAACCCCCCTCTCCATCCTCACCTCAAGGCTGCTGCTGCCACTACAACACTCTGCGGAGAACAGGGACGTGCGGTCTGCAATGCCAAGCAGAGCAAAACGGCCTCCTCGGACCCTGGAGTCCGGTGACATCAGAGCAGGCGAGGCAGAGGCCAGGCGTGTGCAGTCGGACAAACCCAGATGCAGCTTTCGCTGTGCCCACCAAAGACTAATGAGGAAGGCAGCCAGGTCCCTTCTTTCACTTCGGGGCTAGGAGGTACTTCATCGCCTTATTAGTTGGTCTTTGCGTTGCCCTAGCAGCTGCTAGCCCCAGCCATGGCCCGGGACGCCGCTGAGCTAGGCCGCTGTGCAAACAGACCAGAAAGACGGTCCCTAGCCGAAGAGCTCGCAGGTTTGCGGAGTCTCTCGCGGCCTCGTTTTCTGGTCCCGTGCACACTGCGCCCTTGTCCTGTTCTCACAAGTTCCATGTACTGCCCCCCCCCGCCCCCACTGCCGAGCCAGGTTATGAGCTCCAAGCACTGGATTCCTGAAAGCCCAGAACCCTCCCCCTGTGAGGTACCACGGTGTTATTGTCCCCCTTTTCAACAACTGGGGAAATCGGGGCATGGTGCGGTCGAGTGCCACCCTCAGCCACACACAGGGTCAGTGTCAGCATGGGAACAGGACCCAGGCATCCTGACTCCCAGTGCCAACCTCTGACCACTAGATTGTCACCTTGGTTTTATTAAATAAGTGGAGTATTGGCTGGATTAGGGGCAGTAGGGTCCATAAATAACCCTCTGCCAGGAGCTAGAGGACCATTTTCCCCCTTGTGTGTGTTACAGAAAGCAGGAATTACCAAAGCACCAGCAAATCCTGTATGTGTTACTTACGCTGCTGGGGAACGTGCCCCTCACCAGGGCATCTGCCTTTATTACAGTGACGCTGCAGCCATATACCACTCTCCTTGACAGAGTCCCACCTTCTCTCAACACCCACTGGGACTGACGCAGCCTCTGGCCTCTCCTGGGCCTTCACAGCCGTTCTTGCTTGCCCTACTCTGCTCTCGCTCTTACGAAGCTCATGCTAGGATGGCCAGTTAGGTGAGCTCAGAGGACTGTCTGTCACCTGATCCCTCAGAGCAGCAGTGTCATCCAGTGGAGAGCGCCTTGGCCTGGGATGCAGGAGATGTAGGTTCTATCCCTTACGCTGCCACTGGCTTGATGTGTGACCTTGGGCAAGTCATCTCCTCCCCCGTCATGCCTCAGTTTCCCCACCCACCCTTGGTCTACCTACATTCATGCAGCTCCTAGCGCTGTAGGTACTACCACCAATAACAACTCTGTCTTGTCTATGGCTAGAGTATGTAGGAAAAAAACAGCAAAGAGATATTTGACTCCAGTCCCATCGGCAGCTAAAACGTTTCTTTTTGGTGAGGCTGCCTGTGGAGTTTCTGTCTCTGGCTGGGATTCAGAGAACAGACTCCCAGCAGCTGGAGAGGGCGGAGAGCTTAACTCACTTCAACTCCAGCTTTTGCTGTGTTTTTTCCCCGGCCGCATGTGCTGATCTAAGCTCTTGATTAGCCATTCAGATTCCTCGTAAATCAGGTACTAGCAAGCTGGCCTTCTGCAGCCGCCTGCAACCCCCTCGAGACGTTATTCCTCCTGGAGCCAACACTCCCGCCAGGCTGGAGGGTCCAGCCCTGAGCTGACTGAGTGGAGCAGGCTCCAGAGGTTTTCCCCAGCTGGAATGAGCCTGCAATCCAGCTTTCAGCAGGTAGCTAATGTTTCAGCACTGGGCCGCTGCATTGTGTTGTCTGCGACTGTATTTATGAGCTCAGGTACTTCTGTGATCCGCTGCCGACACTGCGCAGATAAAGAGCTCCTGGCACGGGCCCTGGCTGCACCAAGGAGGGATTGAATCATCATTTGTACTTAGGGCTGCCCATCCGATCATAACCACTTCTGCCATGTCCAGCAGTCCGGCCCCGCCAAAGCCTGCGGCGTGCTTCAGTTTCCTGGGCACACTCCACCGCATGTTAATTTCCAGCATGAGGGTCAGGACTCCGCTCCCAGTTACACGGGTGTCAAATCCGGAGTCACTTCACTGAGGTCAGTGGACTCACTCCAGATTTACACGGCTGCAAACGAGACCAGTGTGCGCTGGCCAGGAGGAGTCTGCTCCGGCCAGGGTATGCCAGAGAAGCCAATCCAGCCCCAGGTCAAGGCAACTATCATGACAAACCCAACAACTCGCCACGAAGAGCAGCTGCTCCAAATCCAGATCAGGTTAGAAAAATGACTATGTGTAAACGGCCCCTCCTTAGTCACTGTGTCTGCTCCATGTGAGGCTTTGGCTCAGTCGGGTCAGTGAACATGGCTGGGGTGCAGGGACCAGCGTAGACTCATTCGTTCTTCGTGCTCCCCCATCTGTTCGCTGCTTCCGGCTGTTGTCTCTCGTTCGAGAGGCTCTTGGGACGGGGACCGTCTCTGTTACGTGTCTGTACAGTGCCCAGCACCCTGCAGCTGCTCCCACAATAGTAATTAACGAGCTCGAATCCAACACGTTGGAATGCCATGCAGCGGCAGGCGGGCGAGCGGTCATGGCTCTGCCTCTCCCGTCCTCAGGAGAAGGCTCAGCTCTCCGCCCACTTGTTGCCCAGCCTGGAGGGACGAGGTGCAAAGGTGCTGGACTCTTCGATCCCAGGGCCAGGTGGCAGTGCCAGCAGACAGACCATAGCTTGGTTTGGAAATGGAGCACGTTTGGCCTGCAGCCCTGCAAGGGAAAGGAAGGGCTCTGCTGCATTAGCCCCACCGAGAGGCTTTTGGTGTCCTGGCTCTTCTTGAGCAGCCGCTGCTCGACGTGACTCCGGACTGTCCTGCTGCAGCCTGGACTTGGGAAGGCTTGTTATCCAGTCAGCCCCCACTGCTCCACTGGCACCTCCGTTCCTCCAATAAACTGCCCCCCGCTGCTCTCCTCCAGCGGGGCTCCCCGGTTATCCTGGCATTGAGGAGCCAGTGGAGCCGGGAGGGACAGTTTGTTTCCGGGGGGGAGGGGGGGGCGGTGATCCAAATAACAACCGGGAAGGGCGATGGCCTTTGCCTCTTTGCTTGCAGGAAACCGCCCCCTCTCCCGTGCGTGTCGGCTGCTGCGGTTTTGCCACCCAATGGCTCCTCAGCCCTATGCATCGCTGAGGGGTTGGGCAAGGAGCTGGGGGGTGGTCCCAATGTGCACAGCGAGGACTGGCTCCAGGGCAGAGGGCAGCGCGCCAGCTCACACTGCATGGCCCCAGCGGCGTTGTGTGTGGAGAACCAGCACCTCCGCTGTCATGGCAGGGCCCTGGGAACAGGCTGGTTGAAACCACAGCGTTTGGGGTTAGGAGGAGGACAGGGGAGCAATTCTTTGGCTGCTCTTGGAGCCTCAGTGCGGAGCCTGGTCCTCCCGACCCAACAAGGCATTTCATGGGAGGTGCTCTGACGACTGACACCTCCCCGGTGCAAGAGTCTCTGCTTAGGGTGGGAATGTTAGGAGCAAGGTTTGAAGGCTGCCTGGACCTAACCTAGAGACTGTGGGCCAGATCTCCAGCTGGTGGACTGCAGGATCGGGGCCTAGATTTGCAATGCTCCACAGGGCACGGCTCCTTACTGCAGCGCTGGGTGTTTCCATCATCCATGGCTAACGAACCAGGCTCTGCGTTCTAAGGCAGCGTCTCGGGCTGTCCCCGGCTCCCTCCAGAGGAGACATGCTCCAGGAGTCCGAGCCAAACCAGGGTTATTGCTAAAACGCACAACGGCAGCCTCCAGGCCACGGCACCTGTGCCAGGAGAGAGTCCAGCGTCGTTCCTCAGGGACTTCGCAATGAAGGGCGCGGGGTTGCCACAATGCGGTAATGTAAACCGGGGTAGATCCTCAGGTGGACAATTTACACCACTTGAGGATCTGGCCCAAGGATTCCTGCCACCCAAGTGCTCTGGTTAGTCACCTGTGACCTCCTCTAGCTGCTGCTGTACCCAGGTGAGGGATTTACCGGAAACTTCCTCCCTTTAGAGAGAAGATGGTTAGCCTGGGACTGGGGAGAGGTGAGGCCAATGCCCAGCTCTGCCACAGACTGACTCTCTGACCTTGGGCAAGCCACTTAGTCTCTTTGTGCCTCAGTTTCCCATCTGTACCATGGCAGTAACAGTCCTGCCCTGCCTCCCGGTGGGGGGCGGTGACGATAAACCCAGGAAAGCTGGCAAGGTGCTCAGATGCTGTGGAAAGGGAGGCCAGAGAAGTACCTAACATGACAGTCAGACTGAGGTAATTAAGCTGGAGAATGTTCATACGCCGCGTTCCCACAACCTAATTCCAAGGAGACCCGGCCCAGAGAGCACCGGCCCACTGGGCATTCTCCTCGGATCCCTGTGCTCTCTGCCAGTTGGGTTACACAGCACTACCGGCGAGGTCTCTCTTGGCTAAGGGAGGTCAGTATGTGAGCTCAGCGAGGCTTCCTTGCCCCTTCCTCTCCAGCTGCTGCGCTGCCGGAGAACGTCAGCTGTTTAACTGTGACAGGCAGCCTGGAAATCCCTGCTCTACCCTGGGATTGGTGCTGCTGCAGAACTTCATCAGCCGTGAGTTCAGGGTGGCAGAAGCAATTCTTAGTCACCCATGTCACTGTCACTAAATCATCTGAAATTTCTCTCCCTGGCTGGGTGTTTGTAACAAGCAGCTGCATTTTTCAAGGGCTGTAATTTGAACCTACTGCAGCAACTGGGCTGGGAAAATAATCATCAATAATAACAATTAATTTCCACTTCTCTAGTTCCTTTCATTGAATGATCTCACAATGGGCCAAATCTGGAGCTCCTAATCAGTAATAATAATACTTATTAGCACTTTTCATCAGTAAATCTCACAGCACTTTACACTGGAGACAGTATCATTATTACCATTTTACGATGACAGACAGCTTGATGTAATTAAACTTGTGAATGTTCCCACACCAGGCTCCCCCCGGCTGACACATTACAGCTTAGTCCAGCTCTGAGGAATGGCAGAGGTAGTGAAAAGATTTCTCTCATGAGACCTGATGCGCAGTGTAAGGGAAACACATCTGATGAAGTGGGTTCTAGCCCATGAAAGCTTATGCCCAAATAAATGTGTTAGTCTCTAAGGTACCACGAGGACGCCTCGTTTTTTTACACTGGCAAAGTGTGGCATGTCCCTCTTGATGGCTGGTCCACAAGAGGACAACAGCCCTAATACTGCTGCCAGCTAATGGAGTTACTCTTTTGGCTCAAGTGATAGAGGACAGCTTTGTAGCAAAGTTGATTACGTCAGTGGCTCAGTGAGCCAAGTAATGCGTTGGCCCTTGTTTGGTATCCAACACGGAGTGTAGAAAAACCTCCTTTTACTAAAAACAATCACTGTTTATAGAGACCAACATGTGGGCAAAGCCATTCCTCTAAGGACATTTAACTAACACACACAAAACACACTGACCGTCAGGCTTCTGTCCCCTAGTCCTTCTGGTTGAAGGATTCCATGCCCCTGTGTTTCGGATCTAGCAGAAGGGAGGGTGATAGAAATGGAGGTGAGCGAGAGGGAGGGGAATGCTTGGAGCAGGTCAGACACTTATGACAAAGCGGCGGGGTGGCGGGTGGTTTTCTGAACGGCTGATCACACAAAGCAATGAGCTCAGCTCCGTCGGCATCCTTGCCCCACTGACCAGCACGTGTCGCTTTGCAGAGATGGATTTAACATGCGTGGGGGCTTCTCGCCTCCTGCTCTTTGAAGGGAGGAGAACGCTTTCTCCCGCGCGCGGCGTTTCGGTTCGCTGGATCTGTCAGGACTAGCACCCGCAGGCTTCTTCCCTCCTGGCGGGTGGGAAACCAAAACAGGCGAAGGATTGGAAACCTGGCTGGGAACGTTCAGCATGAGAGCGCGTCCGGGGTGGGGTGGGGTGGGGGAAGGGATTCTGATCTCAGTTTCTCTGGTATAAATCCAGATTGTCTCAGGGTTACTCCGGGTCTGAACCAGCTCCCGAGACCAGAGCCTGGCCAGGGTGCGGCTGGGCCGCTTCACGGCCATACTGGCCCGGGCAGGTGTCAGATTCAATCTCCAAAGCCCCTGATGAGTACAGAGTAGGAAGGGATCCAAAGGAGAAGGAAAGACCAGCAGCTGGGAGCCGTCGAGCTGAGCACCAGCCACCTGGGGCTCTGATTCAGTAAATATATAAACTGCTGTGTGCTCGGGATGCTCCCATCTTTGTCCTAACGAATGTGGGCAGGCCAATCGAGAGTAGAGCTGTGGTCACGTGACCCTCTAGGTGTTTAAAGGACAAGTCCCTTTAGGGAAAGCAAGAGAGGGGGAAACAGAGGCAAAGTAACTTGTCCCAGGCCACCCAGCAGGGCAGCGTCAGAGCTGGGACTTGAACTCATGTCTCCTGACTCCCAGTCCGACCCTGCCTCTCAGACGCTGTGGTATGGCTCCCTCTCCCCATTCCTACCAACACAGGCAGTTTTCTCAAGAACATTCCCACAATTCCAGCAGCCCTTGCCGCTGAGAAAGCAGTTGTTCCCCCCCCCAGTAAACCCATTTACTATTTACCCATGTAGCCTCCACGTATGCGAATTGACTCCCACAGGAATGCGGGCAGGAGAGGGTTAATGCGCTGGGCTGTGGTACTGCATAACCCATGCTGGGATACCAGCTGCCCCGCCAAAGGCCATCTGTGCGTCTGTGTTTATCTTGGCGTGTCTCCTGGCTTCTTCCTTCTCAAGAACCACACTGGAAAAAGAGCACAGCTGGGAAAGGGGCTGCAGACAGCTACAGGCACCCACAAGCTGTGGGGAGAGGGAATTCAGAAAGGCCCATGTAAAGGTCGGGTGGGGGACACACACACAGAAACAGGTAACTTCCCTCTTTGGAGAAACTTTCCCCAATTCAGCTATCTGCAACTCCCCAGCCCCAGCCGGAGGGGCACTGCACATGGGCAGAGCAGGTGAGAGAAGCGAGAGACGAGTGTGAGCTGCGTGTGAAGATGTTCTGTATCCATCACAAATCCCGCTCCAGGGAACCGGCTGCAGCATCTGCTAGAGATTTGGACTCGTTTTATGGGCACGGAGAGGCTTCGAGAACAGGAACATCTTCACGTAAACGACCATATGCAAAAAGAGGGGGAGGATGGAAAGGTGGGCCAGGACATGGGGTGAGTGGATGACAAGTCTGGGGGACCTGCTCCATACTGGGGGATGTGGTTAGCACTGCAGGCACTGCTAGCTCTGTGTAAATGGCCCAGAAGCCAGGAAAAAGCTGGGAAAAGGAGCTAAACTCGCCTTCTTTGGGCATGAGCCAAATTCTAATCAATGGAGGCCAGGAGGACACGTCCCCTGGGGGCAAGTTAACCCATATCTGCAGGGTTTCCGTTTCTTGCACGTCCCTCTGAAGTAGCAGGTGCTGACCATGCTTGGAGACGAGATAGTGGGCGAGATAGACCACGGAGCCTGATCCATTCTGGCAGCTCTTCCGTTCCCGTGGAAACGCTCTGTTCTGACACCATCACTGAACGGGGGACAAGCCAAAAGGGGGATTCGCAGGAAGCTGCTGGCAAGAATAAATACCCACTTGTGAAAATCATGGTGAAAAATGGGTCCCATGCAGCCCTGCTCCTGGGGGAGATTCCCCACGCTCCGGCAGCCAATGGGATGCCTGGCCGCGAGCCACGGAACTCGCTGTTGGAGGACGCACGCTGGTTATGGGGGCAGAAGGTCAGTGTGTGGGCAGATGTGGAAACAGGGACAGAAAGGGAAGGGGCGAGGGAGCCCAGAACTAGCTGGGGTTGTCTTCGATGGACCGAGCCCCAGGAAAGTTGTTCACGGCACTTAGATGCAAAGCGGAGGCCAAGTGCTGTGGATCCCATCACACGAAGAACCTGCAGCTCTCCACATCGATGTCACTTGGAGTCTTTAAATCAAGACAGGCTGGCTCTCTAAAGAGGCTGCCCAGGCTCCACCCTGAGAGATGGGCCGGACTGGAGGCAGGATTCCCAGCAGAGGACATCTGACCTGTGTTATACAGGAGCTCAGACTGGATGAGTAGCAAAGTCCCTCCTGGCCATAACATCTCTGAAAGGCTTCTCTCCTAGCAGAGCTTCGCACCTCCTCCCCACCCCGGTACCCCTGTCTGCCCCACAGGCAACGCTGCTACTGCCCACCAGGCACCCTGCAGGCAAACAGCGAGTCACGGTCTGTCACGGAGCTGGCATTTCAGGTGGCTCTGCCAGCGCAGTGGGGATGGGGAGTAGAGCAAGACTGAAGGGTCTTTGGGGTGGGGACTGTCTATTACTCTGTGTTAGTACAGCACCTTGCACAGTGGGGCCCTGATCTCGGTCGGTCCCAGGCACTACCGTCAGATAAATAAATAATACTATTAAGGGGGAAGTGATGGCTGTGTAAGGGGCAATGACTCAGGGAGCAAAGCATCCACTCAGAAGATGATTAACAGCAGATCCTAGGGATCCGGACTTAACATTCTGGATGGGCAGGGCGGGGGGTGGGTTAGACTGTGGCCGAAGCGCCAGTTTGTCCAGGGTGGACTGGACTGGTCTGGCTGGGGGCGGGGTCTGATTTATATTGAGCGAGGAGGATGAAACCTAGGCAGGGGTTCTCCACGTTAATGGGGACCCCACAGATGGATTTGGTCCACATGTTACCTTAATCCACCCCCCCCCTGCACCCCTTTAGTCCATGTTATTTGCCAGGATGGTGGGTGTGCCCATGTCACCCATGTTACTATGAAGTCTCCCTGGTTATGGCATGCTCCTTCCAAAAGGCCACTAAGCCCGTTCTTACCACCAGGCCCCATTCTGCCAGGTCAGTACAATTCTGCATCCTGCAGAATCACGTAACCGTGATCTCCAAATGCGACTGCTCTGACAGTGCAGCGGCTTGGCTAGATTTCAAGCCCGGGCCCAGAGATTAGCAGAGGGCAAGGCTCTGCCATGGCTCCTGAGCCCAAGGACCAGACAGAACAGATGACAAATGAGTAGGGATGAGGCTGATGGTCTGAGGGCGACATTTGCCTTAATTTGGTAACGCAACAAAGTAACAAACCATCGCCCCTGAGGAGCCTTGTCTGGTCCCTGCTCCTGCCCGACTCCAGCCCTGCTCACAAGACGGACTGAACTGAAATGCACAAAGCTACTGACTCCTTCCTGGCCCCCACCACTCAGCCCCCCAGCAGGTACCGCCCACTCTGCCTTCTGGAGGGGCTCCCCTGGTTTTGATTCATTCCTCCTTTGGCCTGCATGTGTTTATGCAGAGAGGGGCATGGTGAGGGTCCCACTGGCACATCCATGGGTGTAGCAGATGCTATAAAATGCTGAATTACTGACATGTCGCACTTCCATCTGCCGGTCTTCACGGACCAACAACAAACCTTAAACTTATGCTCCAGCAATAACTGGGAGCATTACACAGGGGGTGAATTTTCACCCCATTCGAGCAGCTGCAGGTCTCCAGATCCTACAGGCTGCCAGGACAGCGTTACCATTTCTGCTGTTCGTCACATCCCCAAATCAAACCTTCCACCCCAGGCTCCCTTTAAAAAAGGCCGAGCACCTTGTGCAGAAAAGTGCCCCTTACCGAGATACTGCCCTTTGCCTTCCCGGAATGGGGGCCCCAGGGGCCCTTTCACCATGGGCTGCATGTATTTCACTTGAGCGTATCCGCCTCCAGCGCCTCCTCCGGACACCGAGCGGATGCCAGCCACAAGCAGCAGCAATGAGACAGCTTCGGAGAGCATCCTGGCTTCACGGCTAGTCTTCCTGTGGAGAAAAGGGAACATGGTTAGGGAGACAAGGAAGCCTGGAGTCCCTTAAAGGCCATGAATAAAAGGGACTCAGGCTGTTGTGGCAAGTACTCAGTTTGGAGTAGGTAGGTCTGAAGGTTCCCAGTGTGCCAGGATATAAACCCGCCCAGCACTCACGGTCCATGGGGATGGGCATGCTAGAAAAGCCTGAACAGAAGACACTGCTCATCTGTGCAAACTCGGGGCTGGACCTACACTGTGTGCAGTGACTTATATCAGTGCAGAATGGGTGGATTCTGCTCTGCTAGCAATGTACACCCACTTTGCACTGGTGCAGATCAGGGCACAAGGTGCAGGGCAGTGAAGGCTCAGAGGACGTGAGCTTGGTATTTGCAGCGTCCCAGGCGTTCCTGATAAGCTGCGTCAGGAAGCTGAAGTGATGCCACGTAGGCTAAGTCAACTTTATCTATGTATCCATTGGAAGATTTTAAGGCTGAGCATGTCCTTAAAATGACTGTTGTCACGTGACAGCACATTACAGCACCCTCTCCCCTGCACTGCATCTCCCTCGTGCCAGAGTCGTTTCACACACGGGTCTTCAAACTGCTCTTAGAGAGTCACAACTGAAGGGACCTGGGCCAGATTGGAGCCAGGGTACCAGAGCAGAGACGCCGTGTATCAGATCCTACAATACCAATCGCTGACTACACATTTGATGGTGAAGGAGCCATTACCATCTGTGGGTTAAGTTACAAAACAATTGACTCCATCTAGCAATAGATTGGGATATTCTGGAAAATGCCTGTTAAAAATGCAGTAATACAGATTTCACTGGGAAAGCTAATGAGTATAGAGAGGAAGGCTGTTTTTGTGGGGAGCACACCGGACTGGGTCTCAGATGATCTAGATTAAATTCCCGGGTCTGCCACAGAGCCACCGTGTGACCTTGAAGAAATCCTTCAGTTATACTGGGCCTCAGTTCTGCAGCCTGTCAAATGGGTATACTAATTCTAAGCCCTTTGTGACTTTTGCTTAGGGCATGTGTACACATGAAAATTAATCTGGATTAAGGTAAAGTGTGGATTTAAAATGGACTAACTATTCCTAGTTACCTCCATGGGTGGACGGTCTTCTTCCAGAATAAAAGTGCCTTATATTCTGAATCAGCGTAACCCACTTCCAAGTGGAACAAGAGCCTCCACACATGGAGTTAATCAGGAATAGTTATTGTGGTTGCAGAATAACTCCTCATTGTAGATAAACCCTGAAATGCTCAGCGCCTTGGACAATGGGGCCTTGAGCTTGGCTGGGACATCTGGCTGCCATGGTAATGTAACTAATAAATACTAATAAGGTACCTAATATATAGTTTCAAAAGTTACCCAAGTGAATGTTCATCTCAGGTAAATTATACCCGTGTTATGAACTTCCAGGAAAAAAACCCTCTGAGGTGAGAGTTGTTGTCACATCTCTCGACCGAACAGGATTTCCTCTAACAAAAAACGTGTGTGCTTAGGATTTGGCTCTCGAAAAAGATGTCAGGTTCCAAGTCCGGGCCTCACTCTGTGATTGAAACCTTAGAGGCACAGAGCTCGGTTTGCTCTCAGACTGGACAGTGGGTTCACAAACGCCTGTAGCTTTTGGCAGCCAGCAGCCTGAAAAATTAAATGTCAGAAACCAATTCCCACTCCGAGGTCTGCCAGCGCTAGTAGCTTTCCGCGGTGGTGCTTTTGAAACAACAGGAGTTTGTTTGGCCAAGTCCTTATGAGAACCTTGGACTGTAAAAGCACCGAGGGTTACGATGCTCTGGAACACCAGACTCCAACTTGAGTGCCTGTTTATATAAAATAAATACCCTCCATGAATACATCTTTCCTCTAGCAACACTTTCCGTGCCAGGCCAGCCCCAAACAGAGAGCTGCAAACAGATTGATTTGCACGAACGAACATTTATTTTCAGAAGCTTAAATAACACACAACGCCAAAGAGCTGATCCTCGTAATAACTGAACCGTGGTGGCTATTAATAAGAATTAAGTGCTTGGCCTTTCTGTTCCTAAGAAAAGAACGAGCCGAGCAGCTCCTCAGCTGGATTTGATCGGCATTTCCTGAATCATTGCCACTGAAACGGCAGCAGAAAGCGGCGGCCTGAAAAAACAAAACCAAATACAACAAAATTGAAAGAAAGAAAGAAAAAAAAGAGAAAAGAAAAGAGCGAAACCCAGGACGGGGCAGTTTCTGACGCTGCAAACTCTAGGCAAAGCCATCAAAGGTCTTTAATGAAGACCCCGAGCCTTGCGGCACTTGCCTGCTGCCCCCAGGAATGTCGGTGAAGTCTCGTTTTATTAGCTCGACCTGCAGAACAGTGCTCCTGTCATTCCACGAGACGGGCAGCTAGGTGGGGAGCGGAGCTGGCGTGCCGACGCGCTGAGGTAAAGGGTTTGCTCTGGCGTCCATGTTTCCATACAGCCTTCTCCTGTCCCGAGGGGAGGAAATGGCTCCTCGCAAAGCGCGGGCGAGACCCGAGTGAGACGTTCTGGGGCTGTGGAGCTCACAAGTGCAGCAGGTGGTTCAACTTACTGGGGCCCACGAGGGAGAGGATTTGCTCTTCCGTACCCCATAGACAATGAGCAAGGTGAAAATTCGATGCCTGGCTCATTCTGCATGGGGCTAATGCCTCAGTCGGATGGGCTGCTTTCTTAGCAGCTGGCGGGGTCTAGCGCTTAATGGACAAACTTTGCAGGCAGGAGACCTGGGTTTTATTTCTGATCTTGCTACTAACTCACTGTGTGACATGGGATAAGTCACTTTCCTTCTCCATGCCTCTGTTTCCCCTGGGCCAGTAAGGCTGACCTACTTGGCTGGGGGGCTGTGAGGTTTAATTAACTAACATGCCTGGGGTTCTTCCTATGAAAGATCCCAGCGATGCAGACACTATTGTTCCCAGGCGGCAGAAAGAGCTACGCTCAGAGGCCATGCTGCTAATCGGGCCTGAAAAGCATCACTGGACCCGAGTCCCCATGGGAATCTGTGCCCAAACTTTGCAATTCAGGTGTTTTAAGAATGGCCCAGGACTGTGGGTAGATCTGAGCAGCTCAGAGCCTGGCAGGCACACCCCTGCTGAGGCATCTCCCTAGAGTCAGGTCATGAAAACAACAAACACCCGGGCAGTTTCACAGAGTGTCTTCCTTAAGGCCCAATCAGTGTCCTGTATGTCCTGGGGGTGGGGCATTTCTGGCACTCCAGGAGGGGGTGGAGGGAGGGATTTGTCACCCCTGAATAGTGCTGGGGTGGAGCATGCTGAGCAAAGGGAATTGCACAGGCATTGTCTCTGGCTCCCACCTCACCCAGACTGGCCTCCTCTGGATTGGGAAGCACAGCGGCAGTGCTAACTGGTCCCTGTTGCTTGCCCTTATGAATGCACCCATCCTTCACAGGGATGCTGGGTAGGAAGGGGTTCCCCAGCACCTTCTCCCCCATCTAGGGGGCCTCTGCTCAGGGTGTTGCCTGACCCTGTGAGAACACCAAACGCTTCCTGCAAATCAGTGGGAGCGGAGCGTGCTCAGCGCCTTGTCCTTGGTTAACTGAGAACCGGAGAGGCAGACAGAACGCGCATATCAGCTGAGCACTTGGGACTGGCTGCTCACGCCCACAAAGCAAGTTCAAAGATTTCCTCCCGGGAAAGCAAATGAAAAACGGAGGCCGGGTCTACGCTACAAAATGAAGATGACCTAACTTACGTCGGCATACAGCTGCCGCAGTAATCACATCGCTTGTGCATGTCTAGACTCTTTCCTCCTTGTGTCGGCTGGTGCACGTCCCCACCCGGAGCGCTTGCACTGACTGTACTGTCAGTGCGGGGCATTGGGGGATGGCTTCTGAAAGGTAGCATCAGTCAATGTCAGCAACACCGTGTCTACACTGACACCGCGTCGACCTAACTACTTTGACATTGACTCTATGCCTCTTGTGGAGGTGGAGTTATTAAGTCAGCGTAGCGGGCAAGTTATGTTGGCAGGAGCAAAATGTTAGTGTAGAGACTTCCATGGTTGGGTCGATGTAAGCTGCCCTGCATCGACCTGAACTCTGTAGTGTAGACCAGGCCAAAGATAAGCCATGAATGTCAGAGACTAGAGCTGGGAAATCAGACTTCCGTTCGCAGGCCGGTAACAAACCTCCCACACGCTTAACAAAAGGTTTCCAGAGAACGTGAGATAGGCGTCTCCACCCTCAACCATCCAAGGACAGAGCCACGAAAGGGAAACCTAGCAGGCATCTAAATGTCCCTTCTGAGTGGAGAACTAGGGAGAAAGGCAGAGCTCCAGGGTTATTTCCAGTCTCTTGAGCTCCTATGGAAGTGCCTAAGTGCAAACGAGAGGCAGCATGAACAAGGTGACCTATGTCATGAGGCTGTAATCTAGGAAACTATTAAACAACACTGGAGAGAGATTTCCTGGAAAAGCTCCAAGGCTGGACTCAAAAGGAAAAAATTATTTTGTGGCCTCTAACCCTGAGGTTAGAAGTTTCAAAGGAGAGCTCAGAAGCTGGCCGATCCTCAAAGCGCTGCTCGTGTCCCATGGGAAACATTCTATTAGGAAAACCTCTGCTTGCAGGTCATAGCTTTTCAGCATCTTTCACCCCCTCCTTTTTTATTACCAATGCTACTGATGTGAAAATAGGATCTTTCTCACGGAGTTGTTCAATGAAGGGAAGAAGTGAGGAATAGTGGCCAAGTCTGGGAATCTCTTTGTGAGACTGTAGGTGAGTTATTTCCTCTTTCTATGCCTCAGTTTCCCCATCTGTAAAACCAGGGAAACTATTGAAGCTGGACAAACACTCTAGAAGCTGGTAAAAAAAAACAACAACAAAAAAAAACGCTAAATCTTTTTGCAAGAAATTTTCACAACAATTTTTGGCTGAAATTTGTACAATTATTGACCAATTCGAATAATGACCCTTCCCTTCCTACGCGAAGCCCCTTGTGAGCTAGAGATGACACATGATTCAAGGATGATGCATTATGATTATCTACTTTTTTCTCATGTGATCTCATAATTGTCACTTTGTGATGTCATAACTATCGCCAGAACCAGCTGATATAGTGCAAAAGAAAACACATCCTGCAAATCCAACATTAACACCACGATAATATTCCCCCTTGCTTGGATGAACTCCAGACCCAGTGCAGCCAATGAAAAGCACCAAAAACCAGGCGTAACTGTGGACGTGAGCTTGCAAAACAACTTAGCAGCAGACGAGATCTTAGGTTGCGTGTGTGAGTGTCACATCACAGGGCCATGCTCTGTCTACAGTACTGTAGTGACCACACCTGGAATATGGGGCCAGATCCTCACGTGAGGCCAATGAAGCTATGCAGGGGAACGTGGGCCATTGCATTCAGTTTGGGGCACCTTTGTTACTAGAAAGATGTCGACAAACTAGAGAGAGCTCAGAGAAGGGCAACACAAATGGCAAGAGGATCCAGGAAGAGAGAATGAAAGAGCTACACAGGTGTAGCTAAGTGGGCTGGAACCATGATAACTCATCTACATATAATTAGCAGGCATACACACCAGGGTGGGAGGGAGAGGGAATATTTAACACAGTCAAACGAGATGCCACCAAGAGTGATGGGATGCAAATAGGTCAAACATCTGAAGAACTTCTTACATGCATGATCTCTAAGACAGTGGAGGAATCTCTCAAGGGAAGGGGCTGAAGCCCAGTAGTTGGGGTGTTTAAAACTAGACAGGAGTAGCCGCTAGAAAATACGTTGAAGGAAAGTTTCCTGCTATGGCCTCTGGGAGGCGGCTTGGACGGGACCTCGCACTAGCAGCTCTAATTCCATCTCTATCTTCCTGACTCTCTGGGAGTGACCATACGGGTGATGACTTAGGTGCTAGAGAGCGGAGCAGGCATGTTTCCTTGGGACCAGCCCAGTCTAGCTGCTCCCTCTGGGCTATGGGAAGAGGTTGGAAATCCCTTTGGTTTTGCTGTTCATGACGCCGGGGCCGGATTCAGGACTAAGCTTAGGGGAGGCTGTGTGATTGGCTGGATGGGGCACAGGCCAGGCAGTCAGGAGACCTGGGCTCTATTCAAGTTGCTGCCTAGTCCCCCTCCCACTGCCTGTCTATCTGTGAACGCTCCAGGGCAGGGGCTGTCTCTCCCAGCGCGCCTGTACAGAGCCGAGCCCCGCGCTCATTTGGGGGGTTACCGTAACACATGTAACAAACCCTACTGAAGAGTCACTCTGCCAAGCTCAATGGAGTTGTATCAGCATGAAGCTGGTGTGCGTCAAGTCTTAGGGCCTCGGAGCCTCCTCTCCAGCCTCCTGCAGCCCTTTGCCCACTCCCACAGGGCACAAGCAAGCCAGATGGCAAGCGTCACAGCCTGTTTCTGGACCCCTGTGTACCGCCTTGCGGAGCAGAGGCTGCTTCTCATCTCCCCACGCACCGCAGCCTTGCCTGGCTTTAGACTCCACATTCTTCCCAAAGCTCCACAGCTTTTGCTTAAACCAGAACATCGCACAGTAATGAGCTCCCAGCTGCAAAGAGTTCTGGGCTTTGGCCGGTGTCATGTGCATTTTTCCCCTGCAGTCCTTGAGCTGAACCCCGGGCACACACCCAAAGTACAAGCACCCATGCCAGAGACAAACGCAAGGCGCTGCCTGAAGTTGCTACTAGGATTATTGCATTTCAATGGGTCAGTACCAAATAGAGCAGGGAATTAAAAACGCAGAAGGCTCAGACCTGCTGCTTTATCTTAAGCCAAACACCGATCTCTGCTACCAGCCCCTAGACGGGCACCCAGAGCAGGTAGCTGAATGGGGCAGGTGCATACGTCACCCCCGCCTGGAAGCTAAGAGGCCGAGCAGTCGAGAAGCACTCGGAAGCTGACAGCTCTTGTTATTGCACTTACAAAACAGGCAAGAAGAATGAGTTTTCTGGGTCAGGCTCCAACACTCCCATCTGCTCTGCTCCTTTCCGGCCCCACGTAAGCTGAGCCACTTGCTCGCTGAGTTCACATCACCCAGTTGGGCCTGGCCTTTCAGCGATGGGGAGAGGGGAGCAGCGAACTGCATTCAGGATGCCGCAGGCCGAGTCCAGTCACGCCTGCCAGATGCCCACATATAAAATCCCCATTTGCACCCACCTGTTGAGTCCCCGCTTTGTTCCCCTGCCCCGAAGCAGAAAAAGTCCCTTAGCCATTCCACAGAAGGGAATTTGTACTGTGCAGCGGCTTCTAGTCTCAGCCAGCTCTGCCACCCACCTTCAGCTCCCGGGGACATCACTTCTCCGCTTGGTTCCTCACTCTGCCCTGCCTGTGAAATCACACGAATTATCCCGACCCTCCCTGGAGCAGGACACGGAGATCTGCGGTTGGGGAGCTCTGTATGGGTGCCGGGGAATCACTCACTGTTCTTTGCAGAGCCCGTTGTTGCAGCTTTAACACCAATATCCTGAACTGCAGATGCATTACTGGTCAGTCCAGAGTCTAATCTCTAGCTCCTGGCAAACACCCATTCTCTGGATGTCTGCACATGAGCAGCCTTCAGTTTAGAGTAACCTGTCAGGGAACATCCCTTTGGTAATAACAAGAGGCTAAATACTCACAGGCTCAGGGTTTAATACAACCGGTGGCGTGGTGCATGCAGGAGGAGACACGCTCAGAGATTGTTGCAAATATTCCTAGGTTGTGTCAGTCCTTGCACGTGACTTTGTGCAGTGCATAAAGGCAAGAAAAGGCAAAGTTACATAAAATACCCCCTAAATCAGTCCTGCTTTTGAGAGCCCTTTCCGGGGAGAACAGCTACACCTCCGTGGCTCTGGATCAACTGGCTTGCAAGAGGTTTTTACTGATTATTTCAAGGTGCTGTGCAGAGAGATTAAATGTGAGGTCCCTGCCCTGGGAAATTTACAATCTGACCCAGGCTAGACCCTGCAGACTCCTAATTACACCTTTACCTCCCCCACTGCCCTTCTAGCAAAGCAGCTGGTGACTGAGTTGACCTCTGTCAGACACATTCCCCCGGGGGTATATCGGTGTGACCCAGCCTAGGTTTGTTGGAGGGGCAGCCCTCATTGGTATCCTATACACACTGCGAGGCTGGGGGGCCCTCTGCTCCCAGGGAAGTCGATGACAAAACCCAGGCTGATTTCAGGGGAGCAGGATTTAGCGGCCAGAGGTTAAAGGCTGGTCTTTAGCCAGGCTGTAGCTCTTTTCTCCACGATGAGCTGAGAGGAGCTTGGATGAATGCCCCGGCCCATCTCCCCCTCTGCTCAGCCTGGCCACGATCCTCCCCTACTTTGCTGGGGCAGGCAGGGTCACAATGGGGAACGCGCCCGCACTTCTCAACCGTGAGGGGCTCGGGACGATCCCCAGGAGGGGTTCTCTGTTGGGCGGGTGAATAGCCCCCAGCTTTGTGGGGAAGTAAACCTTTCCCAGGCCACTCTCCAATCAGAGATCCTCTCTTCCCGGCACTGGCTCTGCAGCCCAGGTGAAATCCAATCCAGGGCAGGATGGCGCACAGAGGGAGCTGCCATCACTGAGTTTCGCAGAGGAAGGAGCAGCATGTTCATAGGCTATTTCCCATCCCGCTGATGCCCCGGCAGTTATCCCCACACTGGGGTGAACCGGGAACCCTGTCCCTTTGATGCCACCCTCTCATGGCAACAACGCAACAAGAGACCACAGGAGGCAGCATGGCCCAGGGGTAGCACACGGGAGTGGGACTATGAAAACGTGGGGTCTATTCCCAGCTGCGTCACTGATGTTCCGGGTGACTCTGGACAAGTCACTTAAGCGCTCTATGCCTCAGTTCCCCAGCTGTAAAATGGGTATAACCTTTGCTTTGTTAGTTTAAGATTGTAAGAACTTCAGGGCAAGGACTGTCTCTCGCTACAGCGTCTGGCACAATGGGGCCTTGATCTTGACTGGGGGTTGCAGATGCTACCATAATACACTTAATAGCAACTGCTTGATATGTGCATAGCGTGGGCTGGTTGCTGATGAGGATTGTCCATGCTCTCTGCACTTCTCTCCCTTGGCCATGCAGACACCACAGCTACACCAATTCCTTTATTGCTGACCAGCACAGTCAGCCCTTTGCTGAGCAAGTGGCAGATGTCCAGTTTTAGACATGCACAGATCCACCTCCTGTACTTCCCATGATCACTGCAGAGCTCCTCCAGTGTTAACACAGGCGCCATGTGCAACCGTAACCCGCTGGCAGCATGCACCATGCCATGGCAGCTTGTCATTACCTAGGCTTCCCCTTTCCCAGTGTTCAGACTTACACCCTCTATGATCTGCTCACTATCACCTCATGGTCTTGCTCGGTCAGAATCTAACCTGTTGGTAGATGCCAAGGGGCAGCCTGGTGCCTGAAAGCCAGTGTCTGGACCTTTTAAATCTCAATTTCCTCTCTGGGCTGCTTTAACCCCCGTTCCCCTCTGTGCATTAAAATACCCTGGGAAAGCTCCAACTCAAAGTGTTTTCCAAAAAGGGCCTTTACAGCTGCCTGGCCTTTCACTTGCTGCTGCATTGGGGAGGCATGGGGGGGCGGGGGAGGTTCGATGCCAAAGGCAAATGGGTACAAGTGAGTTTGCCAGGACCACGCGTTTCACGTTCCTGCAGCGTGAGAGCTCTCGAACACAAGGCAGAGAGCATCATTAGCACCACTTGGGGGAAGGGGGGGCAGGGAGTTTAGCTCTTCTCTTCCAGGACACCCCCTTGCAGAAGCCAGGAGGATGAAGCAGACAGTGGGCTTTGCCAAACCTGCATCAAAAGCAAAACAAAACAGCCGGTTGAAAACAGATCTCTTTGGCTGGATCGTGGTGAATTGCTGTCAGCTCGGAGGCTTGAAGGATGTTGCATGTTTCCGATGACAGCCGTGTCTGAAAACAAGCTCGCAGCTCCGAGATTCCTTTCTTGGGGACGTTTTGTTTTGGTTTGGTTTTTGCACTGAGTATTGGAAACAGATGCATTTTAAATAGATCCTGTAAACCCTCCCACCATACGTTTTTATTCCCTTAAGTAGGAGGGGTAAGTGGGCTTGAAAAGGAAAGACGTGAGCCTTCCAGACTTGTCCCATCTTCCCTGCAGGCAAAATTTCCACCCTAAGAGCTCTGGCTGCCACAGTGGGGCCGAAACACAGCCTGAAGCTACGGTTCTGAGTCTATTACAGGCAGGATTGACAGGGCAGAGATCACTGGCTAGTTCTGAGATCTGAAAGACAATAGCTGAAATAGGGCTGCTTCTGCAGTTTACTGTGCATAATCTCACCCGTTTGGTGTACGATGCTGCAGAGCCCAGCCTGATGAGAAAGGGGATGTTTTCTAGCAGCGGCTGACTGAAACGTTGCTGTAGGTTATTAGGCAGTGAGCCTAGTATTTAGGGCAAGACCCTGGGCACCAGGACTCCTGGGTTCTATTCCCAGCTCTGCGACAAACCTTGCTGACTTGGTCTTCATCTGCATGAGAAATTTGCACCTGTTTAATCTTAAATTAGTTTTAAACCAAGTTAGTCAAACAGATACAAGCCCCCATATAGACACACTTGGTTCAGTTTAAGAGTGGGGTTGTTTCAGGTGAGGTTAAACCGATTCCCAATTGAATGACAGGAAACCAAACGGGCCTGGTTTAAACCGAAATAAGAGTGTCCACACAGCCTTTTGCACTACATTGGATTAAAATTGCACCGTTAGTCAAACTGTGCAACTCTGCCTGGAGGCCAACCCTTCCTGTATGCGTGAGCAGCACCTAGCACATTGGGGCCCGATCTTGGAGAGGGACTTTAGCCACGACTGCAATGTGAACATTACATAAGAATGACCGCACAGCAGTTTACGGTCTTTGTAGCTCGGAGACGTAGGTTTTTACGCGGCCTCTTCCAATGCCTTAAAACGCTTTAATTTGTTCGTCTTTCACTGTATGCTAACCCATTGCCAAGGGCACCGAGCGCACTGGATGGGCGAGCTAGCCTCCTGGCAGACGGCATAGAGCTAACATTTGCTCTCCAGGGTGAATAAACAGCCCTCAGAGACAGGTGAACCAGACCGCTCTGTCCAGACACCCCTTTACTGTCCGTCAAGCCGGCGTGTGTTCTAAATGAAGCACCGTGAGCCAACATGGCTGCCCATTGGCTGCACAGTTCTTTGTGCATCACAATACAGGCGGTTGGTCAATTGCCCAGGCTCCGCTGGCTGCAGGCCTAAATCAGCTGTGCAGAAAACAGGCATGAACAGCCTCCAGCCAACTACTTACAAAACACTAACCACGTAGCGTCACTGGTGGACAAATCAGAAGCAGAGAGGGATTCTGGGTGGCAGGCGCTTCCGTTCAGACAGATTTGTGTAGCTTCCAGCGTAGTGGGGCCTCCGTTCTGGCTGACTTTTATACTGCGATATAAAAGTTAAGGGCTAGGGGTGCCGATGACGACGATCCAGGGCCAGTTTCTCAGCTCTGCTGAACTCAACGGCGCGACCCTGGTTTACACCGGCTGAGAGCTCTGCTCATAATATTTAGTGCTTCTAGGGCACCTGCTGTCAGACAAAGGCATTTTAAAGCCGGTCTGACCTAATGGCTAAACATCGTGACAGGGTCAATTTAGGGGTGTTTAAGGGAATGGGGAGAGTGTGTTTTTTTCCAAGGCCAACATTACATTAATTGCAGTGATTTATACAAAGCTCTATTAGCCCCCTCCCCCTGATTTTTTAGTTCCACCCCGCCCTCCGCCCCAACACACAGAGGGCTTGGTTCCTGCTACTGGAACAGTGAACAAGGCAGATGTCATCCAAACCCACGTGGCTGGGCAGCCACGGGCCTCCTCTCCCGGAGCCCCATGGCCTGACATCAGCCCCTACTCCCAGGGATTCATTTATGAAACTGATAAATAACCCACATGTGTTTCGACTCAGGAGGGGGAAGTAGGCAGTGGCAGCTGCCGAGTTATTTTATTGATGACAGTCTGTCCCCCGTTGCCTGTGCCATAACACGTTCCTCTCCAGTCCCAGGCTCCTCGCTGCTGGAAGCTGCCTCGCTCAACCAAAGGCCACAAGGTACCGATGCGCAGGTAGCGTTCCAGTGATCGTCCCAGAAAGGGGGACAGGGAAAGCTGTTCTCCACCTGACAACGCAGCAGCAAGGCTGTGACGAGGCATTTCCCCTGGCTCCCGCTGCACGATGGAAGCTGATCAGTGAGCTGCATGAGGTGCTGCACCCTTTCACATACTGCATTCGTTCTGGTTTCCTTTAATGAGACTTTAAGGGGGTCGCCCTTAAATACATTGGATGATTAATACCCTTTGCCCCTGCAGCAATGTACAGACGAGATGCTTTTCAAGCCAGATTGTGTAGAGCATGCATTCATTTTTATACCTGTGAACCCTCCCTTGCACGCCTGCCACTCCAGGTGTGCCTGCTCATATAGGTGCCTGTGTAACCCACACTTACACAGCGTGGTGCTCTGTCTCCCTCAAGGGGCTGGGCTATAGTGAGGTTTATGAGTCTGCTACTGGCTTTAGCACAGGCAATAGCTGGGTTTAGATGCAAAGGTCCCAGATACAATCCCTGCTACTGTCGACCCTGGCAGGGAATCACATTATACATGCATCACCTGTGTCACCCCAGACCTTGAGATGCACACAACAAGAACATGTTGAATAGCCTGTGAGTATTTCTGCATCTGGCCCTTATTGTCTTCAGCTAGTAACAGAAATGGCCTTTGAGTGCTATGTGCAAATGATAATGGTTGTACACCTAATGCCACATTAACCCTGCATCAATCAACTGAACAAGAACTGGTTAGTAACGGGGTGAAAAAGGTCTATAAAATCATGAACGGGGTGGGGAGAGTGAAGTGTTATTTACCCCATAACACAAGAACCGGGGTCACCCACTGCAATTAATAGGCAGGTTTCAAACAAACAAAAAACAAACAAACAAAAGTATTTCTTCCCAAAACACACTCATTGCCGGGGGATGTTGTGAAGGCCAAAAGTCTACCTGGGTTAAAAAAAGAATTAGATGAATTCATGGAGGATGGGTCCATCAATAGCTATTAGCCAGGATGGTCAGGGATGCAACCCCAGGCTCTGGGTGTCCCTGAACCTCTGACGGCCGGAAGCTGGGAGTGGACGACAGGGCATGGATCACTCAAAATTGCCCTGTTCTCTTCATTCCCTCTGAAGCATCTGGAACTGGCCCCTGTCAGAAGGATACTGGGCTAGAGGGACCTTTGGTCTGACCCAACCTGGCTGTTCTTATGGTGATGGCTTCTATCTGCAGGTATTAAGTGAAGCTGGGTTATTACAGGGCATCATCATGACAGTGTGCGTTATAGCAGCGCACAGAGGCACCAGCTGAGATCAGGGCCTCGTTCTGCTAGGCGCTGTACAGACCCTGAGTGAGAGACAAGCCCTGCCCTGAAGAACTTAATGAGCAAATCAAGCACACCATGGGAGGGTGATGGGACTTGCCCAAGGCCACCCAACAAGTCACTAGCGGAGTCAAGATCAGAAACCTTGTCTCCCAAGTGCCACTCCAGGCCCTTATCCACACGAAGGGGCTGGGATCCAAACTCTCCTGCTCTTCAAAGGTGTCTGGCTCTGAGATTTTGTGTGAGCCCATCTCGACCCACACAAATTCAATGGGTTTGTGTATCTACCACAACTGTTTTGCTGAGCATCAGCAACCTAGGCTGCTGGCTGCCGCGAGAGGCTGCTGGGCTGAATAAAAACACGACTGGATGATTTGATGGCCATTTGTAGCTCTGCCAATGGACTAATAAGGAGAGTCAAATCTCGTGCTTCAGGGCAAAACCTGACCAGCATCTGCAGTGCTCAGGCATTCCAGAGCTAGGTAGGTACAGAACAGCCAGAAGGAGCTCGTTTGCTGCCCTTAGCACACCCGGTACGGGCTGCAGACAGGGCAGGGTTACGCTGTAACTGTACCAGGTTCTCCCCGGAAATGCCAGGAAACACGGCTGCTTGCTTAATGGGTTGAACACGACTCCTGCTGCCGGAACACCTGCCGTTTTAAGCCCCTAGGATCAGAACGCCAGGCTGCTACTGCCCATTAATCCTGGCCCCAGGTCACATGGGCATCTCCCGCTGACGTGAGCTCTGTCCCCACATGGACTCCAGGGCGCGTTTCTAAACCAGGGATCAGCTACTACTTTTGGGAAATGTCCTGGACAGTCAGTGCAGGAACGTCTCTCGACCCACACTCCGACTCGGTGGCTAAAAGCTGTGGCGCGAACCACGTGGCATGGTCAGCTCCAGACACCGTCTGTGTGCGTCCATCCCATGACAAACACTCATTCACTGTGGCATTTAACAGGGGCTGCTCAGGACAGAGCCTTAGACTCATAGACTCATAGACTCATAGACTTTAAGGTCAGAAGGGACCAATATGGTCATCTAGTCTGACCCCCCGCATGATGCAGGCCACAAAAGCTGACCCCCCCACTTTCCCTTAGCTCTGCTGTTGAAGTCTCCAGATCGTGATCTAAAGACTTCAAGTCGCAGAGAATCTTCCAGCTTGTGACCCCTGCCCTATGCTGCGGAGGAAGGCGAAAAACCTCCAGGGCCACTGCCAATCCACCCTGGAGGAAAATTCCTTCCCGACCCCAAATATGGCGATCAGCAGAACCCCGAGCATACAGGCAAGAATCTCTAGCCAGACCCTCATTTTACCAGCGATGGCCGTTATTGCCTAATTGATTAGAATCATGTAATCCCGTCAAACCATTCCCTTCATAAACTTATCTAGCCTAATCTTGAAGCCAGAGAGGTCTTTCGCCCCCACCGTTTCCCTCGGAAGGCTGTTCCAAAATTTCACCCCTCTGACGGTTAGAAACCTTCGTCTAATTTCAAGCCTAAATTTCCCCACGGCCAGTTTATATCCATTCGTTCTCGTGTCCACATTAGCACTGAGCTGAAACAATTCCTCCCCCTCCCTGGTATTTATCCCTTTGATATATTTGAAGAGAGCAATCATATCCCCCCTCAGCCTTCTTTTGGTTAGGCTAAACAAACCAAGCTCCTCGAGTCTCCTTTCATAGGAAAGGTTTTCCATTCCTCGGATCATCCTAGTTGCCCTTCTCTGTACCCGTTCCAGTTTCAGTTCGTCCTTTTTAAACATAGGAGACCAGAACTGCACACAGTACTCCAAGTGAGGTCTCACCAGCGCCTTGTATAACGGAAGCAGCACCTCCCTGTCCCTACTAGAAATACCTCGCCTTATGCATCCCAAGATCGCATTAGCTTTTTTCGCAGCCACGTCGCATTGCCGACTCATAGTCATCCTGCGATCAACCAGGACTCCGAGGTCCTTCTCCTCCTCAGTCACTTCTAACCTATGCGTCCCTAGCTTATAACTGAAATTCTTATTAGTCATCCCTAAATGCATCACCTTACACTTCTCACTATTAAATCTCATCCTATTACTAATACTCCAATTTACAAGGTCATCCAAGTCTCCCTGCAGAATATCCCGATCCTTCTCCGAGTTGGCAATGCCTCCCAACTTTGTGTCATCCGCAAACTTTATCAGCCCACTCCTACATTCGGTTCCGAGGTCAGTAACGAATAGATTAAATAAAATCGGACCCAGAACCGAACCTTGAGGAACCCCACTGGTGACCTCCCTCCAATCTGACAGTTCACCTTTCAGTACTACCCTCTGCAGTCTCCCCTTTAACCAGTTCCTTATCCACCTCTGGATTTTCCCATTGATCCCCATCTTATTCAATTTAACCAATAATTCCTCATGCGGAACCGTATCAAACGGCTGACAGGGTTATCCTTTGCTGAACTGGTTGCAGAGAGATGCTCCCCCAACTTTGCCTGTGTTAGCCATTCCCCCTTGTTCCCAGTTCTCTGTATGGCAGGACATCCCAGAATGCATCGCTCCACATACTAATAGTGCTGCTCTGAGCATGCATCCTCCAGGTGCATTTATTTCTTACTGAGGCACTGTGGGATAGCTACCCAGCATGCACCCCTGCTAATGCAGCGCGATAGCTGCAGATGCACAAATGCAGCTGTGACTGCAGAAAAGCTGCCGTGTGGAGGCAAACTGGATGGTGTTATTTAGAAGGAACCAAATGGCTGTGCCTCTAACTGGTTACAAAATCACAGCTGTAAGATATAACCAGGACATAGCCTTGGAGACCGAGAAGGGAAAGGGAAGCCCTGCAATTGATGGTGGTGCTCAAGGGAATAAGAAAATTAAGCTATGTCTGGAATTTCCAGATGGGCCCTGCTTCTATTTAGGCATCAAAATAAGCGGTTGGATTGTCAGAAGAGCTCAGAACACTGGGTGAGGGGAAAATCTGGCTCTTACTTTGGTGCCTAAATGGGAGCTGAGCTGTTAAATGTAGCCCTGGACTTTAGCAAAAATGTGGCCCTGTCTCCCTGCAATTTACAAGGCCTGAAAAATAATCCCAGGCCCCAGATTTTAGAGTGGCTGGTCACAAACTCAGAAGCGTCCCAACAAACAAAACCCCAAAGAAATGCATGTGAATAAAGTGGACTGTGAAAATAAAAGACAAATGGAGAGGGAGGGGGAAGAGAGAGGAGAGAAATGGACGAGGCTAGAGGCAGAGGTGCATGGGTCGTACCAGGTAAGGAAAACAAATAAACTAGCTGACTCAGCGTTTTGTTCTCTTTTTTTTTATAGAGCAGAAACTGTATTTTTACAGCTGCAATCCCTTAAAATGGGATTTTCCCCCCTTTTAAACAAATTCCCATAAAACAATGTTTCATAAAAACAAGCGTTCCTCTTCTAAACCCCGAAGACGAGAAGTAATAAAATCAACAAGGCCCTCTCTGCCCCAATGACAGAGGCTTGTTTCAATAAACAGGAAGAAGAGTCTGCCTCTCTAAACCGCTCTGTGAGATGTGACAATCTGCACTCGCAAGACAGCATGGGCTGTAAGACACAGGAACCGAATCACCGGCTCCAGGGGTGAGTCCATCCCAACCTGGGTGCAATGCATGGCGATTCGGACACTAGCCTAGTACAGGCAGGTCAGGTTTGGCCCTCAGTTTGGATTTGCAGTTACATTAATTCACGGCAATGGGTGCAAGGGATGGAAAACACACGCCGAGCAGGCCAGGAGATGCAACGTACACCCATAGCTTAAGTTTAGATATAGAGGCCCCTTTTGGAATAAAAACAGAGCATTTCTCAGCATCTATTCTGGGGAAGGGGACGTCTCCTTGGATTTCTGGTAACATGAAAACCAACGATGGTGCAACCTTTCTATTCTAGCTCCTTTTAACTGCCCCAAAACTTTGTGAATGCAGAGCTAAGGTTGGCTAGTGCTGCCACGAAGTTGAGTTCAGCTCCACTCAACCCCCCCTGAAAACAAATTATGGTACATGACTCCCCCGCAAACACAACCTTTACTCTGCCCCCTGGAGCTGGCAACAGCCCCTGGGAATGGTTCACGAATGGTAGCGCTGTAGTACACTGCACTAGTTGGATCTGGGACACAGAAACAGCCATGTTCCTCTGAGGACATGTCAGAGATCCCACTCGCAATGTGCCCCCTGGGGCAGGGCAGTGCTATCAGCCCCATATTGCACATGAGGAACTGAGGCACAAGAGTCTAAGTCAGAGGTGGGCAAACTACAGCCCGGGGGCCACATCCAGCCCATGGGACCCTCCTGCCTGGCCCCTGAGCTCCTGGCCCGGGAGGCTACCTCTGGCCCCTCCCCTGCTGTTCCCCCTCCCCCGCAGCCTCAGCTCGCTCCGCCGCCGGCGCAATGCTCTGGGCAGTGGGGCTGTGAGCTCCTGGGGCGGCGCAGCTGCAGAGCCCGGCCTGACCCGGTCTCTGTGCTGCGTGGCGGTGGCAGCGTGGCCCAGCTCCAGCCGGGCAGCGTGGCTGTAGCGCCGCCAGCCACCGGTGCTCCAGGCAGCGCGGTAAGGGGGCACAGAGCAGGGGGGGTTAGGGATAGAGGGCAGGGGAGTTTGGGGTGGTGGTCAGGGGGTGGGGGTGTGGCTAGGGGTCGGGGCGGTCAGAGGGAAGGGAACAGGGGGTTTGAATGGGGGCAGGGGTCCCGGGGGGGCAGTCAGGAATGAGGGGGGTGGGTTGGATGGGCCGGAGGGGGCAGTGGTGGATGGGGCAGGGATCCCAGGGGGGCCGTCAGGGAACAGGGGAGGTTGGATGGGGCAGGAGTCCCGGGGGGGGGGCAGATAGGGGGTGGAGGCCGGGCCACGACCCCCTCCCCTAACCGGCCCTCCATACAATTTCTGAAACCTGATGCAGTCCTCAGGCCAAAAAAAGTTTGCCTGCCCCTGGTCTAAGTGACTAGTCCAAGGTCACTCAGAAAGTCTGTGGCAGAGCTGGGACATGAACCCAGGTCTGCAGCTAGCCCCCAAACCACTGCACCAGCCTTCCAGTCTCCTACCTATAGGCCACATTCCCCCACACGCTGGGAATCAGCGATCCTGAGAATAGGTGGAAGGGTGGGTTTCCTTTCTCTCTTAGCCTTCAGACACAGCGCACTCAGCAGCAGCAGACATACGGTAAGTTGGCGCTGAGCAATACCATTACAGGCCGGTTTCCATTCCTGCGTGCCACCAGGCCATGCCGGGCAAGGGCCGGCTTTCTGGGCCATGTCTTTCCATCTCTAGGAGGTCATCCGGGGAAGCGTTGCCAGCAGAGTATGTGCATCAAAGCTACTTTACAAATGTGGCTGGCTCGCGATCAGATGTCAGGCTGGCTAAGTGCTTAGCCCCTGAGACACCCACACTCAGACCCATTGATGTTTATAAAACCTCAGGGCGGGAGAAAGCGCCACAAACCGCTTCTCAGACCATGAACCTTGGCAACTGCGGATCACGTCCCAGGTCTAAAATAAATCTGCTTAAATGGGGTGTGAGAAACAAGCCATCGCTCACACATGACAAACGCTCCTGCTGCATTTTCCAGCCCCTTCGGCTCCAGGGGGCCAAATCCAGCCCTGGTGGACGCCTGCCTGGACCCATTCTCTCCGTTCTTTTTGCCTGAGGAAAGGCACAGGGAATAGGGACTTTTTATTAGATCCAGATAGGAGAAAATAAGGATCTTTATGGGCCTTATCTTGCAACCCTTACTCATGTGAGTAAGCACTACAGAATCGGGGCCAGGGGCATAGGCATCAGTCCCTTCTGTGGGACCATACAGACCCAAGTCTGTATTTGCATTATAGCCACTAGCCCCCTGTTGCATTGCTGGCTGAGTCTGGGATTTTTGAAGCATGCCTAAATTCTATGCCTAAATTCAACGGGAATTAGCTGGATGCATAACTCTCAGCCTCCTTTGAACCTCTGCCCACTAGAGAGAGATTTGACCTGGGCCTGTGAGAGCCCCCTGATGTTTGGGACAAAACCCCTAGAATTGTTTATTAAGTGTCAGGTTTTGCAAAAGAAGTTTGAGTTTTGTAAAACAATCCTTCCCCCTTCCCCTGTATGTCAAAGGAAATTCACTCCTCACGACAACTTGCACACTTGCGTATTTCTAACTAAATGCCAGTGGAAACAAAGATCCCTGTTTGCAAGTCGTTCTGGCCCTGCTTTCTGGAACCGCCGGGGACTAGCAACCCAAAAGAGTCATGTTTCACCCATCAGACCTGAAATCCAACAGTTCTGAGTTCTATCCAGAAACTGCTGGTTTTTTTGGTTCTGAATTATGCCAAGCAAGTTCTCACTCGCTAATTTATTTCTGGTTAAAATAAATTAGCTCCCATCTCTTTTCCTCCCCTCCCCTCACCATCCCAAATTGTCTTTCTGTCCCAATAAATACTCTGTGAAGAGTATAAAACCAGAAACTTGTTGGCTGGTCAGAATTTCACAGATTCCCAGCTGTATAACAAAGCAATGAGCTAAAATGCCAGCTACGAGTGAGGAAGGTTGATGAGAACTAAGACTTAGAAAAATAACTAAAAGTCAAAGTTCCTGGCTTCCTAGGTAGCCCCCAGTCCTAGGGACAATGATCCTGTAAGTGGAGATTTAAGAGAGCAGGAGATTCAAGCCAATATGAATTTACAAGGTTGTAACACAAGCTTCCTTGTCCAAGAGTTGTAAAGTATCACAGCCCAGACCTTGAAGAAAAACAAGGCAGATCCCCAGGCAGGGATAAATAACACGGGATGCCGAATGGAACTCGGAACTTGTCAGGCGTCCCTGCCACATCCCATTCAGGCTGGGCGAGTTTGACTGCGCTGATGGATTTGTTTAAAATGGAGACAATGCGTTTCATCCGCACACAATAAAAAACAGGACAGTAAAGAGAAGCAGGGTTTTACTGTCGATCCTACCTGGCCTTGGCCAAACAGGGGGGAAATATCATACGTGGTCAAGCCACATTTCTCATTAATAGCTGGACACCCAACCCATACGTATGTGGGAGAAGAAACCCAGAAGAGGTAACAGTCAAGGCAGGGAGTGACAGACAACGAAAGCTCCGGCAGTGCAGGGAAGAAAAGCTTTTATTTAGAAAAAGGCAGCTAGCTCTTTTCCCTCTCTATGCTACCGGGTGCCTCTTACGTGCTGATTTTTATCCTCCTTTCGGAATTAAAACCACCACCGACTGTGAATTAAGAAATCATACTCCGGCTAACTTCAGACAACCCCCTGAATTCCGAGCCTGCCGCACATTTGGGAGACTCAATGAAAGGTTAGACAGCACGTCCTGTTATTTATTCTAGGAAGCCTCTCACATAACTTGCTCGAGATCTCAGAGCCACCTTAACCGCTCCATTGAAATCCCATTGCCTGACAATATTTTTTTTGCCACTGGTTTCCTACCAATAAAAGCAAATGTTCCTCTCCCCCGGCTCAGCCACCAACGCAGCCAGAAGGACAGTGCATCACGACACAATACAAGCCAGTCAAAGTTTTTGCACAGTCCTGCCCTTCGCCTGCTACCCATAATAAGGGTTAAATACACACTCACTCCCTGAGCTTTAAGAGAGTCTAAGCTTGCAGCTGAGTCAATTTTCCTGAATACTAGATGGAGAACGGAGGGGAAAAACCTGCCTGGAATGGAGCTTTTGTTGGAAAAGAAGATGCAAGCCTTTCCTCTCTTGCCCCGGGTTGGAATGCGAAGTACCGAGAAGCTGGGTTTGTCTTTCACTCACCGACGGTATCCCGGAGCTGCGGTCTCTTGAGTCCAGCCTTTCCCCCCTACTCGCCGTAGCAGGACTTCATCGCACACTGAATACTTTTATTGTCCTTTGCCAAGCAGTGACGTCGACCCACTTGCATGTTTTCTCTCAACACTGGCATGCTCTGCTCCGGGACAAAGTGCTCGGTTTTAGCAGTTTGGAAGGGTTCTGGTTGGGGCTGGGGAAGGGCGGGAGGTTGCCTGAACTTAGATTTCATCTTAAAAAAGCCTTTCACCCCAAAGCGATGCCTTCACGCAAGGTTGTGCTGCTGAATCCAACTTGAGCTTCCCACCTGTCCAGAGTGGGGACAGAAGCAGGTACAGCTCATGCGTGGGGATTTTCTCCTCTTTGGAAAGCCTTGCCTGGCAGTATAGCCCAGTGGCTAGAACATTGGCTGGGGACGCGAGAAACCTGGGTTCTGTTCCTGGCTCTGGCCTGCTGGGTGACCGTGGGGAAGTCACTGCCCCACTCTGTGCCTCAGTTTTCCCCATCTGTAAAATGGGGATAATGATGCTGATCTCTGTGAAGCGCTTTGAGCTCTTCTGATGACAGCTAGGTATTGTAATGTCCCCACTTCTGCTGCTGTGTACACACTGCCTTGGCTGAGTCAATTGTTCTGTCTGGTGGGACATTTGCTGCTCGGGTGCATGCTGTGGGTTCGGTTCATTTTTTTAGATACCGGTCATAGCTGAAAAAAAAAAACAACTCCAAAGGTGTCTTCTGTCCAGGATCCCCTTTTTGGTTATCAATCGAACTAAAACGTCAAAGGGCCGGATTGCAAACCCTCCCAAGCAGCTCCGTGCCCCAGTATAAAGAACTGCTCCCCAGGGTGAATAAGGGATTCACAAGCCATGAGACATACTACAGGTTCTTCCAGACCATTGCTCTTTCTTGCAGTGATCGCTCTCAATTCTAATGTCCTCTCAAGGTGACCGTATCTAGGAGGTGGAAAAACCCAACAGGAATCCTTCCTAATTACGCTCATTCTCTGCTCCAGGCCCCCAAGGACCACGCCATGGCCCCAGCAGGGTGCAATGATTCAGCAAACCTCAGCATCTCTTCGGTTAGACTCCAGGTCTTGGCACGCCGCCCACAGCCAAGTGCTCGGGTCGTGCTGTGTGAATGGCAAGTGCTGGATCTCAACTGTGCTGCTGTTTACCATTGGTGGGAGAATAAATAAATAAATCACGAGAAATCCCAGTCCATAAAGTTCCCATTAGACTCAAAAGCAGAAACAGCTGCCGGAGTCATGAGCGGCTTTTCTAGCCGAGTTCAACAGCAGGGGAGGCAGCGGAGGACGAGCCCGGGTGACTTTGCCCAGGAGGTGTGCGTGCCATGGGAATGACTGTGCATGGGGCTGGCTCTGCAAGCGCCAGGCTGTATTACTTACCCGGCGCTAGCCAAGGTGGAATAGAAAAGGTCTCTCCTCCCCGCTCTGCCCTCCGGACTGCAAAGGAGACACTAGAAAGGATCAAAGCATGCATTCCTCTGTGGAGAAAGGCCCCTCCGCCGCTGGAGGGTTTCCCATCCTCGCTCAAGTCCCCTCTGCCAACAAAGAATTGGCGCCTGCTCGCCCAGAGAGGCGTCTTTTCAATGCGCCGGTGTCCTCCGTACGAATAACCCAGCCCATCCCTTCCGATTCCTCCTCCTTTATTAACTAGATAAATAATTAATTGCATTAAGTTTTCCAGGCCCTCAGAGTGAAAGAACCCGAGACTTGCCCTGGGAAGCTAATTAGTGCTTTGGTATGAGGATGCCCAGGGAACAGCCAGGTGGCACTGGGTACCGAGCTCTGTGCCAAAAGGAGACGGCCTCTTCACAAAGCAGGCTCCAAGGTCTGAACCCTCCATGTCCCTTGATGCAAGAGCCCTATAGAATTTAATAGGCAAACACTTTTCTATAGGGCTTTTGTGTTTTGGGGACCCTCCTACAGAATTTCATAGAGAATTCCACCCCTGCTATAGAAGCCTACAGGATGCTTTAAAAACCAGACAATACACAAAACCTCGGTTTATGTTTGTGGCTTTCTACAGCCTCCCCCCGAATTTCTATAGGACCTGGTGCCCTATTGCAGCCCATAGGGGTCTTCTCCCAGAGTACATAGCTTGCTCTTCACAAACGGGAGAGTTTGCCTTTTGCACGGGCAGGTAGAAGCAGGCATAAAGGAGTGTGTGTGTATGGAGAGAGAGAATTTAGATGACCTCATCGGGACCCTGAAGGCTATTTAGCAGAGAGTTGGTTAATGGGCCCGTAATAAGTCAAATACAATCTTTCAGGAGAGTGAAAGAAGCTGTTGCTGTGAAATGCGGTGACAGTGCTAAGTACCCTGTTCAGCAGAGCATTCCAAAAGTGAACCCCTGCCCCGCCCCATTAGACTTTCAGCTTCCCTCCTCCAATCCATTGTGCTGGCTTGCTTTGCCTGAACAGATACACAGCTTTGTATTACATGGTTTCCATGCAGATGAATGAGTGGCCAGCGCGGTGCCCGCATAATGGCGACTGGGGGTCAACAGCTTTTCATGGTAACAACTCCATGAATAAACAATCAGCGTGTTATGCACCATTATCCCAAACAGCGTGTGCTGCATTTTAAAGCGATAACCGCTTAAGCTGCTGTATTCCTTCTCTTTCTGAGGGGGCGATTCAGAGTCAGTCAAGCAGGGGGGCTTTGAATTACATGGACAGAATCCCCCCCCCCGGCTACCTTTCCCTTGCTACTGTTATGATAAAACAGTTTTTAACGGTGCTGGTTTCCTCCTCTCTTTCACCCGGGAAGCTCTGATCAGTCCAAGGGGCCATGGACGGTTTGAAGCGATTTTCTACACTCTCAAAGGAAGCGGCTTTGGGACCTGCTAAAGTGATGCTATAGACTCAGAGTCAGTCTGCGAGCAGACAAGCTCTCCCTTTGTAACCAGAGGTGGCTAACCCACACTGGGAGACGTGTGGGGCTTCCCTCCCAGACACTTAGGCCTTGAAATGCTGCCTTTGGCATCAGGATGGAAGCACAAGTTGTCATGTCTCAACCTGTTGGGACCGAAAGTTAAGTAACAAGGATGGGAAATTGATGGGCAGCTCAGCAGACGGTGGAGGAGATTGTAAACGACATGGGATCCGTTCGCTAATTCTCTAGCCTGTGCCTGAGGTTTGCTACGTCCCCCTTCATGCAATCCAGCAATTCCCTGTAGTATAAAAGGGTACCAATGGCAGCGTTAGTGCGTGCTGGGAAGCGGTTTGCTGCTGTGTTTCTCCCCAGGGGTGGCTGCCCTTCAGCATCCCATCCTCCCTGCTGAGAGGCGAAGGTCAGAACTTCGTGACCACCAGGTTCTGGCAGCTACTTCAAAAGACCCACCATCCTGTCTAATAGGGGATAAAGGCTGCCCCTAGCACAGTTCTATTATCCATCCTAGGGAGGCATTTTAAGTGCCCCTTTGTTCTTCCCAGGGCCTTTTATCCCCAGGCCTGATGCTGCTAGAGCGGGCTTTTCATGGGGCCATCCCTAGAGGCTCTTAGTTAGCCCTGTGGCCACTGATCCATTGACTGCACATCTGGTCTCGGATCTCAGTCTGGTCTCACGACCATGGGCAAGTGACGCTGCTTCTACTTTCCCCCTGTCCCTTTCTCGACCAGCACCTGGGTCAGTTTACAGATAAACCAGAACTAGCCATACTGAGAGTTTGAGTTATCCCAAACCTATTCCCCCCCCCCCCCCCACCCCGATCGTGGAGCGGGGCTCCTGCTTCTTTCACACTCATTGACCACCACGGGAGTTGCTTCAGATTTGCACCCATGCAGGCAAAGGGAGAATCAGAGCCCGGGGAGGATTTGATATCTATTGGGAAGCGGCAATTTTGGATCCACTGTTGCGAGTCAGCGCTGGCCCCTAGGAGTTCTCCAGAGTGGTCGTTCTGTGCGCTTGTGTGTTTGCAGCTTGCTGAGGGCATGTGACTGCAGGCACCAAGGAGGCAAAGAATACAGCTTTATAATCCCCACTGTGCTATTACAGTAGCACCAACTGAGATGAGGAGACTAAGGGGGGATCTGATAGAGGTATATAAAATCATGAGTGATGTGGAGAAAGTGGATAAGGAAAAGTTATTTACTTATTCCCATAATACAAGAACTAGGGGTCACCAAATGAAATTAATAGGCAGCAGGTTTAAAACAAATAAAAGGAAGTTGTTCTTCATGCAGCGCACAGTCAACTTGTGGAACTCCTTGCCTGAGGAGGTTGTGAAGGCTAGGACTATAACAGCGTTTAAAAGAGAACTGGATAAATTCATGGAGGTTAAGTCCATTAATGGCTATTAGCCAGGATGGGTAAGGAATGGTGTCCCTAGCCTCTGTTTGTCAGAGGATGGAGATGGATGACAGGAGAGAGATCACTTGATCATTGCCTGTTAGGTCCACTCCCTCTGGGGCACCTGGCATTGGCCACTGTCAGTTGACTGGATTCTGGGCTGGATGGACCCTTGGTCTGACCCAGTACGGCCGTTCTTATGAGATACCCAGCCAAGGTCTAGGCTGTCAGTGACCGAGATGTGGGTGGCCTTGACTGGTAGTCAGGACTCAGCCGGAGTCAGAGGCCAGGCACCAGCCCCGCACTCAGAGCACAGGATCAGGACCGGGCTACCTGGAGTGTGGCATGGCAGGGCCGAGTCTAAAGCAGGAGCAGGATTGGGAACGAGCAAGCCCAGGACTCAGTGATTGCTGCTGGGCTTATGAGCCAGTCTGTGACTCTTCCAACCAATCAGGCGGGGTAGCCAATCAGGCAGCCTACTGCCGGCCAGCTGTGCTCGTCAGGGGGCCTGGAGATGGGCTCTGATGCTGACAGAAGCCCCATGGTGCTAGGTGCTGTACAAACAAAGTGAGAGGCAGTTCCTGCCCCAAAGAGCTTCCGATCTAACAAGACAAAACAGAGGAGGCCAGAGCTGGTAATAGAGTCCAGGTCTCCTAAGTCCCATGCCAGGACCCTACCCTCCAGTTTAGGCCACATTGCTGGTCTCTCAGATATTGAAAACCCTGTTCAGACGGTTTCAGCTCGGCTTCATTCAGTTCCACAGAACTCCCAGTGATGGGACTGGCACAACCTGCTACTTCAGCACACCCAGCGCCCGGTGTAACAGGGCGTAACAGCCGCACACCACCCATTTCTATTCTCCTTCCTAGGGAGGCATTGCAAAGTGGACCCTCTCTTCTTCCACCAGACTCTAGCCAGTGCCAAGAAACAAAACCCCCAGAAACTAGAACAGGGGCTGATGTTAAATCACCATTTCAGGGAGCAGCGTGGCTGTGATACGGGGGAAGGGCAGCCAGCATAGCTTTGGGACCAGTGCCCCTTGCGTTCAATGGAAATGAGGGTAGACTCAGCACCTGGCAGATGGGACCGAGTGGAAGGTGCCAGCGTTCCCAAGCTTTTCACAGCTCCTTTCATTCCTATGCAGCGAGACACAAACGCTTTGAGCAAGGGAGCCTTCCTGTCACCCCTGCTTTGTTTGCAGAAATGCAGCTAAGCCCGTGTGTTCGCCATTGGCACAATTTTCACCGACTTTGGTTTGGAAAACTGCACGCGACCATTTATTAAACCCAGAATGGAGTCGGGGGGGGGGGGGGAGAAAAGAGTCAAAAAATCTGTTTTGGCTCAGCTGTGGTTTCACTGTATTCTGGAATCTAGATCAAGTCAACCTGTGTTATGTGGAGGGCCAGCCCTGGCCTAGACCGTCTGTAATTCAAGTTAGCCAGACACAGGATTTTAGCCTAATGAATTCATAGGGACAATCTCATCTGTAACACCCACCTACATCAAAGGGAGGGTGCTGGGGGCTACAGAATAGCAAGTGATACTGCAGTATATTAGCGATGTACGGTAAGAGCAGCAGCAAGGCCAGACATGGAAAAGGAAGACTTAAAAGTGACCTGCAAAGGGGGCGAGGGGGAAGAGCTTCAGGGGTTGTTGCGTTTTTTGCTCGTTTATGATGGATAAAGAAGACCTGACAGTAGTACCATAGCACAGCATTAAAACGACCATCCGGCAGGCCCCTGGCTGGGCTAATCTGCGCAAGGAGTTTCCGGGCATCGCCGGAGGTTCACTTGTGTATCATTTGCTGCCCGAAGCCGTCATATACATCAACTTCGCAGCAGGTTGTCTAGCTGGCAAATGAAATGCAACATAGGAGCTTGAGAGCATCACTAATGACAACGTGGCCCCGGACTGGGAGTGCTCAGACCTGGGTTTTGTTCCTGATTCTGCCACTGACTTACTGTGAGAGCTTGGGCAAGTCACTTTACCTCCCCGTGCCTCGGTTTCCCCTTCCACTCTTTGTCGGCCTTGTTTTTAGTGTGTAAGTTTTTCAGGGCAGGGCCTGTCTCTCATTGTGTGTTGGTCCAGCCTCTAGCACAAACGAGTCCCTGATCTCAGTCACGGCCTCTCCATACTAACAATGAACAGTCACTATTTAGGCAGGAGTGTAACTGCAATGGTGTAAAACCCAAGGAAAGCTGCAGTTTGCATCAGTGGACCTTGCCCCTGCTTGAAACCAACGTGAACTACAGTTTCCTTTTCTGCATTTGGGGTTCACACCATTTGCTGGTCACGGACGGCTGAAGCCCTGGTATATAGACAAGGTCTGAGACAAGTGCTTAACTTGTAAGGAACAAATTGCTCGAGCCCCAGCACCTCTTTCACTTTCAACACTGATACAGCAAGCCCAGAGGTGCCGGGGCTACGAACTGCCAGGCCCAGAGGTGCCGGGGCTCTGAACTCCCAGGCCCAGAGGTGCTGGGGGCTCTGAATTGCCAGGCCCAGAGGTGCTGGGGGCTCTGAACTGCGAAGCCCTGGCACAAATTAAGCCCTGCCTCAGTCTCCCTGGCAGGTTCCCTCCCCCACCCCCCAATAGCAGGACTTCCGAGACCTCACACGTTTCTGGAACTCAGGATCAATGTCACAGGGAGCTACCATCTCAGCTCCCACCCGCCTCCAATTACCAAACAGCGAGTGTGCACTGTTTCCCATGTGGAGGGTGACACTAATGGCTGGATTTGCCCAGTTTCCAAACAGAGCTGACATTCCAAGCTGTGCAAACTGGGCTCGTAGCTGTCAGGAACGTCTGTGCACTCCTAGCTCCTCCACGTTGGGAAATCTCGGTCTCCTGCGAAAACGGGCCTCTTGCTGCATGGCAAGATCTGCTGTGCTGCTGGCACTGGGCACAGCCACAGAAACCGATCCCCCTGCTGGCCTTTTGAGCACAGCGTTCAAAGCAGACAAGGGCACTGAGGTTTCAATCTCTAAATGTGACTCACCCAGGGCCACCCAGAGGATTCAGGGGGCCTGGGGCAAAGCAATTTCGGGGGCCCCTTCCATAAAAAAAAGTTGCAATACTATAGAATACTATATTCTCATGGGGGCCCCTGCGGGGCCCGGGGCAAATTGCCCCATTTGCCCCCCTCCCAGGTGGCCCTGGACACCCCTCCCTGTGTCTTGCAAGTAGAGCTGGGTTTCCAGCTTCCACCCCAGACATTTCTCAATTGATTTGACTCTCTCCTAGCAGAGAGAATCTAAATGATTGTTTAAAGATCACACAACCTACCCTAGGCTGGATTATTGGGGGCAGGGTGGAATGGGGAGAGAGGGGTGCTTCCTGCACACAGCTCTGCCAGGGCATCTCTGTCCTGACTCGCAGTACCCTCGCTATTCCAGCCCCCACCACCAACAGTCCTGGTCTCCCTTCCCTTCCCTTCCCTTCCTGCTCTGCTGGGGCAGGCCCCCGGCTAGCCCAGTGCTGGGCTGCTTTCGAGGGAAGACTCCCAACTCCTTAGTGTTTGTGTGGAGAACAGTATCGACACAGGGGGCTGCAGAGGTGAAGAGACCAGTTCTGTCACCTGCGGTGTCTACACTGCAGCTGGGAAGGTGCTTCCCAGCACAGGTAGACAGACAGACAGACGCGAACTCTTCTTGATCTAGCGTGCTGGAAACAGCCATGCGGCCACGGTGGAGGTGCGGGTCAATCAGCCAAGCACAGATCCAGGGGGTCAGGTGGGACTATCCCGAGCCACTGCCCGCGCTGCTGCGGCCGCACTGCTATTTTTAGTAAGCTAGCGTGAGCGAGCGAGCGAGCATGTGTCTATCTACCCGTGCGGGGAAGCACGCTCCCAGCTGCTGCATAAGCAAAACGAAGGCAGAGGAAGTGAGGGTAACATTAGTGGGTTGAAAGAGATGAGTTTATGAGGCTGTCTGGGTGCTCAGTTGCACATGTGCAAACAGCTGGTACAATGGGGACTCCCTGCGTTCCAGGGTCCCTTTGAAAGCGGCACATTACAAAGAGCGCGCAGTCCTGACATCGCATGGAAAACAGAACCCAGAAAGCTGGCAATGAGAGAATTCTTGCCAAGGATGAATGGGCTGAAGGTCACGAATGCTCGTTACATACCTGAGTAATTAGCCAGGTCTTTGCCCAGGTGGTGGCGCTGCCTTCAGAGCTGGTCAGGTGGAGACCGGTGGCTGCTGGCCGGGAACCCAGCTCCAAAGGCAGAGCTGCCACCAGCAGCGCAGAAGTAAGTATGGCATGATATGGTATTGCCACCCTTACTTCTGCGCTGCTGCTGGCGGGGCGCTGCCTTCAGAGCTGCCCCATGAATTCTGTATAGTATAGGGTAAAAGCACACAAGACCAGATTTCACGGTCTGTGATGCGTTTTTCATGGCCGTGAATGTGGTAGGGCCCTATCCATAAGGATGGTCTTGTGGCTAAGGCACTAGGAATCAGGAGATAGGGGTTTAAATTCTGCACTCTGCCACAGATCCGGTGTGTGACCTTGGTTAAGTCACATATGCCACATGCCTCAGTTTACCCTCTGTAAAACAGTACTTCCTTTCTCCCACTCTTTATTTGTCAGCTGTTTGAAGAAAGAATTCTTTGAGGCAGGGACTGTTTCTTACTATGCGTATATACAGCACCCACCACAACGGGGCCCTGATCTGTGCCAGTATCCCCTGAGGTGTTATTTTAATACACATAATAATGAAACAGCTGGAATGGAACTGGATTTTACATCCTGTTGGTGGAGAAAACAAGCAAAGCACATCTAAGGCGTTGCCTGAAATCTCCTGCCTGACGAAATAGTTAATCTTAATTAGCAATCATGTACCATTTTCATTTCTGAAAGCCCTTTGCTAACGTTAACTAGTGAACAATGCTCTATAGGCCATTGGGTCGAATAGAAGTTATGGCATGACGACATCTATCCCTCCAATTCCTACAGGGTCAATACCTCTAGAGGCATTTTGGGGCATGACCATGAGAAATTCCTGGAGAAATCATTGTTTAAGTCCGTGAGAGAGGACGCTTGGAAGGTTCTCCCACCATCCCACTAGGTGCCCTGGTATCACTACCATTGTCCTTTCCTCTCAGCTCCATCCACTTCCCTTTAAACTCTGCCAAAAGGAAGTATCTGCGCGGGCTCGGGCCAGGCAGGCAGTGAAGAGAGGGCTGAGGTGCCAAATTCCAGCTGTGCCAGAGGGAACTGAGATGGGAGCACGGCCCCAAGGAATCTGCTGTGCATCACATCAGACATGTGGCCTGGTTGGGTAGGAGAGTAGATACTAAACTCCACCGCCAGTGCGGCTGCTCTATACAGTTCCCACCACAAGTGCCTCCTCTAACAGTCCCTGCCACAGCGTTAGGAGCCCCGGGGTAATGGGGGCAATTCCATGGGGCTTCGGTGGAGCTACGCCAGCTGAGACTCTGGTCCTAGGGGCTGCATCCTTCTGCCCTCCATAGAGCAGAACAGTGAGTGTTTTGCTCCATTAAGCAGCGCAGAATCTGACCTCCTATTAATTCATTCCATGACTGCAGTAACATTTGCAGACCCTTGGCACCTAATCAGGCCCGGGTTATTAAATATGCAAGTGTCTATTCCCCTGCCACTCCATAAACAGGCGCATTAAAAACTCCTGGCATCAAATAAAAAAAATTAATAAATCTCACACTTAAAGGGAGAGAGGCAAGAATTTCACCTTGTTCTCCAAGGAGGACCAAGAGTCGGAGGCTTTGCAGTCAGTTCTGTTACCGTCTCTCTCTCGTAACGGTCTGTGTCTCAGCTCATTCAGCCACAGAGCTCATGGTGCGCGGCGCTTGGGCTATTTCAGTCCGAAATCTTGTCATCTCTGCTCCTTCTCCCCTTTTGCTTCAGAGACACGTCAAAGTCCTGGGCATGGCCCTCATTCTGAGCTGCACGCCGAGCTGCACAATCACATACCCTTCCTCTCCCTGGGCTTGTTCGAAAAGCTGCTGTTGATTTAGGAGCCCTGTTATTTAAATATTAATCGCAGGGCTGGCAGGCAGGCCAGGCTCCCACTCACTTCAATCCTAATTATTTTTTAAGTCAATACATTTGATCCGCGGGGGCTCTGTGACTGTGCTTTGAGGTCAGTCAAATGGAAAACTTGTTTAAACAAATCAGTAAAAATTCATTCCAGGAGGGGTGTGGATCTATCTGCCTGTGCTTAGGTAGGACTCAGCTAGCTGGCTGCAGCCTCCCTAGCATTTGAGACAGCATGTTAAGGGTTTCCCAGTCCAAAGGATCCAAATAGCCTTTACCACTGGACAGAGCCAGGACCCTTGGATCAGGACACAGCCGCAACACAGACTGCTGATGGGCTGCCCAATCTAGAGGGAGGTAAGATTCCATCCAGAGCTGGGGATGTGTGCCAGGAAGAAGAACATGGCCAAGAAGTGTGCAACATTTGGGGGATTCCATAGCCATAATGCCCCCCGCACCCCAACCGCTGGGCTAGGATTAAACAGATGCTCAGCGAGCAAATCAGGATCAGGCATAAAAATTAACTGAGAACCAAACTGAATCCTTGTCTGGGCTTTTGGGCTGGCTGCAGTGTCTCCTAGGGGAGCAGCTCTGCAGTCACTTCCAGTGACCCGGTGTGGGTGGATTAACGGTGCTCAGTTGGTTTAAGGAGAAGCCAGGCTACCCCAACCCTGAAACAGAGATCAACAAAGGGCTGGGGAGGAGCCCAAGATGGGAGCGGGGAGGGCAAGTGGGTCTTCCAACTGCAGCTCGCTCTCCCGCCCTCCCCTAACAGGTTTGGACAGGGGAGCAGACAGACCTTTTGTTTGAGGACAATAAGCCATGTCCTTTTCAGACTATTATTTAGAGGCATGAAAGAAACTTCATTCCACGACAGGAGGCAAAGCACCAACCCCGCAACCAAGGATCAAACTCCCCCCACAACCCAACTTTCTTTGCAACTCTCTAACCTATCAAAGGCAGAGAACTTGGATCCCCCGCCCCAGGCCCAGTGCAAACTAAAGGGGCGGTATCTGTCCCTTTTGCAAAACGGGCTGCCCAATACTACGGCTGAGAGCGGTACGAGAACAGAGCAGAGTCGACGCCCCAACAGAATTACTGGAGCTCTGCCTTATCCAGCTGTTAACTCCAGCATCGGTTCCCCTGGTCACATTCCGGCCTTACCAACGGTAGGGTTTGCAAAAGCACCTAAGGAACTTAGGTACCCAATCCCCCATTGACTTTCAGTGGAGCTTGTGCTCAGGGCCACCCAGAGGATTCAGGGGGCCTGGGGTCTTCGACAGCGGGGGTCCTTCCACTCCGGGTCTTCGGGGCACTTCGGCAGCGGGTCCCGGAGCGAGTGAAGGACCCGCCGCCGAATTGCCACCGAAGACCTGGAGCGGAAGGAGCTCCGGGTCTTCGGCAGCGGGTCCTTCACTCGCTCCGGGTGTGTTCGGTGGCACTGAAGGACCTGCCGCCGAAGACCCGCCGAAAACTCTCGTAGGGGCCCCTGTGGGGCCCGGGGCAAATTGCCCCACTTGCCCCTCCCTCTGGGCGGCCCTGCTTGTGCTCCTAAGTCACCTAGGTAGAAGTCTGCTGAGGCCTAATTTCTGAAGCCCAACCTGGACCCAAGCACAAGCGGGTTGAGTCTTTTTCAGACCTGATCTGACCTGACCCCAACAGTGCCACCATTGCCCTGCTCTTGCCAGCCGCTGCCCCCCCACTGGATTGGGCGCGTGTTGCAGAGAACGGCTCTGCGACACGTCAGAACACTCAGTCTGGAGCTGCCCTCACCTTGACCCATGGGCAGGAGAAGAGCAGCAGACCCGACCCAGCCCCGCCAGACCCCGAGAGGGGCAGTTAGTTTTCAGACTCCAACACTTGTAGTCAGGTCCCCTGGACTCTGCACCTGGGTGCTTTTGAAAATTCCACCCAGGAGTGTTAAAATATTAGCAACCAACAGCAATATTTGAAAAAATAACATCAGGAGAGAGTGAAGTGCAGCAAACCTCAGGCGCTGCGCAAGGGCAAGAATTGTGGCTTGGGAATTGAACGTTTTAGCCGCTTGCGATGCTGCAGCCTGACAGGCGGTAACTGAACCGTCTGGGCACTCACACGGTCGTCTTTCAGGAACGACGGCTGCCAGAAATGAGAATCAACCCTAACAAAAGCCGTGCAGCACCCCCGAAAGGAGTGATGCTGCAGCCACGGACAGCATGTGCTGGGGCGAGGATAGGAGAATATGGGGCACCTGTAGCTAGATGGAGGGGGACATCAGCCTCGACCCCGCACCGTGCCAAGCCCTCTGGCCCTGATTCAGCAAAGCACTCAGGCACGTGCTAACCAGCCTTTGAAGTCAGTGTGTCAGCATTTTCCATTTAAGCATGTGCTTTGCTGGGTCCAGGCCAGAGCGTTCAGCACTTTGCAGGATCAAGCCCACAAACAGGATATTAAAAAGCCGGGGGGGGGGGAGGGCGGAGGAGGAAGCAGTGGTTGTACTTATTGAGGGAAGAAGAAATGAAGCTGAGTAGCAAGTGAGGTAACCCGTCACTCTCGCCACGGGCTGCAGTCAGGCCCCGGAGGTGTTGGAGACGTGCTCCTTGGAGCACTCAGCGCCTGTGCATGCTCACCGCAGAGCACTGCCTTGCTCGGATGGCTCTCTGTGCTTCCTCGTTTAAAGTCTCCCCTGGCTTCTCTCTCTCTGTCAGCTGCTGCCCTCCAGAAAACTTTCCCAAAAATGCCACTTGGATCAAACCTGGAGCCTGCAGAACTCAGACTCTTAGTGCAGCTTCATCCAGACCCAGGCTACGATTAGGGAAGTTCAGCGACCAAAACCTCTGCCCTGACGTTTGATGCAGTTCAGTTGCAGATCTGGACTTCCTAGCTTCCCCCAGCTCAATGGCAGAGCGGAACCCAACCCCACTACCAAAGTGTGGGAAAACGCAGGGCTGGAGGGCTCTGACTTGGCCTGTCTCTCCCACTGAGCGGCCCTGGGTGGATACATCAGAGCTGCGTGTGAGAGTAAATCTGGAACAAACCATATGTTGCTTTGAATTTTTTAAGAGGCCATTTGGACCTGAAACTCAAAGCAAGACTTGGGTGTAAATAAATTGCCTCCTGCCTAATCTGTTTAGTGAGGTCGCTGGCTAGAGTGTGTGACATCACATTTATCTCCAGTATGGTAAAACACAAGCACGGGACTGTAATGAAGCACATAGGGATGCATCCCAAGCCAATTCCCTCACTATTCTCCGCCCCAGTCCGAACACCCTTGGACTTTCAGGAGGAGTTGGGACTCTGCACCTGAGCTCTGCAGCTGGTAGTAAAAGAGATGGGCCCAGCACGTTCCCACACACGTTCCGAAGGCGGCTTGAGCGTGACAGTTTAAAGCGGTGGATTGATACTTGACTAGGTAACCAGGCCAAAAAAGTCCTGAGCAATGTGGGTGGGCTAGAAACCAGCATGGTTTTTGGAGACTTCCTTGTCCAATCAAACCACTCCATCCTCCTGGTCATTTTTAAAGATAAAACAGAGAGATAGTCCAAGCCTAGTGCTCGACTGGATACGCTCCAGGAGTAGATAAAAGACTGGGGCTTTGGTGTGTGTTACACATGAGAAAGAAAAGAAAGAATGGTTCGTTTTTACAAGTCAGACTGCAGTAGCCAGAGATCTTGATTGTTAGCTCTCCTCTCATAGCAGTGTGATATTCTGGGAGATTTTTGGCACTGGCAGAGTTTGAAATGCCCAACACCTGATGCTGACAAAAGCTGCTGTCTGCGCCGCACAGGATCCAAAATCTTCCCTGCGCTTAATCAGAAGGAACAAGAAAACATTTTCCTTGAAGAAAGAAAAACACCCCACCCTGTACGCACTCAGCTTCCTGCCACCCCTGGAGCTTTTGAATTTTAAGTTAGTCCCATGAAACGGAGCCTCCGTACCTGCGGGCTCTGTTCCTTGGCACGAGATCATTTGCCTATTACAGACCCTGGTACAAAACATGCAAATCAAGGAGACCTAAAAGAGCTAAAGCCACATTGGAAAAAAAATACAGATTGTTGCTAAGATTTCTATTACAATTAATATCTGTATTTCTTTCCCTCTTAACTTGTCTGCTGCAGTATCTGAGCCATGTACACTGCATTCACTTACAGGAGATAGACTCAACGTTAACCGGATGGCAGCAGAGACGCAGGACGTCTGACACAAAGTGCAGGACTCACACATACAAGATGTATTCCGAGCAACTGGTAAAGATCCTCCTGCTTCTGATTCAAAGGCAATGACTCCTCCTGCCTGCTCTATGAAGCATGCGCCCGCCAAAGTCTTGTGGTTAAATAACAGTCCTTATATAACCCCAAACACAGGCTCTGGTTTAAGTTCCCAGTGCTGCCTCACACACAGGAGGAAGTTTTGCACGTGGAACTTTGCACGTCTTTGTAACTTGCACGCTGGTAGTTAACAAGAGCGTAGTGGCTAGAGAAACCTTTGCTCTTCCCACCTCTTCCAGCAGAGGCGGCGGTGGGGAACTGACTGCTCTTGCCCTGCCAGCACTGGTTACCAAGGAAGATGAAGCTCCTTCATCCAGCTCAGATGGATTAGTGACTTTCTGTACAGGGTGTGTTACAAGTCCACAGACAACAAGAGACTTTTGCAGCTCCCTGCTACCAGGCTTAATCCCTTACTCAAGCTGTCAAGGCTCACGCTCTTAACTCCAGAGATGTTGGTTCGATCCCCGTGATGACCAAGAGACTGGTTGTTTTGGGGGGGATGGGTCGCGAGTCTAAAATATTCCTTCTCCAGGAAAGTTTAAGCAACGGGGAAAAGTTGTGAGCTGGGGTACAAGGGCACAGATCATCCCGGGCTCAGACACAACAGGGATGGGGAGTAAGCCATACAAATACCTAGAGACATTCCAGCAAACAGAAAAAGATGGAGCGAGGGGATGGGTGGGGGCAGGGGAAACACACCTCTTCCAAGAGACAGGCCGACTTCCAGTGTTGCACCAGGCAGGGTATCAGGACTGGCTCCATGGAAACCATTGAAGTTGCGCCAGTTGAAAACCAAGATCCTGTCCTGGGGCTCTGGGTGTCTGGGAAGTGCAGCGCTTTCCCGCACAGCAACCTCCCCGGGCCAGGGGGATCGGCTGGAGAAGAAACGCCATTGCAAGCCTGGGTGTTTCTCTCTGCTCTACGAGCAAGCTGCTCACGCAAGCCTGCAGTGCTGACTGTGTCTGCCAATGCCAGGCACTTGTCAAGAAAGAAAACATACACCACCACTCGGAACCGTCATCTCAACCCTCTGCTCTAGGGGTAGCTGCCGACTATCTAATTTCGTGGTAAGCACCACATAATTAGGAAGCAAACGTAGTTATTCCTGCCATCTAAACCAGAGCATGGGTTACATGGCAATTATTGGTTGCACACTACAACATGTGGCTTACCACTAGGACTTCCTCTGATATTCCTTCGAAGAACATTACGCCTACTGGGTCATCTAGGTATGGTCACTCAGACCCAGGACATGGCAGTTCCTCAGGGATTGGTAAAAAGGTGACCCTAGTGACAGTGGGCCCTGCTAATTGTCAAAGTTTGAGGAAGTTTGGTTCTGAATCAGAACATGTAGGAACATGGAATTACTGTTCTGTTACAAGCCATAGAATAAGCCGTCCCTGTGTAATTCCTGTGCAAACTAGGTGAACAAAAGAGGGGTCTATATCCAAATGACCTCAGCATGGCCTTTGATTAAATACTTGTCTGCCCCCGTGATTCAGACAGCAAAGATCCACATTATACCACTTGCACCACAGATTTTTCTTGACCCACAATCCAGTAGTTAGGCACGTAGGGCCAAATTTCCAAAGGACTCGGGGCCTGATTTTCAGGCACGCAGCACCCACAGTCAGGACCAGGTAGTTAAAACAGAGCTCAGCTCTCATTTAGGGACAGAAATAAGGGCTGGATTTGCAAAAGCACTCAGCACCTAGCATTTCTGGCCACATTTGAATGAGTGCTTGACACCCGACATGCTGAGCTCTTCAGAAAACCTGGCCCAGAGACTCTTACTCTCCCCACACTGATACCAATTTTGCAGTAAATGTAATTCTAGCAACTTCAGTGGGTTAGTCCCGATTTTCATCATCGCATGAGAGTTCATAGCCTGTGAATTTGGGTCACTGGTGCCCACAGTTGATCACAGGTGTAAAATTAAGAGTCTGTTCCTGAAAATACATCACTGGAGGCTCTTACCAGCCAAGACTGGAATTAAGATTCTCCAGCTTCGATCAATGACATGAAAAAGGCAGCTGGATTCCATCCCTGGCTTTCATAGCTAACGATTGGCCTCAGCTGTAGCAGGCGAAACACAGAACCTGGGTCCTGGGCAGGCTTGGTTTTTGGCAGTCTCCGTTTGTACACTGTCACCGGTACATAATTTACATGAGCAATTTGGGATCTTGAACAGTCTAATTAACTCCCTATGCAGGCTCATTGTGAGCTGTCAGTTAAAGCATCAGCAAAACAGACTGATGTTTTAGTTACTACAGCAAATCTTGGTACCGGAGACACACAGAGTGTGAGGTGGGGACCCAGCCCCAAGATGCGATGGCTGCAAATATGAAGCATTGTATCAGACATCAACTCACCTGTGACAACAAACCGCACCGGTCAACAGCTAAACTGCACAGTGCGTTAGAACGCTGCACGTTCTGCTCCGAACACACAGGCCTCCAAACACCTGAGCCAGAGGAAAATCTCTGTGTGGGCTGTAGTATTAGAGCTCATAACCTCTGTGAGCTTCTGTCCCAAGCGGGGAACGCCAGGCTAAGAACTCCTACTGCAGCAGGTTCTACATTCCAGCCAGCAGAGCGCAGCAGTGACACGTAACTGCACCAGGATCAGGGCGAAAAAAATTGCATTTGAAGCACTTAAATGAAAGGTTTTGCAAGAAAATTTTTGTTTTACATCGGAAACCACAAACCATTTTATTTTGTTTTTGAAAACGGACTGGTCTGTCTGTCCCCTTCCCCTCTTCTTCCATGTTGCCATTGGCAGGGGTGGATGGTGAGAATGAGGAAAGGGTAGAAAGGGAGGGAAGGCAGGGTCTGATTTCCCCTACCTCACACCAAACATTTTCTGGGTTTGGAGGTGGGTTTTTCTGTTGAAAAACAGAATATTTCCATTAAAAATTCAAAAGAAACTAAAAAACTTCTTCTCATTTGAAATTTTTTCACAGAAAATAATTACTGTTGACTACCTCTATTATGCAGTACCACACACACACACACACACACACACACACACACACACACAAGGCTTGGGATTTTGCTATCAGAGAGGTTTAGATTCAGCTTTTGACTACTTCAAAGCATCTCTAAAACTTGTTTTGCTCTGGAGCTCATCCGGATTCCCCAGGCCCTCCCGGCCCAACCAGTGGGAGAATCTATTGCCTAACTTAAAGGGTGTGTTCAGATCTAGGGGTCTGGATCCACCTTTCCTTCCTTCCTATGAATCCCAGGGGGAGCGGAGAGCTCAAACACCCTGAGGGTCCTGTGCTGAGACACTCGGGCATGTTTGTCATGCTCACACAGACCAGGACTGCTTCCTTGCTGGAAGATCTTCATTTACTTCTAACTTGCCCATGGCCAGCCACAGACTCTGGCTGTGCACACAGCTCCCCACGCGCCAAGCAGCGGAGCCAGCCTGTGTGCACGCAGAGAGAACAGCTCCAAACAGAGTGGGGCGGGGCCTGCTCCTCAGCGGCACCATTTCGGAGCCTCCTGCCTAGCAGCCTTTTCCTTTAGGCTCGCTCGAACGGCTGTGACACATGGCTGTCCAGGTCCAGCCAGATCCTCAACCCGCCCCTGCACCTTGAGCGTGTGAGGACGGCTGCCACCGGAGTTGGGGTTTATTGCTCACTCGACTGAGGAACCAATCTATTTTATTGGCCTTTCCTGCGCTTTTTCTCCACCTTGATTCTTCAGGTCAGCCAGCACGAGGAGGCAGGATTGGGGAATATTGAGCACAGCCCGCCCGTCTGCTGCGTGTCCAAACAAAAGAGGCAGCAACAGAGGTTTGAACGTCTGCCTGCTGCTACAGTTAGTTGCTCTACCACAGCGGGTTGCTGCCGAGCAATCCGATCTCTTTGCTACACCAGATACCCAAGGGGTGCATCAGTGTCTTTGTCACCCCGGAGATCACTGCAGCAACCTGGATACCAAGCTCGGCCTGGTCCCCCTACTCCCTCCATTGACCCCACAGGGGGACGTCCCAGTTTTGGCTGCGGTCGCCCATCATCTCTTCAGGGAACACCCCTGCTGATTGGTGGCAGCATTAGCATCAAATGGATTCCTCCGTTTCTCTGTGTGCATGCAAACTGTAGCCTGAACCACGAAAGCCCCTGAAACCGACAGCGACTGATCAAATGGGCCCAAGGGAGCTAATGTCAGAGCTGGTCACCAGCTAAGCTCGCTCAAGCGAATGAAGCATAAAGACACACTGGGCCTCTGTGGCTCAAAACTTGATCTAGTTACAGAACAACTTGGCTTTGCTCCTGCCCCTTGAATTGCCCCTTTTCCCACTCTGTCTGCTCCTCCGCAGGATCTCTCCAGCACTGGCGAGCCCTTGCTATCGCCACTAATTTTCAAAGATCATCTGAAAAATATCTGTCTTAACTTTCTCCTGACCTCTGTGCAGCTGGTTTGAGAAACCCTTTATGTGAGAAACAGCTCCACAGGCTCTCTGCCTGCAGGACTTACACACTCTGCCTGGGAAAGCCTCAGGGCAAAACATCCCGATTGTGGATAACCAACACTGTTAGTTAACCGGGGCTCAGATCACTGAGATTGTGCTGTAGAAAGCTGCAGGGAGTGTTGGGGAGTGGTTAGCGCAGGGGACATGGAGTCAGGACTGCTGTCCAAGCTCTCAGACTGACTTGCTAGGTATCACCTGGGCAAAGTCACTTCCCCATTCTGTACCTCAGTTTCCTCCCTCTGAATAGGGCTAATTTTACTTACCCACTTTTGTTTGAGGTCCTCTGGTGAAACATGCTTAGGAAGAAGAGGGATGTTGACCCAGGTACAAGAAGCAGTATGAGAGAAAGGTGGAGAGAAGGGATGGGCTTTTGGTTAAGGCCCAGTTCTGGGACTCAGCAGATCGGTTTTCCCTTCCTGATTCTGCCACAGGGACCCTGTATGCCCTTGGGCAAGTCACTTACTCTCTCGGCGCCTTGGATCGCCAGCTGGAAAATGGGGATAGCGCTCCTGCCTTTGTCTGTCCTGTTTCTTTAGACTGTAAAACCTTCAGGGCAGGGAGCGCCTCTCCACCACCCAGCACAAGGGGCCTTGTGCTTCTGTGGCACCTCTAGGTGCTATCGTACTAGTACTCCAGCATTTGCACTGAAGTAGATGTCTACAGTGTATGAATTACGCCCCAAGAGCTCTGGTTCTTTGGTATAGCTGGACTCTCCAGGGACTGTGTGTTTTTGCTTTTCCCAGCCAGGGGGTTAACCACAGTGTCCTGACAGCGACTGCACAAGAAAAACACAGAGGAAGGGAAGGTTAATGTTGATTTAGGGCTTCCTGACCCTTTATCATTAGGTAGCGGCGTGGTACTGCACAGGAAATCTGAACAGAATCAAACCGCTCCCCTTCGGCTCCCTTGTCCGCCAATGAAACTTCAGTTACAGCACCATGGAGGGCACTTTGGGGGCTGGATATACCAGTTGGATCCTAAGGAGCGATGCTGATTTACGGCAGCTGAGGATCTGTCGCCTCCACCCTCCCCCATCTTCCAGGGCTAATACGAACATGAAACTCAACTGCTGAATATTGCGTCGCTCTCAGCATAGTGTCATTTCTGGACATGGTCCTTCTGAGAACAGCAGCAACATGGGGCTTGACAGCATATTCGGTAGGGCAGCCAGTATCCACAGAGCAAGGGGTTTCCGATCCAGACCACCCTGTTTCTCGCCTTTAATAGCCTCTCCACTCAGCAGCTTGCTTTCTTTGCTTATCTCTGCAATTACCCGTGATGGGCTGGCTTCCAAGCACCACAGCTATGCTGTTAATTCGTGGAACAAGCTCCCTTAATGACAGTCAGCCCGTTCGCGGAGTACGGTGACTGTTGGGTGGAAGTAACTTGGGGTACGGATCTTTTATTAGCTCCAGCAAATCCCAGCCTGCCGAAACCTTTTAATTGAGCACCTCTTAAAACCAGCATGATAAGATTTTGCTGAAACCATGTGTTAAACCAGGAACCCTTGATTGACTGAAGGCTCTCTCTATACAATGTGAAGAGACTCCATCCATGAATCCTTCTTCCATCTCACTCACCCCAGTGGGATTTTAACCCTCTGGCCACCATCCTTCGTGTGTCACCTGACCTGGTGTGCGTCATGGAAACACGACTGAATGGCAGCGCAGAGCCAGCTCTGTTTATCCCACTGGCTACTTTATATGCCAGACCCCAGAGAAATCAAATCTGGAGGCAGAAGAGCCATTCTGTTCCCGTCCCAGCTGCACCGCGAGAGAACGGCTGCCCTGGGGAGGAGACGGGTGTCACAGGGGCACGGGGTAGTCTGTCGTAAGTCAGGACGGCCAAGTGGCCTACGGCACAACACTGAGGTCTCCGTCTCCCCTGACGCAGGCCGGCTTTCTTAGCTACAAGTGATGGTGCTCAATGGTGGGGGAGATTCTGTGGCCTGGGTTACACAGGAGGACAGGCCAGGTGATTGAGATGGTCCAAAATCCTGTGAGAGCACCTGCGTCTAGCTGACTGATGTGGGCAGGCCGTGGCAGAGGAGGCGAGCGAGTCCTTGACTGACACAGCGAGAAAGTCCACAAGACTCATCTTGGGAGACCTCTGCATCCATGCAGATGATGCCCTGATCTAACGGTACGAGATCTTGCAGACAGTTTCCCCGGCCTGGCTTTCTTGCTGCCAAACGCTGGACGTAGGCGCGCACAGCTGGCTGGGCCTTGGACTGGAGCCTGAGAGAGGATCTTGACATGAGGCAGGCCTTGGAGAAGGCCTCCCCCGTTTGGGTTGTAACCTAGCTAGAGTCCCCCCCATCCCACATGCACACACTGGTTTCTCGCACACCTCGAGCTTTAAGACTTGCTGAACTACCTTGTCCACTTCAGCAGCTCACGCTGGGCTTGTGACACCCTCGCCCAGCGGCCTCAGCCCCTTTGCACCTGTCCAGCCCTGTCTGAACATGCCTCCCGGGGTGCACACGGGGGAGGGCTTCCGCTCAGCTCAACCCGCAGCGGAGAACTGAACTCTAAAGAAAAGCCACCAAGCCGCACGTCGCTGAATTCTGCAATGCTCCGTGGCTGTGCGAAGTGGTGTCGGCGCCTTTGCAGCTGCTCCTGCCCAAGGGGGCTGCGAGGGCAGGCGTGTACTCACAGCGCCCCCAGCAGGAGACTGCCGCGCACAAGGGAGATTGATTTGTAAGTGTGTCTGCATGTTGGGCTTTAAAGAAACCCTTTAGCTCCTCAAACCTGGACAGCTCCCTGCAGCCGGCACCTTCCTTCACATTGGCATAGGGGAGCCCCCAGCTGAGTCCACTCAGCTGACGTCCAAAAGCTCCATTTAGTGGTTCATGAGAGAACAGATACCAGGGTAAACTAGTCCCAGGTGAGGAGGGAACCGTACCAGCCATCCAGGGATGCTACATCTCTCGGTGTGATTTCAATTCGCTGCCTCGGTCGCTGTTTAGACACCTTTTCCTTTCTCGCTCTGTAAATGAATTCAGGGTTCGCGTGGGAGTCAGACACGGGCCTACATGCTGTGAAATCTTCTGCTATAGAGCTTGAAGATGCCCCTCACTCCTGACCTGCAGCACAGCCCCCACCCCCGGCCTCACCCTCTGCTCCTGGGTTCCCCCCCGTTCCATGCCCCATAGATCTTTTCTGCAGCCCCCCCCCCCCCCGCATCCCCTCCTGCTCCATCAATGTGCTGCTCTCCTGGCTTGCAGGGCCCCTTCCCTCTAGGGTGACCAGATAGCAAGTGTGAAAAATCAGGACGAGGTGGGAGGTAATAGGTGCCTATATAAGACAAAGTCCAGAATATCGGGACTGTCCCTATAAAATCAGGACATCTGGTCACCCTACTTCCCTCCCACCACTCTCTGCTCTGTTGACGGGCCTCATCCCTCAGCTGCGCCCCCCCCCCCCCCATGCGTAAGCGGCTGCAGGCCTTGGCCCTGCTCTGACAGCACACCCCTTGTCAAATACCCACACAAGAGGGATTGTGGCAGGAAACAGAGGCAATCCCGGGCTTCCTGAGAGAGGAGCTGGAGCTCAGGCCATCACAGCCGATTCATTCTGACGCAAGAGGCCAGGTTTTCCCTCACCCCTGGGAGTTCTCTCGCTCTCAAATCTTGGCTCCTGGCCGCCACTCGCCGTACGTTACCCACTGACCTCGGGAGGGTGACAAATTACAATAATTAGCAGCGGCTCAGACAAGCCAGCTCCATTTGAGCAGCTGAGAGAGGCCAGGGGCTGACAAAGCGATAACAGCGTCCACGCCCGACAAATATGCCGTTAGAGCAACCGGCCTACGTGACCAAGCTACTGTTCTGTAGATAAGTCGCTAAGTGCCAGTGCCCGTTTTCAGGGGCACAGTCCTAGGGCTGCTACGATACAGAGAAGCACCCTGGGCACGTGCCTGGTGCTGGTTTCCTGCTTTCACCCGCAGGGCATTGGATCTGCATTTCCATAGGGTTTGAGCAGGAGGCGTCTGTGGAAGGCCAAAGGAAGAGCTGCATTGAGGGGTTGGGAGTGGGACTGGCTGGCTCGGGGGGGAGAGGGGGTTGGGCATGGGAGATGGAGCCCCTTGCCTCCAGATCATGGGTTCAGATCCTGCCCAGGCTAATAACAACTGAAGGCCCCATTCAGAAGTGAGGCCGAGCAGGTGTAACATGCACTGGGGGGCATGGATGGAGGCATAACAAAATCCAGAGCGTCTAGGGACGGCTAAGCCCTTCCCATCTCATGGCGTGGCTGGACTGAGTTTGGGATTCCCCGGCTGGGTCCTTTGCACTGGGTGCCCACTTTGCCAAAAAACACGCCACCACCACTTTCGCACATCAACCCTTTGGAGCTGCCAGGGATCAAATGGGCCATGGAGACAGGCTGCTTCTGTTACTCTTAGCACACGTGTCCTAGCCCCCAGAGCCTGTTGCCTTATTTCAATTGGAGTTAGTGATAGCCAGTTAACTAGAGTTCCCCAATACAGCTGTAAATGCCAATCCAGGACACTCCCCACAGGGCGGCGGTGTACCCAGGGCTTTTCCTTTCCTCTGGCACATCCAACATTTGCCACAGCTGGAGGCAGGAGACGAGATCCCAGGCTATTCCAGTCCCTGTGCTCCTAGCCGAGTGTGGCAAGGAGGGTTTTCCTTGAGCCATTTCAGCCCTGCCTCTCCTAGAAACACCTCAGATGGGCCTTACCAGAAAAGAGCTAACACCACAACTGGAAGGGAGAAGTCCTTCCCTGCTACCCGGCCATGGCTGTTAGCAGCAGCCAGGTCTGAGAGGGGTGATGCAGGGGAAAGCAGGGCCAATAGGGGAAGAGGTTGCAAATTTTAACGAACTCCGGGACAGCGGCAGATCCTTCCTCTCCCCCCACAACATTCAGAAGTTCAAAGAGAAATAACCCAGTTCGTCCCCGATCCAAAGCACAACGCCCCCCTTCAGCAGGGCGAGAAACTGCCTGTTGCTGACGGACGAGATGAAAACATCTCAAACATTCTGAGACACGGTTTGTCAAACTTCTATCCCCCCCGCACCTTGAGCTGCCAGCGTTTCTGCTTTCGGAGAGTCACAACCCTTTCTCCTCCCCCCGCCCCGCCTCAATGCTGCACTCAGTCTGAAATACCAGACTGAGTGCAGCATTAATAGTAGGGTAGCTTGCCAGGTGCATATTTTGAGCAAGCGAATTATATATGCCAAACCACAGGTATTTTATGAGACGTTTCCTGTTATGAAGAAATTTTTGTGGGGACTCTTTGCCCCCTCCCTCTCCTCCTCCCAGTCCTCTTTTTTCCCCTCCTTCTCTCTCTCTCTCTCCCCCCCCCCAGGATGGACACTTCTTTGTCAGCGATTATGCATCTCCAGCTCTTGCCGAGCTCTGGCATGAAAAGGAACGGCTACGTTTGCTCCATGCAATGTTTGGATTAGCAGGGCCCCTCTCCGCCTTTTGCTTTTAGAAGAGCAGAGAGATGCCTTTAATTAAAAACCCAAAGGATGGAAAAATCAACAGTCCCGTGGTCCTGATTGACAAGACCCCCTCCCTGGGCGGAGAAGAGGATCTTGCCAAAAGGGACGGCGGAGGGGCCTAAACGTTCGTTTGAAAATGCTTGAGACTCACGGGATCCTGACAGCAATCACCTCAGCCCCCTGGTCCTTCGAGTTCCAAGGCAGACAAACCAAGCCCCAGGCAATGCAGTCCCTAAAGACCAAGGGACGGATCCCCATTGACATCTATGGAGCTACGCGGGGGAGCTGGCCCCAAGATCCAATCTGTCCCACCTGGGTGCTAAAGCTCTACACCACTGCTCCTTTCCCCCACAGCAGGGGCTGCCCCAGTGTCCTGGGCCCATCCTTCTGGCTCACTGCTGCGTGGCTCCCGACGGGCTGCTTTGCTTGAGGACGATGCCCATCAGTGCCACCGCCCCGATTGTTTGTAAAGGGCTTTAGGATGAAAAGGGACTGAGCACACAGGGTGCTCACAGGGATCCTGCGCCATCCTATGGTGCCCTCCATCAAGGGCCTCCACATGCTAATGCGTCATCCCCAGGTAGGTCACTGTTACGGAGACACTGAGGCACAAGGAGGGGAATTCACTTGCCCCAGCTCAGACAGCGAGTCCGTGGCAGGATCCAGACTAGAACCCATCTCTCCGGTGCTGTCCCCACAAGCCCATCCTCCTCCTCTTCCTGGTCAGTGCCCGACACGGACCTCGCAGCCCCTCGTTCTCTGCTCTAGGGATCACGCGAGCGGTTTTGCTAGTTTCAAACGCCTGCCGTAGGCGAGGGGGAGGGGACATCCCCAGACGGCGCCTCCTGCATTACAAAGGGCCCCGTGCACCTCCTGAGCTAGACAGGCTCCTAAGCTGCGCCCGTCACCATGACGTCTGGGCATCTTGGCTCGTGTGGTGTGCCGAGACAGAAACAAAAGGTGTACAAGCCACGAGTGAGTGGGGAAGCTGAACTTCTCCAGGAGCCAGAGAGGTGGGAGCTGCCAAGAGGTGAGCTCCTGGGAGGTGCCCCTGGAGAGCGGGGGCGGGAGTGCTGACAGTCAGGGAGGAAAGAAGCAGCATCTCAGCCTGGACTCATTTTCTAGCTGAATGGAACAGCGGGAGGTGTGGCTGGCTACAGCGGGTTCCACTACCACAGCAGTAACAAGACCAGCCAAGGCAGAGCCGGGCACCTGCCGCCTCTTCTGCTTTGCCCAGTGTCCCTGGGGAACCCTCCAGCAGAACCAACGATAGTTACAGAGGCACAGCGGTGATGTCAGGGCGACCGCCCCAACGCTGCAAGGAGCTGTGCAGGGCTGGATCCCTGTGCCCACACAGGGCCATATTAGAAGTTAGGATTGCAAGCCGTTTGGGGCAGGGGCTGTCCTTTTGTTCTGTCTTTGTACAGCGCCTGGCACAATGGGGGCCTGGTCCATGACTGGGGCTCCTCGGTGCTACCACAGAACAAACAACAAGAATAAGCCTGTTCAGGCACAGATCACTTCAGGTTGCAATTCCATTAGATGCCTGGCAAGACCCTCCCTCCCCAACTTCTTTTAAAATTCCTTCCTGCTAGACAAACACAGACTGGAAATAAGGCACAATTTTTTTTATTTTTTTTTTTAAACAGTGAGAGAGTAATTACCCATTGGAACAACTCACCAGGGTCACGGTGGACTTTCCATCGCTGACCATTTTTAAATGAAGATTGGCTGTTTTTCTAAAAGCTCTGCGCCAGGAATTATTGTGGGAAGGTCTCCAGCCTGTACTAGACCAGTGGAGTTTATAAACACCTTGATAGGTCTTGCAGAATTTTGATAAGACCCTGCCTCTTATTAATCTGTGGTACAGTACTGTTCAGAGGCCCAGGTATGTTGTATAAACACATAGCAAGAGACTGTCCCTGCCCTGAGGAATTTACAGTCGAAATAGAAAAAGACAAAGGAAGCATTACGCACATTTTACAAGCGAAAGAAAGCGATTAAGGGATTTGCCCAAGGTATTTCAGGAAGCCTGTGGCAGAGCCAAGGACTGAACCCAGGTCTCTTGAGCCATAATCTAATAACCAACAGACCTCTGCTGAGGCTATTGTCAGACTTCATACGCTCTCTAGTAATATAGTCGTTCTGATTCACGGTGCTTAGAATCGCTATAAACACTCAGGTGGAGCGTGCAAACTCCACCAGCCAAATCATTCCCAGCAGGCGCTTCTCACCCAGAGATGCTTAGTACGCCAAAACTGTTTGGTCCAAGGAACATATGAGCATTAGTGCTGAAGCTCGTGGTGTTTATATAGGTTCTGTGGTTGAAACAGCTGGTTTTGCATCACAGAGCCTGGAAAGAATTTATATTTTTAATGCAATGGAAATTTTGCAGAGAACTCTCCCAAAACCTACAGAGAGGTGCTCACGTGTCGGAGAATCTGCAGACGAGTGGACATGAGCTTTGGGCACAGTCTGGGTTTGGAGTCACGAGTTAATTATAATGTGAACCGGGTCAGACGGGCAGTCCTCTCTGGGGGTGGGCAAGAAGGCAGGATTTAGTCCACCTGATTTATTTTTGGGGTATCCTCGAGCATGCTACCAGCTCCTTCCCGACGCAAATTGTCTCTTCAGGACACAGCCTCACTCCTAAATTTGCACACATCTGTTCGAGCCAGGGTAGGGACCCCAAGCCAGGCTAGACAGTAAGTCACCACAGGTTGCTTCTTACACCACACTTGGCAAGTCTCTGGCATGGAAGAGATCTGCATCTTTCCCGTCTCCCAGCAAAGTCTGAAGGGACATTGCCTGCTTAGTTTGCAAGGCATTGGTTTTTGCAAAAACAATGAGGAGTCCTTTAGAGACAGACACATTTATTTGGGCATAAGCTTTTGTGGGCTAGAACCCACTTCATGAGAACATTAAGGGTATTTGAACACTGCAAGCGAAGGTGCGCCTGTAGCACGGACAAGCATCCCTGTGCTAGCTTTAATCTAGCTGGGTAAGTATTCTGGTTGCTAGCCCAAAGCTTATGCTTCTGTGTCTTCGCTACTATTGTTACCCGTGCTTGTTAGATTAAAGGGGTATGTCTCCCAGTGCTCCAATCACCGCTTCACTTGCAGTGTTGACATACCCGTAGGCACCTAAGTGAAGTGACCAGCACGTCCCATTGTGACACTGATGGGCAGATATTCCAAGAAGCTCCACATTCAACATGCCAAGTTCTTTGAAAATCTGGCTCCTATGTATTCTTGCATAGGAATTCTGAAATCTGTAATAGGCATGTCCTGGGGGATTTTGGCAGGGAGGGTTTGTATAATTCGATGGAGAACATTTAAATTCTAGTAGTGATTTTAACCCTAAAATTTATCTGTGCTGCTGGCAAAATCCATTACACACGATGCCTGTGTCATCCTTATAACTTAGTGACTGTGAAAGCTAATCATCCAATTCCGACAGAGCGAATACGTCTGGTGATGCCACAGACACCGAGTTAAGACAGGATGACCAAACAGCAAATGTGAAAAATCAGGTCAGGGGGTGGAGGGTAATAGGAGCCTATATAAGAAAAAGACCCAAAAATCAGGACTGTCCCTATAAAATCAGGACATCTGGTCACCATAAGTTAAGACTTCCCCCAGCCAAGCATGAGCAGTCAATAGAGATTGGTTCTTTTTTATTGTCAATTTCTTTACACACAGGGCTGGAAAACAAAATTCCCACAAAGCACATGCCACAGTCTTGGTGAAAGTCTGCACCAAAAAGTTTGCCTCGATAAAACAGGGCTCTAAAGACTGGAGAAACTGGCATGTAGCTTGAAAAAAAAAAAAGAAAGAAAGAAAGAAAAAGAGGTAGACCTGACATATTTCCAGCTCTTGCATGTTGAAGACAGGCTAAAAATGTTTAGTTGAAAACCCAAGTTTCCCTCAAAAAACAGGTTTGATGGGAAATGTTCAGCCAGCCCTAATGCAGAGTGTGTGGCAATGCCCAGAGTACACAGCACACATGTGACACACAGCGTCATATGGATGTGTTGCAATCCCCAGTGAGGGATACAGGGAGATTCAAGGCGGAGCATGAGCTGTAATGGTGCACGTAGTTGTGGGTCCAGTGACACACGGATGTGCGACATCCCATTGGCGAGAGTGACACACAGCTGTGCAGTCCCACTGGATGGCATTACCTCAAAACACACGGCGGAGCAGTGACGCACAACGTGCAGAGAGTTGTCTGCATTGGTTCAAAACCCCACCCACACTGTGAGTGGCTGAGATGCAAGGACATGGGCTGCTCCCTGCAATTAGCTCTTCCTCTACTGCGGCCACCTGACTGCTTAAAAGTGCCCCTAGGCCATCCTGTTCCCCCTGCCCTGTGCCCTGGAGACGGCACTGCAGAATCAGCTATCGATAGTGGTGTAGAGGAGGCCCACGGAGAGCCAATCTATTTGCTAACCACAACAATTCAATGCATCTGCCTTGGCCGGCTCCATGTCTCACCATTTGACGGAGACAGAGGCTGCCAGAAGCTGGGCCTGGCAGTAACTGATGTGCTGGAGCCGGAAAACTGCATTGCCATTTGGCTCCTGTCACTTTGGACCAGTTGTTTTAAAAGAGTTATTTCAAATGACCGGCTTCATTCCTTCTAGCGGGAGCCACAGGAGCTGCAGAGAGGAGTAACCTCACCTGCTCCACGGGAGCTGCAGAGGGAAGCCACAGCAATTGAGCAGCCACAACAAGCATGCAAGCCACCACCACGCACACAGCCTGGCTGTTAGGCTGAGACAAAGAACGTGGGACGCAAACCCACGTCAAGGTATCTTCTCTCCGAAGGGTGTGTGTCACTGCATCAACCCGTGTTTCCTGATAGGAGGCCGGTTAGGATTGGTTACGCTTTCTCTGGCCTCTGGGTGCACATGTGCCATCCCCACTTTAATATTTTGGAAAGGAACTTGATTGCAGACTGGAATTCTGATAATATTTAGCGTTTACATCGGACGTTCCTACATACATAATGTGTATGTGTAGAAGTGCGCACACACACACACACACACACACACACCCTACATATTCAACCCCTTTAACAAAACATTTCATTCATTCTTACAAAGCCCATGTGAGGTAGACTTTTCTCCAGCTCTCCCCTATGCCAGTGCCTTGCTGACCCAGTCTGCCCTGCAGCCTCCCGCTCCTTCAAATCCTTTGTCTAGACACTCCTTTTGGCCAGGCTTCCAATGCCAATCTGAAACACTCAGTGATGAGAAAACCGACTGAGAAAAGGAACGAACAAGAAGTGGATGTACTAGGAGTGCGAGTCGCCCGTGTGCAGACAGGACAGCCTTAGGTCAAGGTACCACTCCAACCCCACCTACACCCTATTTTGGAGACTTACATGGTGCCTAGGCTTTGTGCTAGCTCACTGCCCACAGGCGAATTTCACAAGATCTTTCACCATGTCCTCCTGGTTTCCATAACAGCGAAGCATTATCCTTATCGCTGTATCCTCCACACAGGCTAGCTGGATCATTGTCATAGAATCATAGAATATCAGGGTTGGAAGGGGCCTCAGGAGGTCATCTAGTCCAACCCCCTGCTCAAAGCAGGACCAATTCCCAACTAAATTATCCCAGCCAGGGCTTTGTCAAGCCTGACCTTAAAAACCTCTAAGGAAGGAGATTCCACCACCTCCCTAGGTAACCCATTCCAGTACTTCACCACCCTCCTAGTGAAAAAGTTTTTCCTAATATCCTATTGTCCTCCGTGCTTTGTCTGCGAATTGGGACCTGATCCTGCAAACACTCATGCATGCACTTAACATGAAGCCAAGGGATGGGGGCCTTAGATTGTAAAGCTCCCTGGGACGGGGATGCATTTCTTTCACTTGCCTATAATGCACCATGCATACCGATGGCTCCATAGAAATTATAACAGGAAGGCAAGTGCTGTGATTCCCACTGCATGGATGGGGAAACGGAGCCAAGAACAGATGATGCACCTCGCTCTGATCTCACCAGCACCAGTGGCTGCACACAGGCAGTACTGTGACTGGGGTTCCACCAGTATAAAGCCAGATGGGGTTGAGGACAACGTGACTGGCCCAAGGGCACATAGCAAGTCAGTGGCAGAGCCACGAATTCCTGGCTCATAGCTCCATGACCTTCCCCTACATCATGCTGCCTCCATTGTGCACCACAGAAAGATTTGCTCTCAGCCCACCAGCTCCTTATGCAGCTTTGTGTGTTTGACCTATTACATGGCATCTCTGACTCTTACAGAAGGACCTGGAGGGCACCAGCCAAGAACTGAGCCCCATTGTGCTCCATGGGGTGCAATCGGATGGTAAGAGATTGAGATGGGAGCCTAAGGTCTTACAGTCTAAACAGAAAGGTCAGAAAGGAGGGGAGGGGAAACAGGTGTGTCTTGATTTGCCCAAACTCTCACAGCAGAGTGGAGATTAAAGCGCGGATCTCCTGATGTCCAGAGCAACATCCTACTCACTGGATGATGCTGTGTCTGAGTGGAGAAAGAGATTACTTGGGAGATATTGCAGCAAGCATTCGTAATTGACTACAGACTTTCAGTGCCAGTCTCTGGCCCTCCCCGGGAGTGCTGAAAAGTGCAAAGTTAGAATAAAATAAAAATAATGTAGACAAAAGCCCTCTCTTTCATGGAGCGTTAGCTGGGACTTAGGCTGTTACTTCATGAAATCCCTTTCACCTGGTGTTATCGGATGAGATTGCACCTGCACATAAATCTGAGAAAGATTTAATTCTTTTGCACTTCAGAAAGCCCCTCAATATTAAAGCTGCTCCAGCGATCACTTTCCCACGACATGCACTCCTGTTAGTCCCTCCGCCCTGCTGCAGTACAAGGGTAAACAAGGAACTGGACACCGGAGAGAATGCGCTAGGGGGCGATCTGTTAAAAGCGTTCCCGGGACAGGGATCAGGATCTGAAACATTTCACCTTGGAGTCACTGGCTCCAATGAAGCTCACATCAACAATGCCAGCATGACATGGCCAGGCATGACATGTCTATACTGCAGTCAGAGGTGTGACTGCTGCATGCATAGGCAGACCTGCGCTAGCTTGGATCTAGCTAGTTCGAATAACAATAGCAGCGAAGCCCTGGCAGCATGGGCTGGACAAGCCCGCTTGGGACCTGGAAACGATGTGAGCGGCTACTCTGTGCTGCCACAGTATTGTGGCTATTCTGATTGGCACGAGCTAGATCCAAGCTAGGTCAGGTCACACCTCTAACTGCAGGGTAGACCTACCCACAGACCTGCTCCTCGTGAAGAGAGGTGTCCCCATCACAACACCCATTAGGACGACACAGGAAGGATGGACTTTTGGCTAAAGGCACCGGTACAACTCCTACTTCTGCCACTGACTTCCCATGTGACGGTGGGGAGTCGCTCCAGCCTCAGTTCTGTCTGTAAAATGCAGGTGGTAATATTTCCTTCCTCCCGCCTCTTGTCTTTGCAATATCTCCAGGGTAGGGGCGGTCTCTTTCAGTCTATGTGGCTAGCACAAAGGGGCTCCTGGATGTTACCAGAAGAACACACATGGGTCCACCATTAAAGGCTGTCATAGCAGAGCGAGGAAAGGGTGACGGGCCCATGGAGAATTAACATCCCCTTCACTCTGAGATGTGGTGGATGCAGAATGGAGCAGGGCTGAATAAAGGAAACGTGTCTTGCTCTCTGGGTAAAGACAGGACTTCGTCCTGTGCTGAGCCCCTTCCGCCCACGCTACATTCACTTGACGTGAAAAGGCTGAGAAAGCCACAAGTGTGGTAGTTTGCTCCCAGTTTAGGAACGACTCTAGGTCCCCATTCATCTCAGAACACCCAGGGGGCACGGCTGAGAGGCAGGGCTCAACGGTAAGCAGTGGTGGTCAGATATGAAATGTATGGGGTGATTCAGGGCTGTAATGCCAGGGCGAAGGGCAGGTAAACTGCAGTTTGTTTTCTTGAGCCCATTCCAAAGCCACAGCTCCCAGCGACAGCGGCTGGTTTGAGGAAATGGACGGCTGGGCAGGACAGCTTGGCGTTCTTCCCTTTTCCCTGAGAGGCTTCTTTGCTCTTCGATACAGTATATTTTATAAATAAACAGAATTGCATTGGCTGGGCTCATTGGGATGCGCTGGCTGCGTTTGTGGGACGGGGCAATGTTTTTGGAGCAGGTGTTAAGGATACGTTCTTTAAAACATAATTCTTGGGCCGTGCAGTCAGGATGTTCGCAGCTTCCAAGAAAGGGAACAAACCCCAGACTGGGCTTGGCACGACCTTGGCCCACAAGGAAGCTTCTTAACTTGGAGCTAGAAATAGCCTGAAGGGTCAGCTTGGTTTCTGCACCGCTCAGGAAGAAAAAATGCGTGTCAGAGAATTAGAACGATCTGTAGCTTGCACTCAGGGCTCCTACCCAGGCAGAACCCACTCATGCAGGGGTCCTGTCCACAGGCTCTGCCTGACTCACCCCCTCTCCAGTGGATCAGCCCAGTGAGCAGTCCGTGACCCCAGCACTATATGAAATGGGGTTTAGCCATTCCCCAAATACTGCGATTCCTCACCTTAAAAATAAATAAATAAAACAACCCAGAAAGTTGGCCTCAAACTTATGCGTAGCTGATTTCCAACCTCATGCCAGCCGGAGCAAAACTGCCATGAAATCAAAACCACTTGGAATTGGCTTTGCTCACTCTCTCAAATCACACCGGGCATGCTGCAGAGACCTCCAAGCCAACTACAACAAGCTGCCAAATAGAAACTCCTAAAGGCGGCTGATCTGGAACAACATCCGGTGCAAAGACTCTGCAGAACACCCAGCCACTTGAAAATTTTCCAAGTCCCAGACTAAGGACCCCACAATCCCACGCCTTCTCCAGAGGGCTTATCTTAGGGGTCCAAACATCACAGAATTGAAGCAACCCCAGCTCCTCTCCTGCAATAGATTCCAAATCTGCATGGGCCACCAAGCACAATACTTGAGAAGCCCTGACTGACCTTTCTATGCTTCGTAAATATAAGGAAGAAGGTTAATGGTGACATCTGTGGCTTTTCCCTAAGGCCACTGCACCAGCAGTGCAGCGACTGAATAGAAACAGGGCGTAGAGAAGAAGGTGTCACGTGGGAACTGAAAGAACGGCAAGAACAACAAGCTTTGTAATAAAAACGTCAAGGTCCAATAGTGCAACTCTCTCCTGGTGTAAACTCCAATAACTTCACTCAAGTTGCACCAGGGATGCATTTGGATCCCTGAGCATCCCTCATTGGTATTATCTGTATTACAATAGACCTAGCTAGCCCCAACCAAGAGCACAGCCCCGTTTTACCAGGTGCTGGGCACCCACAGGGAGCGACTGACCCTGCCCTGAAGAACTTACGACCTAAACAACCAAATGGTGGGAGAGGAAATAGACGGAGAAAGGATAAGGGACTAGGCTGAGGTCACACAGCAGGTCAGTTTACTAATTGCTAGTTTAGTGCCTTGTCACTCACGGTCCATTAATCACATGGGGTTCTCGTCTTTGGTACACCAGATCCCCAGAAACAGATTCCCTCCCTCCCTCCCATTCCCCATCACAACTAAAATGAACCAAAACAATAACTATCGACTCTGCAAACAGTTCCATTTTTTGTCTAAGACACTAAAAAATCCTCAGTTAAAATTTTGCTGCACGATATACACACGTTGCTGGAGGGAGGATAGATGTCATGGTGAAAAATGCTATTGAGGAGATCAGTAAAACCATAATCGTCAATTTTAATGTGCAACTTGCTGAGGTATGCTCTGGGTGTTCACTGTCTTGGTAATTTTCTTCACCAGTTATTCTTTTAGTTGTCTTCAAGTACGGCCGTATGTTATGAGAAACAAATCCCAGGACTAATATTTCTACCGTGTTCATTACTGTAGGATCTGAGCAACATATTTGGAAGAAGGGGCTGACATAAGTTAAGGATAAATATTGGCTCTTTGATGGGACTTATAGAAAGGAGAATATTCACTGTCTTCTGCAGCGTTGGCATTTCTTTCATTCTTTTGAGATTCATCCATAGTCAGTAAAGCAATTCCAGTGATTTAAATGGGATGCAACAATTCAATTGCATGTAATAATTTGACTGCTAATCATACCTCTGGGGTGGGGAAATGGCAAAATAGATCCACTGAACAATACAAGTGCAAAACAGATGTGAACATCGCATTTCCAAGACTCCCTGTATCAAGTGATGCAGACTGACCAATCAGCTGGTTTGTTATGGCTCATGAGCACTTGCGTCCTATGAAGCCAAAACCGAATGAATTGGAAAAGGCCGTGAAATCCAAAGGGTAACTTTCATTTCTTGATGGATCATATATTTTAAATAGCCAGTGGTTGCTGGGCAAGAGCTCTCCATATGAGTTACTCCAGTATCTTGTCTGTCACAAGATTTAAAACACATCCACCACTATCAAGTAATTTTATTATCTGGGCACAAACCACAGAGTTCTCCCTTCACTGTTTGCAAGAATTTTCATGGTGGTTCTGATTAATAATACAAAGTCAGTAATGCCATCTGTAACCCATCTGTGTTCTCAAAAGGCGCTCCATATTAATCCAAAGGATGGAAAACTTTCTGTACACCAACAGCCTCAGGTGACTGTGGGGAGTTGTCAATATATGTGCCACAGCCTTCAACTGCTTTATTAGTATTGGAGCTATTAGTGCACAGTTTCAAAACCAGGATCTTCCAGCTCTTTACAGTTGTCATTAGCTTTGGAAACTCCTCCTTCAGATGCTTCCAGCACAAAGCGTTACCAGAAGCTGCCTCTTGCATCTCCAGGAAATTTGGAGAAACATTTATCAGCAGCTTTTTCTTCCCGATGTTGCATTATTTTTGGAGTTCCACATTTAAAATTCGCTGTATCCTATGTTTAGCTATTTTTCCAGGCTGTGTACCATACGGGCTTTCTTGTCATTTGGGTTTCTCTGTTGCTCTTCTGGACACAAGAGACAGCAAATTTGAGAACTGCTGCAAGAACTTATTCTCATGTAGAAAACGCCAAGGTACATAATCTTAGCTTCCCAATCCCTTGACAGTGAAGATGGCTGCCTGGGATGGGAAACTTTTTTTCAATGTTTATTCTGCCGGTCATTTTATTTTAATGTCATAGGTTGAAAATCTGTCTTTCTGGTTTTGGTGTGTCTTTTGATTCCATTCCTCCCCCCGCTCAGTTTAAATAATATCACTGCCAGGTGATTAAAAGTAATTGGGACAATTAATTTTAAGGCTGTCAAGAGAGCCTTACTGGCATGTTCTTCTTTTGAACTGACAGTTTCCTGTTCTTTTGGGCTTTCTTTAGGCGCTGCCTTCAAGTCAAACGTCTGTAACAAACCTGGCTGGGTCTTCCAGACTGATCTCTCCTCCACTGTGCAAGTCATTTTATAACTCCACTCATGCCTTTCCAGACACATTGGCTGTTAATCTGCTTGTAGATATGTAAATTCCCAGGGAGTCTATAAATCATTTTTCAGCTATTTGGATAAAGTTACGAGTTTTAGTCTGAACTCCCAAGTAATTTAAGCTGAGCAGCATGTGCCTGGAACTGTCTCATGTGCAAACGACCACCCTCTTCTGATTTAAATCCCTCCTTTAGAATACATTTCTTCTAGGAAGACTTTCAACAATAATCCACTAAAGAAATAAATATTTTTTTTTTTTTTTTTTTTTTTTTTTAAAAAGTCATGATTTTTGAGCTTGGTCTTACAGCTGGGCTAATGCTGGGTCTATACAGGATTGTCCATCTCACTGGGACTACTCACATGCACAAGTACTACTCAGTGCGAGTAAGGGTAACAAAATCAAGCCTTTAGACGGTTAATTCCTTGGAGGAGAGATGATGGGAGAAATCCAGGCCCTGCTGAAATCAATGGGAGTTTTGCCACAGACTCCAATGGTATGAAATTCACCCCCGTGATGGCCAGCCCAAGGGTGAAGCAGGACTTCAGTGGTACAGAAGACTTAAGCAGTGTCTAGGCCTCATGTGGGCAATCTGGCATTGGGCATTGCCTCAATGGGATTACACAGGGTATAAGATGGAGCAGAATTTGGCCCATTCAATGTAGCATGCAATACAGAAACCAGGAATTCCTGCTGGCTCGGGTGGAAATATATGTATAGCTGAAGTAACAGATGAGGCAGGTATTGTGCAGCTCAGCATTTGTTATATGTTGACCAGGCTCCATACAAGGCTGCCCGACAGCTAGCCTGGGTCTCAAACACAAAAGACAGTGCCCTGGGTGGGGGAAATGAGCCATGACATTGGTCATGTAGGTTATTAACAGAGAACCCTTTGAGATTATCTGCTGCCCCCTAACAGGAGCGGCCTAGAACTACACGTGCTGCACAACCTGACTGCACAACCATGTGATTACTGTGATATTTTTACTGCAGTTAGTAATAATTTTGCAGTCACTGGGCCAAATCCTGCTCTAATTTATTTGTATGCAGACCTGGAGTAAGATCACTGGCTTCAAAGAGAGTCACTCTGGAGTGACACTTGCATGACTGAGTGCAGGGTTTGGGCCAGTTTGTATAGTTTAATATATTAGATACAGTATGTGTGTACACACACACACACACTTTATTGTACAGGGTGTGTGTAACTTACCTATCCTGTAAATTCACTGTATCAATGTCCTCCATCAAACTTGGTCCAGTTTGTTACAACTCCTAGTGTCTAAAGTAAATAATACAGTTGTTTCCACTTGCTTGTTGAGTGGTCTATTTCACACACACATGCCTGCGGGCAAATCTCTCTCTCAGGAGTTCTCAACCTGGTTATTCCGTCCCCAAGGGGGTCACTCACAGGTGTCAGAGGGTCATCATGACCATCCTTGCTCTTCCCATAGAGCTAACAAGCTCATAGGGGGTGTCCCAGAATCAGGGCCACCCGGGGGGGGGGGGAGCAAGTGGGGCAATTTGCCCCAGGCCCCGGGCCCCGCAGGAGCCCCCACGAGAATATAGTATTCTATAGTATGGCAACTTTTTTTTATGGAAGGGGCCCCTGAAATTGCTTTGCCCCAGACCCCCTGAATCCTCAGGGTGGCCATGCCCAGAATAGAAAAGATTAAGAGCCATTAATCTATCATGTCCTACTGTCACACTAGGCTAGGAGAAATTGTATGGAATCCAGGAGCAAGATACAAGCTGGAATGATGGTTTTTGAGGTAAAATATTCTATTCATCACCAGTGCCCTGACCATAAAACTCCATGTCTTTCCCCTGCCATGTTTTAGCCAGCTTTTGATGACTGGTTTCCCCAAAGTAGGGTTGCCACCTGGATTGTCCTTTCTTGAAGTAGCTGTCCCAGGAAGTCTGGAAAGGTGTTCAGCACACACTGGCAGCTGGCCAGTTTTATGGCTCGGGGTCATCTGAGATATTCTGGGTTTTTGGTACCACAGAGGTGGCGACCCTCCCCTAAGGACGTTGCTCAGGAGGTTCAGAGGGCCGCCAGCCTTGGGAAGAAGTTTCACTGATGTCAAAGCCAGAAGGGACCATTGTGGACATCTCGTTTGACCTGTTGCATCACACAGGCCAGGGAATCTCCTCCAGTTAAGGGAATGCCTCATGGAATCCACACGGCATTTTATCTGGTTCTTTCAGAAAGACGGTCACGCATGCACGACTGACCATCAATTCAACAGGCTACTGGCTAGAGGAGAGAAGGTGCCTTTCCAGTGTTTCTGTGGGGTCTCAAGGAGTCAGTTCTGAGAGGAGATTTAAGCCCTTCTGGGAGCTAGTTTCCAGGGATTTGGGGTGCCTAGCCTGAGACATCATAAGGGGGCCTGGTTTTCAGGCAGTGCCGAGCACCCATCCTCTGAGATCAAGCCTGTCAAGGTGTGTTGTAGGACTTGGCACAAGACACACTTAATGGGATGGCCCTGCCTTTAAAAACATTCCGCAGTTCACGCTGATTAATGGATCTTCCCAGCTAAGGTCAGCATCATCCCCATTTGACCTCCATCCAGCCCAACATCCTCTCTTGGACAGTGGCTAGAAAAAGGGGCAAAAACCCCCCCCCCCCCCCCCCCCACACACACACACATACACACGACTATTATGGAATAACCAGCCCACAAGGTGAATTTCTTCCTGACCCCCATTAGCTAGAAGCTGGTTTATACCCTGCAGTTGGAGGTTTTACGCCCCTTATATCTTTTATTTAATCCTATCTAACGCGACTGTGGATGTTCCCATTATCCACAGCCATGACAAATCCTTTCGGACTCCTACTTGGCTCTTGGCCTGAACAGTGCCTAGTTCTTACTGTCATTCACATGGGCACCGGTAATAAAGATTCTATGGGAAGTTAACCAACAATTCTATTGGTGCACAGGACTAGAGCTCACTCTCCCATCATGACATGACAACGACCGGAGTATAAACCAGGACACATTTGGGGGCCACTGTAGTCAGCAGTTCTGGCTCACAGACACGGAGAACAGACCTGTGGAGTTAGGGGGAACATTTCCCCCCCTCCAACATAATCACATGCGAGAGCAGATCCTCAGCTGGGGTAAATCAACGTGGCTCCAACCCATCAGAGTTAATGAAGCCAATTCACACCCGCTGAGGAGCCGGCCTTTAACTTTAGTGCATTACTCAGAGCTTTGAGGTGGAGAGTCAGGATTATGGGCTTGCCTAGCTCATCTCTGGAAACGGCCAGCGTAAGGGGATCAAGCTTCAGCATCTACCCTATCAGTTCCCTAGGGACAGCCATGGGAAAACAACAAGGGCCAAGAAGTCACCAAACCCCGCTGCTGGCTTGGGGCAAATGCTGGATAATCGGTGCTCTCTCACCTCTACTCTGCTGTTGGCATCTGCCTTGGCCCTCATAAAAAAAAGAACCTTTAAAATGAAAACAAAGCCCCTGGAAATCCAACCTCGCAATCTTCACCTGCCCAACCTGCAGCCAACTACTCACGCTGTAATCTCACCTTTTCTACAATATCTGATTCACACACACACACACACACACACACACACACACACACACACAAAAGGAATCACCCAACAAAACAAAAAAAGTTATGGCCTGATCAGAATTCAATTGCAAATCAATACAACTCGCCTCTTCTAGGACGGCAACTCTCTGTATTTCTTTACATGCACACAGAAACCCACCACCGCCTCCTGAGTGGATTTTCCCCCTCTTAGATTCTTTACATCTCAGACATTCTAATTGCTCCCAGACACCCAGACTGTAAGTTACATGGGAAACAAGCATTGCTTGCCTATGCAATCTTATTTGACAGTTGTGTGCCCAGTGCCGCTAACAATGTGCCTAATGCAGACAAAGAAAATGTTTCAAAGCTGGAGGAGGTTTTTTTATTATTATTATTATTCTTTAAGTCTAAATCACTCTCTCTTTCAAAGATCGCCAGTGCTAAGCACAAATATATTCATGAGCTCTGTCTCATGGTCTGGAAAGATACAATAGTTAGGAAAATAAATTCCATATGAAATTTGTTGTGGTACAGTGGGCTTGGCATCTGAAACCCATACATTTTTCCCCCCCAGCAGATGCCTCGTTCCAGCTGTTGGCAGGAGAAGCTGGCTACCTCACAAACACTAGCCAACAGAGGGCTCTGATGAAAGTAGGCACCTGATGAAAGTCAGCAGAGTACATGAAATGGGAGAAGTAACCTGCAGCCTGTTCCCCCAGAGGAAACTTTAAATCTGTACAACGTAATCAGGCTTCAGGAGCAGACGCTGTGAAGTACTGCGGCCTTCGGGAACGGGCTGTTAGAACTTCTCCTGCGGCTTCCTGTTACTCCATTCCTGACCTCTGAACCTGAATGACTGTCGCCAATCAGTTCCTTGATTTTCTGCCCTTCCCAGGACAAAAGTCTGCTGCTCCCATTTCTGGGGTTAGCAAGGGGGAAAAAATCTTGTTATGTTTCTCTAAGATTTGCCTTCTGTTTTGCATTTGCAGTTTCTTCAAAGATACGGCGCATCGCCTGCCAAGATTCCATAGACGATAGCCGTAGAAATGTAGACCGTTTTTTCCCAACCAAATTCAAAGAAAACAAATGTCAGGCCAAGGGTTGATATGAAATAGTTTAAAAATGAGAAAAAGCTGCCTTAGAGCTAGGTTTACATTAAAATAAATTTCTGCGCGGAGGACTTGACTGAATTTCTCGCTCAGAAGGAAGAAAGGAGAGTGGGGGGCGGGGAGGGGAGGGAAGGGAAAGGCAGGAAAGGATAATGTTACCTGCCAGTTAGGTCGGGCGTTCCTGGGCAGGCAGGGTGTGATGAGCTAGGCCCTGGAGGAAGGGGCTTTGCACAAAAATTAGCAAGGTTTTTTGGTGAGCACGCAGCTTCGGACATGGCGCTGTCTGGTGTGCGTCTAGCTAGTGCCTTATGTCTCTCTGATCGCCCTAGCTAGGAGCGCCCGGCAACTATTAAAAAATGGTCTTTGCAACACCCCGGGGAAGGGGCAAAGCGTTCTAGCCACTATTTTACAAAGGGCGACTGAAGCACAGCGAGATGAAGCCATCTGTCAAAAGTGATACAGGGAACCTGTGGCGGCTGAGCCTTCCTCATCTTCTTTGGGGTTCCTATGACAGTCCCTTCCCAGGACAGTCCTTTCCAGGCCCCTTGTCACCTAGGGCTGGAGGTTCAACATGGAACGCGCGACCTCCACAGTTCAATAGGGTCCAGCTTTGAAGGCCCCCAGGACCACTCGTTTAGCCAGGTGTGGAACTGTCCATCAACAGAGCAGTGGGAAGGGCTCAGCACACAAAAGCAGCCAGGGCCCAGTCCCATGAGGAACTGGTGCTGAGCCCCCTTGGCTCCCACTCAGTTCAGTGGAAGCTCAAGAGCATGGACTGCCCTGCAGGGCCATGGCAGCACATGGCCTTTTGCTAGATACTTGGGCCAGGTAACATACACCTGTGATGAAGGGCACTGCCAATGAGGGGGGTGCTGGAGGACTAGTCAAGTCAATGACTCAGCATGGGTCAGGCCCTGAGTTAACAGATGCATTTCAGCTCTCTCTCTCCCTTACCCCAGTCTGAATCCATTCAGCTCCATGGAGTGACTCCTGATTTCACACCAGGCCAAGTGGCTAGTCACACACAAAGAACGGAACTAGATACTTTACCGCCTCTTCTGTGATTGGGGTGGGGGGGGATTGTCAGAAATCTTGGCACCCTGAGCATACCAGGCATGGCTCAGAGCACCCCCACAGATTTCTAGGGCTACAGATCAGCAAGGTGCTCATCTAGGATACGTGGTCTCTGGTAACGGCCATGCTACCAGGTATATTAAAATGTACCCCATAGCTTCAGTACAAAACAAAGATCTATTGCTAAAGTCTCTGCGACAAAAGGTGCAGAATGAATTAATGTAACCAGCAGGTTCTGTTCTACTGCTGTCATGTACTAAAACAACATGGTCAATGGTAAATTCATGTTTATCACAGAATTACACTGAGTTTGGTCCAGACTCTGCTCTCCACGACACCCGTGTAAATGCAGATTAACTTCAATGCAGTTGCTATGGATTTATGGCATCACACTTGATGCTTCTCTCCTTTACCAGGTTCATACCTCTGTGACTTCAATGGAGCTCCTTCTGAATTACACCTTCGTCAGAGAGATCAGAATCAGACCCATAGCTGCTACATAACCGTAGATACCACCAACTCAGTTTGAACTCTGTCCTCAATTCTCTACAGACCAACAGCTCCCAGCTTCCTGTTCAGATGGATATCAGATTCCTAGCTCCCTGAAAATGGTAAGTGTAGATGGTGAAGGCTGGGAGACATGGAATAAATATTTCCAGTTGAGTTTGCTGCAATCTTTGCAGCTCCAAGGCTTTGAAACACCAATGCACCCTTCTGACGCACTATCACAGAGCTGCAGTCCCTTCGGGTGCCTTGTGAAAGGAAAGCAATACATGGAAAGCCAATTCTAGAGGCAGTAAAAGGCTCACTCTATAAAATTGCAATGTGTGAATGTGTCACTTTTTGGGGAGGTCACATGTTCAATAATTCTTTTCTCCCCATGTCCTACATTCAATAATCCTTCCTCCCCTATGTGACATTTACTAATCACATGTGCAATAATCCGCTCTGTGCATCATGCAGGCAGAACCTCTTGTCTTCCGACTGTGTATGTTACAGGCTCTCATGTCATGGACAAGTTGCAGTGGATTTAAACAGCTTATAGCCCTCTGTTTGTGCAGAAGGTGCGCTTCATCCCCCAGATAACCGGCTCTCATGAGCTAGATATTAACTCCCAACACCAACGTTGGCCCCGAGGCTACAGTGCTAATCTCCGAGTTCTGCTCTTGTTTCAAAACGGCAGCACATTCAAGCCAATGTTTTCACCAGTGGCCACGGATCCCAGATGCCTCAATATCTGGATGCTCAACTACAGACCCATTGGGCCCGATTTTCTTTTTTTGGGGGGAGATATCCTATCTCCTAGAACTGGAAGGGACCCCGAAAGGTCATCGAGTCCAGCCCCCTGCCTTCACTAGCAGGACCAAGTACTGATTTTGCCCCAGATCCCTAAGTGGCCCCCTCAAGGATTGAACTCACAACCCTGGGTTTAGCAGGCCAATGCTCAAACCACTGAGCTATCCCTCCCCATGCTGAGCAACAGCCATCCCAGGGAAGTCAGGGGGAGCTGTGGGTGCTTACTGCTCTCTGAAAATCAGGCTCCGTGAAGGCATTTCAAGTTGGGATCCGTGCACTCCTCGGCCCCCTTTGACTATGCTGTCCTCAGCGTCTGTGAGAGCAGTGAGACCAAGATGAGTTGCTTGCAAAAGGGCACCCAACCTTTGCAGTGCTGAGGGCTGCAATGGCATCTTTCCTAGAGTCCCCTGTCCCCCGTTAGAACTGCACATGGATTTATGGAAAGTAAGTGTGGTAGATTGGGAAGGTGCCTTCAAATTCAGTACAGAATCTGCTTGCAGCAAGGTGGAGCTAGGACCTTTGTGTGCTCCAAGATGCACCTGGAAGGTGGCCTTGTAGAACCACATGGAAAGAGCTGGAGGGGCAGTGGGGCTGAGGATGCTGGAGATCTGCTGCCATCTTGAGAGGGGGATGTGAACAGCACAGTAAAACCTTAGGGGTGGAGAGAGGTAATTTCACCCAGCTATGCATGTAGCGCCTCCCAGCGGCTGTGCCTATGTGGTGCTGTACGGCGGCACAGACTGACTACCAGTGGGATGTATCATGCTGGGAGACCCTTTGGGGGTGGACTTCGTAGATAACGCTCCAGAGCCCAGATAAAGGAAAGCAGAGACAGGCACAGTTTTTACCTGGAAATGCACAAGGGCTAATTAGCATCTGTTGATGGTTTCCAAACTCTGACCCCAGCGAGTGGAGAGGGCACCACGGATCCAGAACCCTACTCTGCCTTGCAACCCTCGGACCCAGCCATAAGGCATGGACAAATGGAAGATGTGAACAAACTGGAGAAAGTCCAGAGAAGAGCAACAAAAATGATTAAAGGTCTAGAAAACATGACCTGTGAGGGAAGATTAAAAAAACTGGATTTGTTTAGTCTGGAAAAGAGAAGACTGAGAGGGGACGTGACAACAGTTTTCAAGTACATAAAAGGTTGTTACAAGGAGGAGGGAGAAAATTGTTCTCCTTAACCTCTGAGGATAGGACAAGAAGTAATGGGCTTAAATTGCAGCAAGGGCGGTTTAGGGACATTAGGAAAAACTTCCTAATTGTCAGGGTGGTGAAGCACTGGAATAAATTGCCCAGGGAGGTTGTGGAATCTCCATCATTGGAGATTTTAAAGAGCAGGTTAGACAAACACCTGTCAGGGATGGTCTAGATAATACTTAGTCCTGCCTTGAGTGCAGGGAATGGGATTATAAGACCTCTCGAGGTCCCTTCCAGTTCTATGATTCTATAAGGAAGGGCCATGATTGGGTGGCAACTGGGCCACGATTGTGAAGCCTTTACTCAGTCCAACTCTCATTGGCCGGACCGGGTGTCTCGCCCAAGTAAGGATCCAGGACAAACCCAGACAGCCTGTTTCTCAAACCCAAACGCTCTGTTGCTTCCAGTGGATGTGCCCAGAACCCACTCCCCCCCAATCTCTTTTTCCACCCTGCAATCTTAGCTGCTTCCAGCCATTTCAGACAGGGTCAAGGCTCCCAGAACTTTGCCCAGCCAAGGAGCTAGTGCCAGCAGTTTTCTCAGAGCCCACCTAACCAGTGTAACTTGGAGCCACAGTTTTCAGTACAGAGACCGTGTGGTACAGAGATCAAGGGCTGCACCAGAGAACCCCCAGAAAAAGCACAGCTCAATTTAAACACCACTAATCAGAAGGAAAGTTCAAGAGAGACGGAAGGTGAGGTGACAAAGGGAAACATACCCAGATACTGGTGCAAGGGCTGACGGCAGTCTGTCCTCCAGGCAACAAGATGGCACTGGGGGAAGAAAGTGCAAGCAGTCAGTGACAGCAGTGGAACCTGCCCGACATGCTCCAAACAGAGAGAAGAAACGGGCACTTGGCCCCTTCATGTAGCTGAGCCTCTCGCCTTCTCCTGCCCTCCCTTTGTCCTGTAAGACTGACTGACAGCCCAGCCTTTCCTTAGGGATTTAAAGCATGTGACTTTTGTGGGTTTTGTCAATTAACCCTTAAAAAAAAATGCATCGCAAGGTCTCTATATTGCACTTTTCTTGATGAATTTTCCCTTCCAGTGGGGGCCGGGATCCCAGCTGATTTTCCGCATCCCATCCCCAGCCCCACCTCAGGCCTCCAAACTTCATTCACCCTCCACCTGCCAGGCAGGCTGGCTTCCCTTTGCCGGTTTGCCGCAGCCTCTGCTTGCTGCGCCACGTCACTCATTCAGCTATTGCTTTCACAGCACAGGTCACTGATCTGCTCTGCGCTGAGCCGCTAGAGAGCCTCTAGAACTGGGTCTAGCCAACACCAAGTTTTGATCAACAGTTGGTTGTCAGTTCTTAAAGGCCCAGTACCAAGATACCTTATTGATTACCTAGAACATCACAGCCTGTCGGGGTCACCTCTTGATCTTCCTGTTTCAGTATGGCACTTCTGCACAGACCCGTGTCTCTAGGAGGAAGGGGCTAGATCCAGTGTATTCGGTGTAGTGGCTACCACTAGAAAGCTGGGCCCATGCCTGCTTTCAGGTTATGTTTTTTTAATTATGTTTTTTCTTACTTCTCTCCAATTCAAAGTGCTTACATTGCACACAGTTTCGCATGCACACCTTAGACACAGATGCATCTTAGCCACCGACGAGAGGCGCACAGAAAGAATCTGCGTATTGCATCTATAGCTTGGCTCAGCCCCAGTCAGATTTACCCCAGCAGCTTGGTGTCAGTTTTACAGTGGGCGTGCTAGGCATGTCACACAGTGCAGTACGTAGGAACTTGGCCAGGTTAGCGTGACTCATTGGAAACCATTATAACCCACCAGTTGGATGGGCTACACAGCTTGGAAAACTCCTGCTGTTACACAACAACCTTACAAAGGAGCAACAGTGATGTTGGCTTTGAATTTTAAAGATGGCCAGAAAAAGGGTATTTCTTGACATGAAAAACTTTTAAGCTTCCCCCCTCCTCCTTCACTCTCAGCTTTATGGCAGCTCAGAAGAATTTGTGCAGATTTTAATTAAGCATCTGCATTCCCTAGCAAGGCAGAGGGGACACCTATTTAGCCAAGTTCCAAACATACGTTTATTTATTTTACAGAGAAGTTTAGACCCCTGAAAACACAGGGTTTGCAATGGAACCTCTGACGGACCTTTAGCTGTGATAAAGCAAACAGTTGTGTAATTCTTTCCTTGGTTCCATTACAGAGTCCAAAAGCCCTTTAACAAAGTTGTCACCTCTCTCTCAGCGCTGAGTAATGGGCATTTCAGCACAGACTGTGGGTCATCCAGATCAGACATTATTTGCAGTGGGGCGTAAATGAAGGTTCATTAGCCTTTTCAGCAAACCGGGCCCCAATGTCCCACCGAACTGGAACAAGGGGCGGGGTGATTTGCCCAGAGAATCAGTGCCAGAGCTGGTACTATAACCCACCGCTCCTTCTTCCCAGTTTGCAGCCCTCGCCACTGGACCACCAGGCCCTATAGCACCAGCATCCGAACTGCCCCATCGCTCCAACGTCCCTCATTTCAAGCGACATTATCCATTTTAGGCTCAAGGTTAGCTATGGTCCATGCAAATCTGGTGTCCTTTCACGTGTCACTGCTGAAAGCTATTTAGATCAGTAATAAAGAATCACAATGCTGAGGTTAGAGAGTTATTTACATTCAAGGAAGGAATCCCGCAGCATTTTAAGTGTCCCCCCTTTTCTAGGGTCTCTCTCTCCCTGTGCCCCCCATATTTGGGCCTCTGCAGGCCGAAAGGTGGACAAACCAATCAAGCTGCAGCAGTCCATAATGGTAAGGTGAACAATGGCGAGGCCATTGCAGGGACATGCCAAACGATAGGATTCACTCTAGATCTGCTTCTCAGCCTACCAGACCTACGGTCATGGCAAGAGAACAAGGATCAACGTTGCAGCTTGGAAGACAAATACCATGCCAAGCCAATGCATTTATGTATCAGCAAGAGCTGGTAGACCAGGTCAGGTCCCACTGCCATTGTTCATTCATTTCCACTCCCTTGGGGGACACTGTCCTTTGGTAGTAACAGAACTCTTTTAGCACGTTAAGACCGAGAGCTAACCAAGAGAAAGCGGCCAAGCCTGTTTGCTGCCTTGGTATTATTTGCATAGAGACGTGGAGAGACTTTGAACTATTTAGACAGGAGAGAACACTGGGGCATTCCCAGTCACAGGTGAGTTATTAAAAGAGCAGCGATCCTAAATTCCAAGAGATTTCCAGCCTCCCAGCCAATTTCCCACAGGATCCTCCATGGGATTTCTGAGTTTAAGCTCAGAGGAGCCCATAAAACTAAACCATTAATAAAAATAGCATTCCCTATCAAAGCTCCTTGGCTTGCTGCTGTCCTAGTGCCCAGGACAAGAGCACAGTGGTACCAGCAGCAAAGAAAACTTTCAATAGAAAGCGGAACAACCGGGTTCCATAAAAATGTTCCCCTCCCGTTACCAGTTTTTGATCTGTTAGCTTCATGCAGGAGACCTTTGTCCCCAAGCCAGGATGCAGGGAGCAGGAATTTGGGTTGATGTCTGGCAGATTTCCCAACAATAAAGGTAGGAGCAGTGGGGAAACATGCTTAACCCCCACGAAACACTGAATTCAAAGTGTGATTGAAATTACCACGTTAAGACCAGCTGAGCAGGAAGATCTACCAAGATACAATGAATGAAATCTCAATTATTCTTTATAGGATAGTAATTAATACCACCTAGCTCTAATTTCCATCCCTAGAGCTCAAAGCCATTTACAATGGTGGTCGTTGCCCTGTTTGATGGACAGGCAAAGGGAGGTCGTATATTTTGCTTGCAATAACCCATTGGGAGCCAGTAGGGCACCAACTGACCCGTTGCAGAGTAAATTCCCCTAATGCTGCAGATCATGGTTGCCCTGCAATGCTAGCCAAAGTACAGCCAAGGCTTTGCCGTCAGACAGCAGGCTCAGGTCAGCACAGTGTATAAAATTAGTTACGACATTTCCAAGTATCTGGACCTGAATCTCCTATTCCCACCAGCATAGCTCCATGGACCTCAGTGGAGTGACTCCTGATTTGTGCTGGGGTGAGTGAGTGGAGAATCAGGTTCATCCTCTCTGTTTCTAGAGGAAAAGAAAGCCTTGCCAAGCAACGAAAGCTGGGAAGGCAGGTTAACATCACGCCCGAGCCCTGCCCAATGCCACTTGGTAGGAGTAAAGCTGCTAATAAATCTGCTCACAGAAAAACCCTCAGTTATAAGCCGTCACCGTCCCAGATAAAACAAAACGTTCTATCTAAACCCAAAGGAGGCACATTTGTTTCTGCCAGGATGTCATCTGCATTCATTTCCTGTGCTGGTGACTCACCCCGATGCATCCTGCTCATTTCCTAGGCTCCAGCGAGGAGCCTGCCCAGCATCGGCGCCCACAAGAGCGGTCCGGTGGTGGGGGAATCAAGAGCTCAAGTGGTAGCTGTAGGTATCATGCCATCAAGCTCAACGGGATATGGCGACAGAGCAGAATCGGGCCCAATGAAAGGTGGAAGAAACAGCAGCAGCGGAGCCGGCCAAAAGAGCAGCACGTGGAGCTACACAACGTGGCCGGAGGCTGGCCTCAGCCTGACAACGGGCAGCCAGCACAGCCAGGCCGCTTGGGTCAATGTGGGGACCTGCAGGCTGCGCGGAGTCCCTGGGGACAAATGGACGCGTTACACACAGGACAAGAGCCCTTACAGGTGGGGAAGTGAGGCAGAAGGAGATTACATGAGTTGCTCACGGTCACACAAGGAGTCTCTGTACCCAGCTCCTGGCTCTGCCAATCTCCAAAGTCCCAGTCAAGTGTCTTAAGCACACGGTCCCTCTTCCTCTTTAGCCCTAGGCTTTTCCTCCTCCTCCTCCTCCTCCTCATGTCCAATGCTCTAGTTTAGAGACTGATTCTGCACGGAACTTGTGCAAGTTAAGTACTTCTGGGTGTGGTTAAGGGCTGCAGACCTGGGCTCTTGGTCTGCCCAGTGAGCTGTGGTTCCCAGCTCTGCCATCACACGAGTTGCTCTGTGCGTGGCTGATGTCACGTACAGCGCAAACACTCTCCCTCAACCCCCCCAACACATGTATCTTGGGCATTTGTCATAAGCAAACAGCTTAACCCCCCTCCCAGTAATGCTAATCTCTAGCTATTCAAAGCCACAATCTTATTATCATGCTCCTATTTTCCCCTGCAATCAAATATCTAGTTTAATCTTTCTTAAAGGGTTCCAGATTCCCAAAGCCCTCGCTTTTCCCATGACTAGCTGGATCACAGCACTGAAATGCAAGAGTTGAACTAAAACCATAACATCTCTTGGTTGCTTTTCTTCCCCCCGTCAAGATCCTATCGCACGGAAACCTAGCCTCCTCGACAGGCCCAGTAAGAATTCCTTCCTGAGGATCAGCGCTCTGTGCCCCGAGAGACCACATTACATGGCTGCTCATGTGCTGCCTGATGGGGCTTCTGCCAGAGAAGTCTGCACAGCAGCAAAATAGAAATGGTTTCATATGCCTCCAACCATGCCAGGGGGAAAAACAAACCTGGAACTTGTGTAGCTTGCGGGGATGAAAGGAATGTGGCTTTTGATGTGCGCTGGATCCTTAGAGGCCCAGAAATCTTCAGGAGCTGCATGGTTTTCTGAGGATGTCAGAGCCCAGGGCCAGCTCTTCATTGACAAGGCTGAGACCGGTTTCTTCTCGTTTTGTTGGATTGTTGCTCCCCTCTGCCAAGCAGCATTTGCGGCCCCGCACGCTGGCTTCCCCCCGGAGGAGGAATCAGTGATGCGGAGCCAGGGTATTGTCTTAGCGGAGCCTGTTTGTGCCACATACACCAGCCTTGGGACGGACGTGGTCACGACCGGCGCTCAGACAATCCCGGCCTCAAACCTGTGCTGGGCTCCCAGCAAGCAACTCTGCTCCCCAGCTTGGCTAGTTAGCGAGACACGGCAAAGAGAAGCTCTCCAGCTGGCGCTCGCCGCGGCTCCGCCCCAACAGAACGTGCATCACCCACCTAACAGCACCCCGGCATTTCTTCAACGCCCCCCCCACCCCCCGAACGCGAAGAGAAAGATCTGTAAGAGACTAACAGCCCCATTTGGTGACTCCCACCATAAGTCTCTACAGTACAGTAGCACTTTGGTACAGGATCGACACTGCCCTGGCTCAAAGCAAGCAGAGTAGGCCAAGTTCACCCCTGGTGTAACTCCACTGCTGTCACCATTTACTCCAGAGAGGAGTCCAGCCTGGGGTGCCTTCGGCTAGCAAGATGCCTCGGCACACACTTGCTATGTCACCCTCATTTGACTTCGGTATAAGGCACATGGACCCTTTAAAGTCTGTCCTATTTGGGTCTGAAATTACATCGTCTCCCTGCTGGGGCTAAGCCTAACACAAGCAGCGTAGAAGTGAACACAAACTTTGGGAGTAGCCACCTACATGGCAAGAGACACCTGCCAGGGATAGATACACATTGTTTTTTGGTAAATGGAAACGGGGTCTTTATGCCAAGGCCAGCAGTTCGGTCATCTCTGAAGCCGGCCCTTCCTGCTCAGAGCGTCTGCGTGCAGCCTCTGCTCCCAGCCATCTCACTGAGTTAGCCGGAGACAGATGATTTTGCGGGGAATGATGCCACAGGCAGAAGCAGCCTGCCTCACTGGGGGAAAATAAGGCCTGGCTCAAACCAGGCTTTTCCCAGGAACCGACGGCAGATCAGAGTTTCCAACGCACTGGACTTCAGTTCAAACAAATAGCAGATCCCAAAGGCTCCCAGCTCCTTGCCTGCTGCTCCAAGCCCAGAAATCTAAATAACCCGGCAGCAGTAAAGCTTGGAAGCAGCACAACATCATCCCCGCCACTGGCCCAGGCATGGATTTCTTTCTGCGACTCGATTCACCATTTCAAAGAACCAGACTAAAAACCAGCTTTGTCCCCAAACTGGAGTTGTACGTCTACACTGCACTAAAACATGTGGCGGGACTATACAATTCTAGTGTAGACATTCGGGCTCCGGTTGGAACCTGGACTCAGACCTCACAAAGGGGGTGGTCTCCAAACCCGGGCTCCCGCCCAAGCATCTACACTGCTAGTTTTAGCCCCGCAGCCCGAGCCCCAGAATCCCCAGTCAATTGACCCAGGCTCTGAGTCTTGCGTGCCACAGGGTTTTTATGCAGTGTACACGTACCCCTGTAGTTCTTATGAAAGACTAGAAACCGTGTCTTGCACATGCATGGAGAAACGGAGAGCTGGGATATTCCTCCAGTGACGGCAATGGCTGGAATGGGAATAGATTTGGGAGCATCTGGTTTTATGCAGCCGTTTTGCCTTCAGACTAAGGAGAGAGAAAGAAAAGGGAGGTAACTACCATGCACTGCTCAGGCATGGCTCCACTCCATCAGCTGGAAGTCAAAGCCTGGCCCATCTGATCCACTTGCCAAATTCACAGGGATGCCTCCAGCCAGGGCTCAGTCTTCCCTGCACTTGCTAATGCCAGCGGTGGACACGGTGCTTTGTCCCTTGATCCATTCTCTCGCTGCCGATTACAGGGGTGCTCTCTCGCTCTCTCCGACTCTAGGTGAAGAGTGACAGCTTGAGTGTAAGCTAGAGGTAGATACATTGCAGAGTTCCTGAAAGTTTATAGGAGCAATGCAACCTCGTGTGCACTACAAATGGCTTCCTCTGCAGCTCTTTCCATCGGCTGTTAACGCCACCTTCCTGTTTGCATTCTTCAGGTCAAATTCACCCCAGTGGAACTCCAGAGAAGCAGGGGGAGTTACACCTGAAAGTGCAGTTGCACCAAAGCTAGCAACAGAGCCAGGCATCTACCTGTGAGGATTTCTTGACACGATACCCATGCGCTGTCTTTTCTAGGGTGACCAGACAGCAAGTGTGAAAAATCGGGACGGGGGTGGGGGGTAATAGGAGCCTATATGAGAAAAAGACCCAAAAATCAGGACTATCCCTATAAAATCAGGACATCTGGTCACTCTAGTCTTTTCTAATATCCTCACCGCTGCATCTGCTGGAATGACAAAGCCTGAAGAATCTCCTTCCAAATCCCAGCAAGGACCGACTGCTAGGGGCCCTGTTCAAAGCCAGATGGTCTGAGCTAGGTATCTGCCTCGCCTGCCCCATTTCAGCCACCAAATAAGAGAGTTCTCTTTTGTACTCAGCACGTGCCACAAGAGGCAATCTTTGCATGCTATCCCCAACACAGGGAGCCTACGTTTCACTCAGCCCCCAATCTCATTCTTTCCTATGAAGTCTCTGGCAAGGCACGAGAGAGGCAATTAAAGTCTCACTTGGCTCCCTTGCCAACTGCATTCTCTGCTCCCACCCTCAACAATTAGTAACAATCCAGAGGAATTAAAGGTTTTCAGAGGTCCCATTTGGGGATAGTTTTATGGGGATGAACTTTAACTCAAAACTTGCTTCTGCGCTTTAAAGGCAGAGCTGAAAAGCCGCCTGGTTTGGCACCAGCCCGGCACTCCTCATTCACCCCTCGCTGACCCTGCCGTTGCGAGCTGGTGGGGCAGCCATTGCAGAGAGGCGGGGGACTGGGGGGGTGGAGACACCCAGCAGGCCTTAGTGGTAGTACATGAATCTGCAAAGAGGAACAAACATCTAAGGTGGGGAGGGGAGACATTGCAGGGACACTGATGGCCTTGGGAAAGGTTTGCAAAGTCTCTCTGATATTTGCAGTCGGCTCCCGCCTCCCACTGCTCATCCCCTAGCCAGGATCATCCATCTGCTGGCAACACCACAGTCATTGCCAAAGGTTACAGTACAGCGGCTGCATAGGGTTCCCCGCTCCTCTGCGTGTCACATGCTGCGGCCATATGGAGAGCACGGGAGGAAGCGGGAATACAGCCCAGTGTTCTCTGACCCACACCCACAGGCCCTACTGCTTAACTTAAAAGAGTTTATGTCAGGGTGGGAGGGCCCTTTAAGGGAGCTGGACTGAGTCCCACCTGTGACTAATTAGCTGCTGCCTGGTGCTGGGTTTGAGGCCAGGGCTCAAGCGAGAGCCTGCAGGTCATCTGGTCCTTATAGGCCCAAAGCAGCTCACTTGGGAGAATCATAGAATCATGCAGGGAGCAGGTGGGTCAGGGAGAAGGGGCCAGGGAGCAGGACCTAGCTTCTCTGGTTAACTCACGTTGGACTCTCGGTTCGAGCAAGCCCTGAAAGAAGGGGCTGAAATTCCGGGACTGCTCTGAGCTTTATTTGATGCCATCAGATTACAAGTTGGCCCACAAGGCGTATGATGCATCCGACGGCCTCTTTAGGCTGCAGCCACTAGAGTGCAATAATCGCACCCAAGGGAGTGGATTTCGAGCTCTGCCATTTTGTGCAGGACACGGCCACAGTGCCAGGCACCTTTTGGGGGAGGACAGACGGACACGCGTACAGATGGGTGTATTTATTATAAGATAGGCTGCATCCAGACAAGGGAAGGGGAGCACACACTGGTGAGCGCGTTACAAGTAGGTCAACATCATCACAGGCTGTGCCCCCTAGGAGAGACTGTGGAGTTTGTCTCCCTCTAGGGACGGGTCCACATGGGAAGTTAACTGGTCCGTGGGATGTCAGGCCAGCATGTCGCCATGGCTTGTTACAACGTAGCCATCATTGCAGCTTGCAACATTATCTACCAGTGCGGAACTGGGGGCTCTTTCCTCACTTCTCCGAGTGGCGCCCCCACCCGATATCCTACCGGGACGAAGGAACATCGGACAAATGGCAGAGGCTTCGATCATTTCAAAAGTGGAATCTTAAAAATGAGACAGACCAAGATGCTGAACAATCTGCTATAGGGAACAATCTGGCATTGGCTGGTAGGGCCAGCTGGACATCTCCACTATTCATTCTTTGATGATAAGGTAATAGGGAAGCTAATCTAGGACACAAAAGGCTGCTTGGACACCACACTGGTCGTGGGGAAATCTACTGCTCTCCGTGGCAGTGAGCTGAGCCCCCGCTGCTAAGCCCGCGGAGCTGGTCAAAACACAAATGTTTCATTTTTTCCTGCACATTCCAAAAAGCAACTTTTTTTGGTTTATTTGTAATTTTAAAAACCACTTTTACCAAATTTTCACTGTTGACCCTTTTTGTTTTCCCTTTGGTTCTTTCCCCCACTCCGCTTTTTCCTGGTGCAGTTTAAAGAACACAGATGCAAACCTACACCCACCCACCTCACGACCCAGAATTTTTTTTTTTAAACAAAAACAGACATTTACACCAAAAAAATTGATTTCTCCAAATGAAATTAGCATGAAGAACATGGAGTGGTTCCCCAGTACGGGGGTGGGGGAGAGGTGAGCTGTCCTTAGGGCAGTGAAGCCGGAACCATTTGCAGTGATGACAACCCACCTGCTGTCTGAAACTTGAAGCGTTCAGATGGGGAGGCCATAGGGTTAATATGCCCAGAGGGACTAGGAAGTCTTCAAGCATTTCCTGTTAGCAAGGCCCAGAAGTTTCTGCCACCTTGACTGTCTGAGCTGCTGTTGTCTGGGAACTACCGAGCTGAAGACAAATAGATGCATTTATTACAAACCCTTTTGGTTTTGGCTTCAAGCTGGAAAACTATTCCGCCTCAGTTTTCCATATAGACAGCGTTCTTCGGTGAAAGAATGGAGAAGCGCTCCCTTCTGTGAGAACTCACAAAGAGTCCAGAAATCAATCATGCTTCCCCTCTCTGGCCAGGCGGGCTGGTGGCTAGGACCCAGGAGACCCAGGTTCTATCCCTTCACTCTGCCCCAGAAGGCTGCATGACCCGGCTAAGTCATTTCATCTCCTTGTGTTTAGTTATGCTGGTAAGCTCCTTGGAGCAGAGAGGCCCTGATCTCAGCTAGGGGGCTCCCGTGACTGTAATACAAAGCTCAGCACTGCAGGGTTCACAATCCTGTGTACGCAGGCACTCTCACACCCTCACAAATCCCTCTTTGCATTGCAGCTGTGGAGTGGAGGCACAGCAAGGGGAGGTGAGTTGTCCAAGGTCACACAGGGAGTCGGTGGCAGAGCTGAAATTTGAATGGAGGAGATCTCCTGACTCCCAGCCCGATGCTATAGAAAGCCTTGTCCTCAGTCATAGACCAGGGGTGGGGCGTGTGAAGGGGAAATAGCTTCCTCAGTTTGAAGGGTGTATGGGTGGGATCCCCCACTTCAGCCAGAGAAGAGCAGTCAGTTATTTCATTTATTCAATTTGTAAACAACGAAGCCCATTGCTTAAGCCCTTGGGGTCAGGGTTAATGAAACAAAAGGCCAAGATCATTTCTAAAACAGGATTGTCTGAAACAAATGCTCAGGGGGAAAGGACACAGGGCTGGATAAACAGGGTAAGAGGCTGCTAGGTCAGGACCGGAGGGCAGATGAACCACACTGCACCTTGCCCCACATCGGCAGAGCCTGCAATTTACTGCAAACTTGGAACCAAACCTCTGCACTGGCCTTTGCGGCATCAGCCAGCGCTCAACGCCCTGCCGGCCTGAGCCAAAATCCAGGCAAGAGGAGCCTTTCCATTGACTGCATGGGGCTGCCGGGCCTGATGTGGCCAGGTGCTCTGCTCTCTCAGTCCCCACTGACTTCAGAGGGATTGCCTTGGTGGAGGCATTCAGCGCCCATCCGGCTCAGATCCTGACCCAGGACCAGGACCAGGACCAGAGTGGGTTCAGCGCTTTCCTCCACTGCTGGCTGTAAAGCAGTCTCTTCTCAGGGCTCAGAAGTTGTCAGGCACAAGGCGCCTGCATTGACTTACGACAGGCTCAGAGCGGTTTGGACTCTCTGCCCAGGGAGCAAAGGGCTTGTGCATCTATCACTCAGTATAGAATTATGCAACCTACTGGAATGCTGGCCAGGGAGCAGAATGGCAGAATGATATAACTGCTTGTGAGCAGCCCAGAAAACTCAACAAACAAATATATTTCAAGAGCTGATGGGAACTGGCAAAGTTGCAAAACCAAAATATCTTTAAAATTTGAGAAAAATCACGCAGGTGGGAGGAAGCAATAATTCCCTGGGAAGTATGAAAATGATTTATTTGTTATTGGGAAAGCTGCTCCACAGGCATTTCAGGACTTACGTAAGGAGCAGCAGAGACACACAAGTATCCGGATCCTACTCGTGCTATTTTTTCACCAGGGGGACCCCACTGTTACTCCTGATTTACACCAGTGTAATTGAAAGCAGAATCAGCCAGGGAGACAGACACTCTCACTCTTCTGTGTTCTAGGAAACAGCAAATATTTGGAGCCACTGGCTCTTGCCTCACTTGGTTGAAACCACATTGCTATGGCAGCAGATGCTGCATTGTTGTCGCTGACTGAAATTTATGAGGCTTAACATGTGGCAGTGAGGGACGAGGGAAAAAAATTCAATCAATTCATCCTATTTTTCTAGAGGACTATACATTAAAAAGATACTACCAAAAAAGTATTGTCGAGTGCAGTTTTAGTAATTAATGCGACAAGGAAGGATGTTTTATTAATATACTGCTTTTAATCCTCAATAAACTAACTAATATATATATGGTATCACTGAAATGCAGCCACCTCTGAGGTAGAACACAGCAGACAACTTGTACACATGACATCAGAGGAAAAGGAAAACTGTGACCAATGATAGTGGGGAAAATCTCCCCCCCCCCCCCCATGGGTTCTCTTTAGGCAAACTTTCCGTAATGCTCTTTTATTGTCCATGTTCAATTCTGTGCCAGCAAATATTAAACATTTGAATGCCTATCTGCTTTGCAGTTGCTTCCCTTGCTGTTTTGACCACGTAAATCATAAGCTGCCTATCTGCTTTGCAGTTGCAAAGGTTTCTTATGCTTGAAGATCAGAGAGCTAAACATTCCAACAATTGTTCCCACCCTTGATTCCAGGCACTGGCATAAAAGTAAGGGCCAGATTTTCAAAGTCACCTGTAGTGTTTGTACAAGGCAGATAGGACCTTGCTTTGAAGCAAGTGATCTTGTGTTTCAGGCACTGAACTGGAATGGAGAAAAATCAAGGATCTATTCCCAGCTCTCGCACAGCCTCCTTGTGTGAACATTCATCTCCCCATCTGTAAAATGGGGATAACAATACTTCCTATTTAGACTGAGCTCTCTGGGGCAGGGACTGTCTCTCGTGTGTGTGCGCACAAGGTTTTGCAAAGCAGAGCCCTGATCCCAGTATTGCAACACAAATGAATAATAGAGTCCTGCCTGATAATGTCAGCAAAGTGCAGGGAACTCACCAAGTGGGCTGGACTGGGCATGTCAAGGTTAGATCCAGCAGGTCTTGGCCTTCCAAACCTGAAAACTAACCCATTGACCCATCCCCTCTGGTGGATCAGAAAGGATAAGCAATTAAAGCAAGGGAGGGAGATTGCTTTGCATTAAAAGCCCTTGTGTGGCAAGCACATTAACCACATCATCCTTTTGAGCCCCAGAGCCTATTGTGGAGGGATCTCTTTGCAGATCACAAGCTTTTCCCACCTCCTTTACAGCAACTGCATGAAATGCTATGATCCGGAAGGCCTGGCACAGGAAAATGCCAACCCTCAATGGAATTTGGCTGGGTTTGGTTTTGGCCTGGTTAAAAACAAAGTCAGATGAGCCCATGCAGTTATTGAGCCAAAAAAAAAAGTGTCCCATTAATATATTTCAAGTGGCATCCAAGCTGGCAAGCTAGAGACAGCACAAAAGTCTGGCAGACTGGGGGTGGGGGGAAAGTGTGTGTGGGGGGGGGGGGGGGGAGGTCCAGGATCCAACCCCCGCGTTTATAGTTTGTCAGCAGAGGTGGTATCCTCAGTCTCCTGGGAATAAGCACCTGCAACGTCTCATGCCATCCCCTCCGCAGGACGCCTGGCTCGAATGTGGCAATATGGCCCCTCTGAGGCCGAGATCAGGGCTCCGTCACTCTAGGCACCGCACAGTCCCATAGCAAAAGAATATCCATCAGCCAGTAGTGACGTGGACAGCGGAGCAGAGAGGAGTGTTACTAGATGTGGGTGAATACCTCATAACCGTGTCCCTCCACAGCTGCTCCATTGAAACAGTGAATTCCCATCGACTGCTCCTGTGGCCTCGGTGTTCACTACAATATTCATAGACAGTCATTCAAGCAGCGCGGGCGTTAAACTCCCTGAATACAGTTCTGTCAATGCCCCTCAATCCTGACCTGCAGCCCACCGGCTAATCCAATGCTGGGCTCCTCACAGCCACAGCTCTGGTGAGACCCCTCAACCCCAACCAGTCTCAGGCCTCGCCTTAGATCCAACAATAGGCTTAAAATTTCTGACCGGTCTCACTCCCTTTCCTCTTTAGATGATCGGTTTTGAATCGGTACGAATGACAAGAGCACAACTGACTCCTGCAAACCTCTCCCACACCGACACAAAACGCGAGGTGGAGACTGAGCAGGTCGGATTTCAGGCCTGAGGAGAATTTCATGGGTGGGGTCTAAACACCTGAGAACCAGGGCATCTGCTGGAAGGTGCGAGGCCACATTAACTCACCACCACTGGCATTCACTGTGCAGCTTGGACGATGCCCTCTGGGGATTTCCAAGTCCATAATGAATGGTTCAAGCATTGCAGTGTGAGTGGGACTGGAGGATGGGGTCAGGTTAGAGGAGGGACCTAGTTTGTGTGACACCAGGGGCTCAGGCCTGCAAGCTCGTGACCAAGCTGCTACCCCCCCACCCCCGGCCTCTCAGCACATAGCACTGGGCTCTGTGCACGCTCCGTTCCGATCTCTTTCCTCCCACTTTGCCCTTTGCCGCCCCTCCTGCTAAGGAAACGCGAAATGCGCCCGGTTCTCAGCACAAAGCTCTTCCTAGCACCAAGTGCAGCATCGCGCATTCCCACAATTTATGGGCCTGGTTATTAGAGCAAATTTGTCAAGCTCTTAAGCTGAAGGGTCTGGATACAGGGAGATTGTGGAATGACTTATTATCCCCCTGCGCTCGCCGCTCTTGGCTCCGGCACTGTCTTTCTTATTAGCGAGCTTCTTTTGTTGGCATGACATGCAACTGGCCCCTCCCCTGTCTGAGCCTTTCCATTCCCAATGCCGGTTTTTCAAGGCCCGTGTCCCCAGGGGATGCCCCCAGTCCGGCTCTGCTCACTGACAATCTATACCCACCGTCCAGGCTCTTTGCCCTGCAGATGATGATAGGAGATGGGGCCAGGTCCCTGTTGTGATTTCTCCCCTGCTCCATGGAGAAGAGTTTGGAGTGGGGCAGGGCGCCAGGAAGCCATCGTTATGCTCACCCATCCAGTGAGCGGGCTTCGCTGCCGAGGCAATTCCTGATGCATTCTAGCCCTTCCTGGCTGTCCTCAGGCCGTCGCTCCCATGGCTGCCAGCTGCAGGGGGGCCCAGCTACCCCACAAAGGCAAATGGGAGGGGTTCTGCACCTGAGCTGCTCAGTCCATTCTCAACTGCCTGGTTGCCAGCTAGCTAGGATGAAGCACAGGCTGGCGCCCGGGCCAGCAGCTCAAAGCAGGCCTCTACCCTGTTCCCAGCAGGGCAGCAGAACTGCAGGATCCCTGGGCTTTGGCCAGATGGCTCAGGCCAAACCCCTCCAAACCCTGTACCCCTTGCTCTTTCCAAGCCCTCAGTTGCAGGGTGCTGAAGGAGGCAGGGGCTTAGCCATTGAACACTGAAGAGCTGTGGGGTTTTCGCTAGGGATTCCTTCACCTCTAGGTGGGATTTGAACCAGGAACCTAAGTCTGGTGGGAGAGTGGCTGCCATCTCACACAAGGGGTGCAGAGGCCTCAGTCCACTGCTTGTGCTGTAGCCAACAGAGTAAAACGAGGATTACGTAGGAATTCCCGATTGGATCAGAGCAGGGTCCATCTAGCCCAGTCTCCAACAGAGGCCAGTGCCAGCTGCTTCAGAGCAAGGGGCAAGAACCCTGCAGTTTTGGGAAAACCTGCCCCTCGGGGAAGTTTCCTCCTGACCCCAGTTCGGTAGCCAGTGGCTTGTGCCCTGAAACTTGAGGATTTATCTGCCTTCTAAAAGTTATTATTTACTAAGAGTTTTGCTATAACGAACGGGAACCGTGTTCACCACCAAAAGGTCCCAACCTTGGTTCGGAGTCCTGCCCTTGGTGGCAATGAGCTCCCCAGCCCAATGGTACCTTTGTGACACGCTCTCCAGTGCGGTCAGCCTAGCGCAACATGGACCGTCACAATCTGGATGCAAAGCCCCTACGTCCTGGATGCTCCTTACAATAACAAACTAGTTTGGAACCATCTTTTTTCTGAAGGGGGGGGGGGGGATATTTTTAAAATCCTCACACTAATTCTTCTCTGAGCTCACTTCTTATCAGCCCCCAATCCCCAAGCCCCCTTTGTACCGACTCTACTTTTAGCAACCAGGGTGAATCATTGACTCCACCCCACTTCTGTTTCTTGGCCTCCGTCTGGAGATTGTGAGCCGGTGAGGAAAGCTAATGGCTCCACCGGGGATTGAACCCGTAGCTTCCTGGCAGCTGCTTGGCTGAAAAGAAGCTGAACATTGAGCAATGGTACTAGCCCATCCCCCTTTAATGAGCTGGGCCAGAGCTGCGGTGAAAATCAGATGTCCTGCCAGTGAGCTCTGGGAGTATGGGGAGGTGGTTTATAAAGATATAAAATGGGATTCTTTCCTCCACGCGCTGTTCTCTGGATAGGGCCTTTGCTTTGCACTTTTCTCTGCAGCAGATAGTGCCTCTGCAGCGGTGCCAGGAGTTGAACTGAGTTTCATTCACACACACACAGGAGATTAGAAGGTCTCTCTCCCCTCTAGGCAGGAATCCAATGTTCATTTTTTTTTCCTGAGGTGCCCAAGCTGGCTTTGTTTTCGGCCCCTCAACGTGCATTGCAGCTGGGGTGGGATACTCTGCTCTGGGAGCCTGGGGGATTTCAAAGGGCAGAGCACAGAGCTCTTACTGAAACTCAGAGGAACTTGGGCAGCTACTTCGACAAGTGCCTTTGAAAAAGTCTTGGCCCCGGGCCCAATGTCTACCTCCCCTTTCTCCTGTAGGCATCATTCCCCATGGCGTTCCTTCCTCCCGTCTGTAGAGAACGTGTCCTCGAGGTAGCTAGTCCCTTTTCATAGCCCACACAGAGGATGGCTTCCCGGAGTGAGCCATCATCCTAGCTGGATGGGTTATTGCTGCACGCGGTGGGATCTTGGCATAAGCCGTCTTCTGGCCGGCCAGCTCCTGGGATGGGTTCCTGGTGCACGAGTGTCTTCTGGTTCCATGGCTTCCCCTGCAGTAGAACTGCTCTCAAACTGCTAGTGTTGAGTTGTTCCTTGGAAGCAGGTGCCCTTAGACACCCCCAACTCATCCAGTGCCTCAAGCAACTCTCACAGTCTCTTCTCCAGCTCTTGGAAGAGGAGAAGAGTTCCAAGGCCCCCTTGTCTCTACCCCGACACCTCCCTGGTGGCAGCACCATGCAGACAGCTCTTTCTGGGAAGGCCTCCATGGCTGGTCACGTGCACACACCAATGCCTTTGCTCCGTACTCCCCAGCATTGGAGGCACATGCTGGGTAGCAGCAGCGGGGGAGAGATTTGAAACAGTAGGGCAACCCCTCCTTCCACACCCAGCACTGAGCCTGCTTCTATGAACATTTTGGTGATATGAGCTTTGGCTGGGAGACGAGGCTATTTCTGGAACACAGTTAGCACCACCCAGAGAGATGTCCGATGCGTCTCTCAACCTCCCAGCACAGCCGCTAGCTTTTATTTTTAAACTCACTGGCTCTTGCCCAGCTACGACAGGCAGGAAAAACCCCAAGCTAGCCAATAAAAGCAGAGTAGGCAGCATCCCTGCAAGGTGGGCGGTAATACAGAGCAGGTCTAAGGTGTGCCAGTAAACCCTGGAGCCCTTGGTTCAAACCCAGCTAAGGCCTGTCGATGCAACAGCCATATGTTTGCAAACAGGTTCTGCGAGCCAGTTGCAAGCAACACAACCAAGCTGTGTCCATGCACAAAAAGAGAGCAGCTGTTTGTGCACCCATGTGGTGGTATTACCTGTGCGTTGTGGGGAAAAACTGGGCCACTATCCCATAATGCTCAGGAAGGAACAGAGCACCCAAAACACATCAACCCAGAGCAGGACCAGCAGCAGCGCTCCAAGGATGCCTGCCCCAGCCCACGGGACATTGATGGGAGTCTTTTGGCTGATTTCAGCAGTCCAGGGTAAAGCAGCGCAGCCTCTGAGCCCGCCGCAGAGCAGCTCTTGAAGCAGATTGGGGGGGGGGGGGGGCTTTTCTTGTCTGAACTCTGTTAGGATGGGAAGCTCTTTGGGGGCAGGAGTGTGATCCTGGCAGTGTCCCATCCAGAGCACAATAGCGCTCCAGCAACAAAGCCAATACATTCAGATATTGCAACCAGGCACGAGGCAGCGAAGTTATATCAGCAGCGCTCTGCCTGGGACGTTACAAACACGATACAGACGGAACAAGCTATACTTGCTTTACGGTATATCTCACACACACACACACACACACACACACACACCCCCCCATACACACACACACACACCCCAAGCTGGTGTGTACTCGGCCTGGCTCAGCTGTATCTCAGCTGCCGCTACCCAGGCTGCATGGCTAGTTTATACTCCTGCTAGCTCTAGGAGACCGAGCAGCTGTCCAGGAGCAGGGGAATCATGCCCCTAGCTCGTTGTGTAGATGTAGCCACCCACCCACTAACGAGGCAGTGGGGTCCAGTGTCCAGGACAGGGACTCGGGAGACCTGGTTTCTATTTACAGACCTGCTGGGTGACCTTGGGCAAGTCATCTCCCTTCTCCAGGCCTCAGTTTCCCCAGGTGTAAAGCAGAGATGAGGATATTGACCTACTTTGCAAAGAGGGATGAAGAGTGATACCTCCACCTAGTTCTTCTCTACCTGGGGCCACCCGGCCTCTGTGCCTCCTCATCTGTAAAGGGGGATGACAGCAAGCCTTAGAGCGCCTGCCATCAGGAGATCTCAGAACGCTTTACAAAGGAAGTCAGCCGCAGTATTGTTCTTAACAACACTTCCCTGCTTCCCTGGGGGTTGGGAGGACAAATACACTGAAGAGTGTGGGGCTCGGACTATGGGAGCAGAGCTAGGGGACAGCATCATCTGCCACTTCCTTCTTCAGCATCTCGACTGGAGCTCAGCTCTGCAGCGGGCTTAGACCCAGGCCTCCTAACGCCCTGCAGTTCAGACCGGGGTTTTGGTCCAGCTCATGGTGACTACAGCCTCAGAGTCGGACGCACCCTGCAAAGTTCAGGGTGGCGTTGGGATGCGGGGGTTGTTCCAGGGCTGGGCCGATCTCCAGAGCGGACCTGCGGCCGCAGGAAAGGGCTCTCCCCCTCTCTGCTCCCGGCGGGATACGCTGGGAGGAGTCTCCTTGTTCCGGTTCCTGCTGCAACCATTGGGTTATTGTCAGCATCTTGCCCAGAACAGGGGTGTGCCTGAGAATTAACCAAACCCTGCACTTTCTCCCCGTTACACTGCCTTTCCCAACCCAGACGATGCCCCGTCAGCGCAGACACCAGCCAGTTGCCACTGCAGTGGGTGGGTGGGTTGTTGAGGGGGGCCAGTGCTGCCCCCCCCAGCTCAATTATAATGTTTGTCTGGGGACAGAGGTGATTGGCTCCAATGAGAGCTCAAAGGCACAGCGAGCTCCAGCCCCAGTAACCTTCAAGGATTCGTTTAACCAGGTCCGTTTGCTGGGTAGTTCTTGGAATAACAAATTGTATCATCCAAAAAAACCTCAAAACCACAAAAGGGAACTGGTGTGCTGCCTGCTCACAAAGGCTGCTTGTCTGGAGGCCCCCAGCACCCCCCCGATCTCCCTCAGTAAATTCAATTTAATAAGCAAACAGCACACTCAGCCCTGCTCTCACCCGGCCGCAGACCGAAGACTGGCCAGGGCTTCACATGATCCCTTGGGCTGGGAAACGGCGTCTTGAGCCAGGGCATCCCTATTAGACAACGCACACACAGCTGCCGGGGCCGCCGCTGCTGGGTCAGCACCGTGTCTGGAACAGACTGAAGGATGGTGTTAAGTTCAGGAGCTGGCTGTACTTGTCCAGCAGCAGATTGCTGAATGGAGAGGATGATCTATGTGGTAGTTATTTACAGCCTGTTGGTTTAAAATAAAATTACTGGGCCGGAGTCAATGGGGCTGTGCTGATCTACGCCAGCTGGCCCACTGGGACAGACCCCTTGATTTACCTGCCATTACAGATTCTTGTTATGTTCACAGCATACACCCAGAGAAGTTAGATCAAAACCAGCAAATACTCTTGCTGGAAGAGTGCAGCGTAACAATACGTCTAGTCTTAGACTCCACAACAATCACACATGGTGACCAAAACCAGAGAGAGACAAAGCAGGCTGCTCCCCAGGCTGTCCACCTCAAACCTCCAGTTTTCATCAATTGCGTGTGAAAAGTAGCTCCTTCCACACTCCCCAGCCCCCAGCACAAGAACCCCTCATGAGGTTAGGCAAGTGGGGATACACACAGAGGCTGCTGTCCCCTTCTCCCCCCATGCCTGTGGCTACAGCATCCCTGTTCCCCCCCCACACACACTAATTGAAAGCAAACCAAGATCATGGCGGGGGCTGCGGGCAGGCCCCCCTCCCCAGCTCTGCCAAGCGAGGCTGCCCATCCTTACCATTGGCTGTGCAAAACAGGCCTCACGACCCAGGCTTGCTCACTGTTCTGGTGCCAGCTAATGCTGCTACCTTTGCACACATTCCCGAGCACGGCCGTGCACCAGTGCAAAGCATGGCCCTGCTGGCTTTGCTTCAGGGCCTTATGGGGGCGTGTGAAGCCCCTTGTTTCACTAGTCACGGGGTCCCTGCCTGGTTATTTATTCACACCGTGGTAACCACTAGAGAGCCCAGTTAGGAATGGGGGGCCCTATTGCGCTAGGCCCACGGGCACTTATGGTTTAGGATCTGCTCTTTGCAGTCCAGACAGTGACTATCTTCCCTGGGAGGGCGGCCAGGGCTGCTGCTGACTTCCTGGTGCACAGACCAGCCTGAGAAAGGCAAAGGGAACCAGCATGCCCTGGAGAAAGCACCCCAGGTGGAGTGAGAGGAGTAGCAAAGGGAATAGGACAGCAGTGCAATCACCTGGCTAGCAGTCAGCACTGTGCAGACAGCCTCCTGTGTTCTCCCTGCCCCTGCCCCGCCGAGAGCACCGTTACCCAGCCAAACCAAACAAGCGCGGCGGCCAACTATCTTGCTGCTTAACCTATTAAATGTTTCGGCACAGTCTGGCTGAATATACGGCCAGTGCGGAGCAGCCAATGGGCAGCCCGCCCAAGCTGCTCAGAACATACCTGTGCCCAGCAGAGCACCAGGGCCATTTGCTCACTGCCCTCTAGGCAGCAGGGCAGAGGCACCGCTTGGAGCAGGTCCGTGCCCAGCCCAGCAGCAGCTATCTTCCATCGCTCACACAGGAAGGGGGTTATAGAACTCCCCCCCCCCCCATGCTCACTCAAGGAACCACGTTTTTAAAACATGGGCCCAGCGATGGGATGCCAGGAAACCTTAGAGGCAAGAAGAGCCTGTATGCTGTATTGGGATTGCACCACCAGTGCAAACCCCTTTGCTCTACCACAGCACAGGCCAAGCACCAGTGCAAATCGTGTCTGGACGTGGCATTCACACGGACGCAGCCGAACCCCCCCAGTGCACACACGGGACTACAGCCCCCGTGCTAGTGCTCACACATGAACATTTGTTATGGGACGGATCCTGCTGCCACAGATCACTGGGCGCGGGATTGGGCTCAATCAGTAACTCCTCCGAGCTCAAGTAAAGGCACCAGGAGAGGGGAAGGGCCGGGATGCCGACAAAAGCTCATTCTTTGTTTCCTGGGCACACAATGGACTCTAACAAAATCTTGTCTTTTGAAATCTAAATACCCCTGAGTTGAGAAACACCTTCCTGTCTGCTGAGACTCGGAGCCAGGCCCGGCCCACAAACAATGGCCTGTTTGGGCAGGAGGGGTCATGGTGGCTGGGGGGGGAGGAGCCCTAGTTGCTCATGGATAAGAACTAAATACACACGGAGGTTCCCCACGTGGGTGCTAAGGCCAACGCGGTCAGACGGGATCGCTACAGTTCAGCACGCCAGGCGCCAAGGAACCGACGTGAGATCCGCACTCCTCTGGCCACATCCCAGCCCTGTGGAGGCATGCAAAGAACTGGCCGGTTTGCACAGGGTGCTGCTGTGGACCCGACAGCTCCCAGTGGGCAGTCAGTGGGAGCAGTGGGACATCGGGCACTTCTGGGAGTGAGCCCATTTCTTTAGGGTGCTGTAGGCCCCCAGGTTTGGAAGCTTTGTTTCACAGGGCCTGGTCCCAGCTGCCCCCTGCGGTCAATGGGAAGCTTCCACTGACTTCAGATTAGCCCCCTTCTAGACACCAAGTCAGACATTTGGAAACTGGTTCCTAGCAGAATAAATGGGGACACGTCCCAGGCTGCTTGAGTATGTACCCAGAGTCATGGGCAGGTGGGGTTAGCCTGTCCAGTGGCCACAGCGTCACGGTTATCGTTATATGAGCTAGCTCGGCTCTCCCTAGCTCAGGTACATCTCCCTGTGCCCCAGCCACGTCTCCCCATTGCAGCGTAGCCACACGGCCAAGAAATGCACCTACACCCAGAACCCACAACTCCCTGGGCATCACCATGCCCCTAAAGCGCTGAGCTGGCCTAGCTGAGAAAATCCAACATGCGGACATGTTTCAGAGTAGCAGCCGTGTTAGTCTGTATCCGCAAAAAGAACAGGAGTACTTGTGGCACCTTAGAGACTAACAAATTTATTAGAGCATAAGCTTTCGTGGGCTACAACCCACTTCTTCGGATGCATATTGAGTGAAACATATCGAGGAGATATATATACACACATACAGAGAGCATGAACAGGTGGGAGTTGTCTTACCAACTCTGAGAGGCCAATTAAGTAAGAGAAAAAAAACTTTTGAAGTGATAATCAAGGTAACCAAGTACAGACAGTTTGATAAGAAGCAAGTGTGAGAATACTTACAAGGGGAGATAGATTCAATGTTTGTAATGGCTCAGCCATTCCCAATCCCTGTTTAGCCCTGAGTTGATTGTGTCTAGTTTGCATATCAATTCCAGCTCAGCAGTCTCTCGTTGGAGTCTGTTTTTGAAGTTTTTCTGTTTTAAGATAGCCACCCGCAGGTCTGTCATAGAATGGCCAGACAGGTTAAAGTGTTCTCCCACTGGTTTTTGAGTATTATGATTCCTGATGTCAGATTTGTGTCCATTAATTCTTTTGCGTAGAGACTGTCCGGTTTGGCCAATGTACATGGCAGAGGGGCATTGCTGGCACATGATGGCATATATCACATTGGTAGATGTGCAGGTGAACGAGCCCCTGATGGTATGGCTGATGTGATTAGGCCCTATGATGGTGTCACTTGAATAGATATGTGGACAGAGTTGGCATCGGGCTTTGTTACAAGGATAGGTTCCTGGGTCAGTGTTTTTGTTCAGTGATGTGTGGTTGCTGGTGAGTATTTGCTTTAGGTTGGGGGGTTGTCTGTAAGCAAGGACAGGTCTGTCTCCCAAGATCTGTGAGAGTAAAGGATCATCTTTCAGGATCGGTTGTAGATCTCTAATGATGCGCTGGAGAGGTTTTAGTTGGGGGCTGAAGGTGACAGCTAGTGGTGTTCTGTTATTTTCTTTGTTGGCCCTGTCTTGTAGGAGGTGACTTCTGGGTACTCGTCTGGCTCTGTCAATCTGTTTTTTCACTTCAGCAGGTGGGTATTGTAGTTTTAAGAATGCTTGATAGAGATCTTGTAGGTGCTTGTCTCTATCTGAGGGATTGGAGCAAATGCGGTTATATCTTAGAGCTTGGCTGTAGACAATGGATCGTGTGGTGTGTCCTGGATGGAAGCTGGAGGCATGTAGGTAAGTGTAGCGGTCAGTAGGTTTCCGGTACAGGGTGGTATTTATGTGACCATCGCTTATTAGCACAGTAGTGTCCAGGAAATGGACTGCTTGTGTGGATTGATCTAGGCTGAGGTTGATGGTAGGATGGAAATTATTGAAATCATGGTGGAATTCCTCAAGGGCTTCTTTTCCATGGGTCCAGATGATGAAGATGTCATCAATGTAGCGCAAGTAGAGTAGGGGCGTTAGGGGACGAGAGCTAAGGAAGCGTTGTTCTAAGTCTGCCATAAAAATGTTGGCATACTGTGGGGCCATGCGGGTACCCATAGCGGTGCCGCTGACTTGAAGGTATATATTGTCCCCAAATGTGAAATAGTTGTGGGTGAGGACAAAGTCACAGAGTTCAGCCACCAGGTTAGCTGTGACATTATCGGGGATACTGTTCCTGATAGCTTGTAGTCCATCTTTGTGTGGAATATTGGTGTAGAGGGCTTCTACGTCCATAGTGGCCAGGATGGTGTTTTCTGGAAGATCACCGATGGATTGTAGTTTCCTCAGGAAGTCAGTAGTATCTCGAAGATAGCTGGGAGTGCTGGTAGCGTAGGGTCTGAGGAGAGAGTCCACATAACCAGACAAGCCTGATGTTAGGGTGCCAATGCCTGAGATGATGGGGCGTCCAGGATTCCCAGGTTTATGGATCTTGGGTAGCAAATAGAATGTCCCTGGTCGGGGTTCTAGGCATGTATCTGTACAGATTTGTTCCTGTGCTTTGTCAGGGAGTTTTTTTAGCAGATGGTGTAGTTTCTTTAGGTAATCCTCAGTGGGATCAGAGGATAATGGCTGGTAGAATGTGGTGTTAGAGAGCTGTCTAGCAGCCTCTTGGTCATATTCCAATTTATTCATGATGACATGCGGACATGGCAGCAGGACGCAAGTAAAATGCAGCGGGACTCGGAAGCGGTGCTTCTGCATGTCTCTCTCCGGAAAACAAGCTGTTTGGCTGGCTTTAAATTGGGAATAAATTACTGAGTTATAAATGTATTTCAGAAAGCCCCTTTTCCATCCGGAGTGCCATTAGGGAACGATACAGGATTATGGCTACCCCGACGATCTCTACCTAAACGAAGCCTTTTGCAACCGTCAGCCAAGACCAGCCGTCCGTGTTTCAACTGGGGCTTTGCAAAAAGCCGTTGATCTTTCATTTTCAAATGCTTGATCTACCCAGTAAAATGTATTACCCAAAGCTTCCAGAGAGCTGGAAAGTACAGAGGCTCATCAGTGAGCACTAAATGCCTGGAACTTAGCATTGCAGCAGAAAGTTTTCGGCTATTACTACTTCAGCAGCTGTCTAAAATAGTCATTGTCTTCCAACTTTTTAAAATCCATTTTGTCCCTGTGCTAGTTACTGCTGGTTTCAGATTAGCGGGAGAAAGTCTGACGAGAAGCCTATTTCATTGGTCTGGAAAATGCCTGGATACTTAAAGGAAGAGATGGGGGCAGGGATGGGGGGGGAAAGGTTTACAACAAATCAAGTCCTTTTAACTTTCTAGGACCTGAGCAGGGAAAGGCATCATTGCTTCCCTCCTCTCCCAAGTGATGTTTGGATGGGGCCCTAGCTAGCTGAGCTGTAGCCTCGCAGTGTTTGCTGTATCTGGGCTTGGGGCTGAGGAGGATGGCTTTGTGGTCAAGGTGCTGGATTGACCCCGATGACGTCGGCTCAATGACCAGAACAAGTCACCACCTGTTCCTGAGCTCCCTGCAATGCTTCCCTGCCTCACAGAGGCATTGGGGGGATAAACGGAGGATCGTGAGACTCCGGGCGCATCTCCAACCTCTAGCTGGGGGTTGGAAACCCAGCTCCAGGAGACGTACCCGTGCAAGCTTTCCTTGAGCTAGCATGTAGCCTCAGTGGTGGGAGGAGCGAGCTGCCCCGAGCATGGGCCCCGTGTCTCAGACAGGGGTGTATCCCTCTGTGCCAGGGAATGTGCACATCTACCCAATTAAGATCAACACCACGCCCCTCAAATCCATGGAGAAGCTCTGCTCTCTAGGGAGCAGCTGCCACACAATGCCTCGAGTGATAGCGTAGCCAAGGCCAGCTCTTCGTTTGCAATGTCGTCACACTGCCTCGGGAACGAGAGGGGTGTCAAAAGAAGCACTACGCTAAATGGCTGGGGTGCTCACAGTGCTTCTGTCCGCTTGGGAGACAGGGACAACGTATCACCGCCACGTTCGGAAACGTGACCAGTTCTGCAGGCACAGTCATTGCTCCCTTTGCAGGGTCGAATGGTGGGATGAGATTCCCAAAGTCAAAAGCGTTTATCACGGTCTGATGTCTGGCATTCAAAGCATGCTCATAAAAGCTCAGCTGTGTTGGTCTGGGCATCTCATTCATAAGAGTCCTTGAGAACAGCTGAAGCCATATTTTATGGTCAGCTAAAGCCAGGCACCTTTTTCATAGTGGCCAGTACACACGCTATAAAGACGCACTGAAGTCCGGCTTGAAAGCATTTCAGGCTAGCCCCAGCAGCCACCAGAGCAAGGCAGCGGCAGATTTGTCACGTCGCCGTTAACCGCTTTGAAACGAGGCACAACGCCACCGAGTGTAAAAAACGTGACGAGCACAAGGCAAGGATGTAGCAGCCCGCAATGGTCACGGACAATCCTGTCTGACCCGCATGTGACTGTCTGCAGTTCTTGCACGGGTCTGACCTTGCATAGACATGGTCCCCTATAGTCAACATTGACGTCAGAAGCCATCGTTTTTCGCGCAAGCTAGCATGGGAATGTCTCCCTCAGCCGGGAATTCCACCCCCTGTCTGAAGTGTAGATGGACCCTCAGACGATGATGGCAGGGGCCATGTAAGTATTTTGATAGTCAGATCTTCTCCAGGGGTTTGGGGGCTGAAGTCGGGCAGGGCCCTCGAGCCAGCCTTCGACACAGGCTCATCGACAAGGGGATCACAGAGACGAAAGCCACAGCTGTGCCAGCGCAGAGTTCCTCGCTGCTCTTCAGCTCCCGGCCAAGGGAGGGGAGAAACAGCAGAGCAGCTCTGAAATGTTGGCTGGGGCGTGTGATGGTAGGACTCAGAGCAGGGCAGGCACCTTCCCCAGGAGGCTACTGGGACCACAGCACATGGCAGAGGTGTTAGAAAGAAGTATCTTATTTCTGCTTCTTCACCCCCTTCAATAATATCCTCACCCCCCTCACACACACCCCAGCACTTCCTGCTGCTATCTCGTCCCTCCCATTCCCGGCACTGCCCACTGGCCCCCACTCACCTTGGCACTGCCCCCCACCATTCTCCCAGCGTAGTAAGTGCCTGCAGCCCTCCCCACTTTTGGCTCTGCCAGTGCCCTGACAAGCAGCGTCACATGGAGGATGAACGCCCTTGGATGCATCGAGCAGGTTCAACCTGATGCTCTGCAGTGAGTGGTTCATGCCAATGAAAGGCCCCCCAGACTGCCTGCCTGGGGGAATGAGCAGGGACTGAATGGGCACTAAGAAAGCAAAGGGGGCTCTGGTCTCAAGGCAGACACTTGGGGTATGTCTACACTGCACCTGGAGCCTGGTCTCCGACTCCGGTGTGAGCCCCAGTCCCCCTTCTGTCCATGCACAAATCAGTCTGACTCAGGTCAGCAAGCTCTCAAAATCTGGGTCCTAGGACGCTTCTTGGGGAGTGGGTCCCACTCCAGAGCCTGAGTCCCTCTACAACTCGGGTCCAAACCCGGTCAGTGTGGATGCAACTCAAGCTGCAGACCCGAGCCGGAAAGTCTGCATAGTGCAGCATGGACGGGTTAGCATGGCTGAGAGACCCGAGTCCAGCAATTGTAAACTCGGGTTCACAAGTCAGTGTAGAAATACCCTAATGGAGCAGCACAACCCGCTGGGAAACAAACAGGTCTGGATACACGCACACATACCGACAAGGTTCACTCCTCTCTCTACTTGTGCTCTAGTGCCTCGCACGTCAGCTACACCACAGGCCCGTCAGGAGCAGCCGCGACAGTGTTCATGGACTTCCTGTTTTTTGCAAAATTTTCTCCACGTTCCTTTAAACCCAGTTTCAGTCCCTTTTGCTTTGCAATGAATGGAACCTCCAAGGTAAAAACAAATCTTGTGTGGCTAGTGGAAGAGCAGCTGCTGGCCTGACCTCCGAGCGGGATCTATGCAGGTGCAGCCGAGAGCACCACATGCGCATCCCCGCCTCAGAATGAAAGATGTTCTCTTGACACGTCTTAAACCCTGTAATCCTCCTCTGAGTCATCACCACTTTCAAACAGGCCCGGAGGAGATAGGCCCGGTGTACGGGAAAGATTTATGAGAGAGAGACACAGATAGACTCTCTCTTTGGGAACCCCTGGTAAATGTAAGGTAGGGAGTAATTCTGCCTGGCAGGGAATTAATTGGCTGGGACCTATAGAGCCTTTTCAGTTTTTAACTTCCAGAGGCTCGTTCCCGTGTTCTTCATTCCGTTCTGACTCCCACTGACTTCCAGCTCAAGATCTGGCTCTCGGGTTTTGGCCACCTGAGCGGAGGCAGGGTCTCCCAAACGTAATCAAGTGGAATTGAATTATAAGAGGCAAAAATATCAGGCACAGCCTAAAGTTGCCAATTTAGATACTTCACTTCTGTCTGCTCATAGGCTGGGACAGGGAGGAAAGGCTTAAGAGAGGAATTAAAAGCTTCCCGGCTGGACTGCTCCCCAGTTGAGCAGAGCTTTGATTCGCACTTTCAGAGAGGCCGACCTCCTCACTGGGCCTGGCTTCTCAAGTGGCCCAGCGGATTTGAGCAAGTAGAGTGAACTGGTGGGAGGGGCGAAGTAGTTGAAAGGAGAAAAGCTGAATGGAATGGAAAGGTGGAGTCACCCCCACAAGCCACGTTATGAACCTTAACGTGCAACCCGGATGCAAACGTGGAATGGCTTTTCTTGCAAATGTTGAAAATGGTCACAGCCTGTTTCTATGGAAATAGATCCATCATCACCTCCTGGCAAAGCCTGCACCTCCTTCTCCCTCCATCCTGGTTTTCCGCCAGTCTGTTGGCAAGATGGGTTTACAAGGCTGGGATCTCTTTCAGTTACTCGGTACACGGTGCACAGTGGGGCGTGAGGCCTCTGCAGTCAATTTTCCACACACGCATACACCTAGTAAAATTATTTATGGGAGCGTAAGATGCTTTGAGAAGGAAAGGCCCATCCTCATGACTCCTGTAAGAACTCGTAAGCAGAAACTGGCATCTCTAACTGCAGAGTTGGGGGGGGGGAGGGAGTTCCTTTCTGCCCGCAGAGAACAACTCGGCGTGGTCAGAGGTGGATCAGAGGCAGGATAAAGGGGTTTGGAACGGTGGGGACAGGCCCCTCAACTCGCTGCTGATGCGATAGGACATGGGTAACATGCTCCCAGAGGCCATCCCAGCTTTAGCTGCTACAGCTGTGGGAAGCCGGCAAACTGCAGCAGAAGCAGGATGGATCCAGAGGGACGTGAAAGCTGCAGAACCCAGGCGAACATCCAGCAAGGAGCTGAGCTAATGATATTCCACTGGTCAAGTCACCCGACTGGCTCATCGTCCCTAGTCCTGTAACTCAGTTTCTCGCTCCCTTCACTTTCTTCCTGCACCCGCTCTCTGGGCCCGATCCTCGGCCTCTAAGAGGCTGCCCCGTCTCGATACCTCACGGGCAGGTGTGCAGATACTAATTTATGGCCTCCGCTGCAGTGACGCTCTTCCCGTGAAGGGAAGGACTATTAACCCCACTTGACAGATGGGGACCCGGGAGCTCAAGTGACAGAGTGTAGCCGCCAAGCTTACGTTGAGATGCAAGGCCTAACAGCCTGAGTAGGAGTAAGTTACTTCACAGAGTTCACATAGGTAAGTAAAGTAACAGTGACCTGAAGTCACAAGCTGGCCTAAGACTTGGCTTTGCAATAAATCACAAGTGCTGAAATTAAGAATAAAACTGCTGACAGGTAACTGCTCAAGAAGACAGTTTGTACCAGTTTAGAGTATTTCTGGAGGAAAACAGCAGCAGACGCCTAACCACGGGGAGCTATGGAGACTAATTGACTTATATGCTAATAAGTTTAAACTAGTTAATATACTAACCTATAGGATAAGGACACCCCAATATTATGAGGGTGAGGTAGCTAAGATACGGTAAAGGAGGGAGGAGTCATTCATGTATATGTGTGATGGACATCAAGGCCTACAAAACTTTCAGCCTTGAGTCAAGCCATTGAGTTCTCCACTGGCATGGAGTAGGATCTGTGAATCAAATCCTCCCCAGGGATAGAGTGAGTATACACATGGAATGGTGTGGGCCATTATTACAGGACTGTCTTACTTCCCCCTACTGGTTTAGGTTATTTTACTTCTAGGACTAGCCATAGTAATACTAAAAATTTTGTAATTATAAAAGGTCTTCCTGGAGCATGAGCGTTGTCATCACTGCTCTGCTCATTGGGGCTCCCAACTGAAGAGTGATCCTGAGAATCCTGGGCCTGATCTTGGGACAAGGGCCTACCAAATTTCAGAGTGTTAATTGGGAATTCTTAAGAAATAATATAATTGATACACAATCCATCAGCCAACAAGAGTGAACCCTGATCTCCTGGGTACCCGTCATAGGCCTCATCACAAAGCCTTTGCCCAAGGTTAGGCCAGCAGGTGCAGAGAGTGCTCCGCACCTCCAGGATCAGGCATTATTACCAAATTCACATCTGCCTCCCGTTCTTTTTCTTCAGCAACTCAGCTAAAAACAGGAGGGTTGTGAAATTGGACCTGAAGGGGCTGGAAAGGTGGGTAGGATGTTGGATAGGGAAGGTAAGCCCCAGATCCTCAAAGGTATTTTGGTACTGCGTGTTTCCATTACTTGACAACCACGACAGGGTGTGAAGGGCTGTTGTACAAGGAGAGTCTAGAGTAGCTACAACTGGCTGTAACACAACATTGCCCTTGCCTCATACAATCTTGCACTGTAACCACACAACTTCATAACATGTGCTGCTAGGCAGCAACACAACGCGACGCAGTACAGAAAACAGTGCTTGAAACTGCATAATGACCCCTCTCAATATTAACTTCATCAGATCCAAAGGAGCAATGCAACAATATGTGGCACCAAACTCTCATTGTGTACCAGGCTGCACTAAAATAATGCAGTACAGCACAACGACCGCTACACCACAATGACCATTACACCACATGCATTGTTATGTGTCAACAACATACAAAGCAATACCAACAGTACTATACACACAGTATCATGGTACACCACCCCAATGGTGTTATTTTGTAAAATGGTGCATGAAGGAAACCCAACACAGCAGACATCACTCAGTGCTTCCCTGCCCTAACACATGGCAACAGAACAGTGAGATGCATGCACAGAACTTTGCAAAAAAGTGAGTCAATGCAACAAGACAGTTGCAAAAATAGTGCAATGCAGCACAATACTGACAAGACGGCATGGAGGGTTGCACGGTACCACCCGCAATTGCAGCCATCAGCATTCACAAGGCTGTGGTGCACAAGCGGATACCTCATATTAGAGATGTCATCACATTTGTTTGTAGGTCATCAGTGTCATGGTGCCATCCTTATACACGACGGTATCACCACAAGGCAGCGTGAGGAGCACGGCTGGCTCTCTGGACATTGGCTCCACCCAGGGGCGTTATTTCAGAAAAATTCAGGGGGTGGGGGAGCAAAGTTGCATCAGCATATAGAACATGAGCTGGTGATTATAGCACATCCTGCGAAGTTGCGGGGGGAGAAAAGAGCATTTAGACCTATAAAAAGTTTGGAGGAGCAAACCATGGTCAAGGGGGGCAGCTGCATAGCAAACACCACCCCAGACTAGCACGGCCCTTGGTTAGCAGACCTCTCATGTCCCGCAGTCAACATTATTTCCTGGTCTCTCTCCAGTTCACAGCCTAGCAGCCAGTTCCACGATGGAGGACTCCAACCATGGACACGAATCGTGCAGATGTTGCTTTGCTCTTAAGGTCGCTGCCAGGCAGTGGGAGGAGTGCATCACTTCTCCTGCCTCTGCCAGGCTAAGCGGTCAATTTTCTGGTTTGAATTAAGAGAACGGCAGCAAAAAAAAAGGGGGGGAGGGCCGGGGGAGGACCTTTATGAAACTCATAAAAGAGTGGCTGGGCTGCAGCCAAGAACAGCACTAGTTGCTCTTTAAAAATCAACACGTTAAATAAAGTTCTTTGTGTGTCCTAAAGAGACGCAATCTCTTTTAGAACCCAAACACAGGCCCTTTAATGAGGAGCAACAACATACAAACCTCCCACTATATACATAAAGCTTTGTATCTATAATTCAGTTCGAATCTGGAGTCAACCACTTTGCTTTGTTTCCGAACGGTAGAGCAGCCACCATTTGGACAGAACAAGAAGAGCAATCCTCCACGTTCTGCTCAGTAAATCAATTGATTTAAAGCATAAGAGCAGATTCTATTTTTTTAAACCCGTACCTGAGGTGCAAATGCACCAACCTGCCTGCCAACCAGCGATGAAAAGTCTCTGGGTTTCTGGGATTTCATTATGCCCCCGTGTTGCTATCACGTAACGAAATGAACGTGCGGAACTAAAACACTGTGGGGAAGATTGAATTTTTGAGGTCTGGCTTGCACAGCAGCTCAGCAGTTTTTACCCAGAATAAATCCCTGGCACATTTGCTGGGGTTAGGGGACGTGGAGTTTGAGGTCTAGGGTGCAGACACAAGTCAAACAGGAAGCACTGCCAGGAGTTAGTATGTGTCTGAGTAACCCAGCCAGGCAAATTGTTACTGATAGCCAGGGTTGATGGGAAGAAGAAGGGTGGACAATTGTACCAGGGCCCCAAGTTCCAGAGCACCCCTCACCCCCGCCCTCCAAACATCTGTAACTGGGGTGAAATGGTAGAGGGTGGGATCCCAGAAAACACGATGTACAGGGCCCCAAATTTCTCTTGACTGGAGGAAGGTCTTCCTGGGAATAATTTTGCCAGGTGTTGAGCCTCCTGGAAGCCCTGGAGAGCTGTGGGCTGTTGAACATCTCACAGGATCAGACCTTTAGGGCGAGTCAAAGGGATGGTGGGTATTAATTTCCCTGTCACCCATCTACACACCCTGCCTTTAGCGTGTCTGCTAGGAAGGGCCTCTTACCAGAGATCTGAAAACATCCCCCATGCTATGGGCCAAATGCAGCATCGATGAGCACAGCGACGTAAGCAGCACGTTAGCTGGAGACGTGGTTAAAGGCCAATGTATTGTAATCTGCACCCGCTGGCAGTCAGTGGGTGAACATCTTACATGGCTAGGGCAGGGCAGGGATAGAAGACAGCAAAATGAAGCAGTCCTAGTCGCTGATTTCACCTTACCTGTCGCTGCTGCTTTGCCCCCCCCCACCCCGACTCGTTTTCTGATCCACTCCTAGGAAGGCAGGAATTGCCAGCCTGGATCAGAGCCGCAATCCAGCGTCTGATCTCAGCCAGCACCAGCTGCTTCAGAGGAAGGTGTAAAAGGCGGCAGTTTCAGGACAGCCGGCCCCAGGGACTATGTTCACCTAACAAGGAACTTACATTTGGCCCAAATACTTGAATGCAATGTGAACCCATACTACCACGAGGATTGACTTTGGCCCTAGATGTTCGTGATGGGTGATCGGGAGCTGCGTATGGGCAAGTTTCCCCTTCTTCCCGAAATTTTGCAGATAAAAGCAGATGTAGAGCACCCACGATACCAGCCACTAGATGCAGGGCACAGAAGAGTCACTCCAGCCAGCCTCTGCTGGTCAGTCACGCTGCTCTGTGGTGTGAATCAATTTTAATTGTCTTTTTTTTAAATCATTAATTCAGATGAGCCCTTGGATATAGCACAGATCCCCTGAATAAGTCAGCTCCTATTTCAAGCCAGTTTTCACTTTCCAATGTGTTGGGCCATTTCCAGCCAAAAACAAACTAACTTGGTATTTATTACATCTCTTCTCAGCTTTGCAGGATGCTGCAACCTGCTGAGCAGTTGGCAATAAACAACTAGCTGCGATCTGTATCACGGCCGCGCCTTTGAAATATCCTCGCCAGTATTTCACGCACATTTCCCTCCAGCCGTTCTGCAGCCTGCAAAGATTGCAACTGAGGAGCTCTTACGAATCCTGCACTCAGCTGCTAACAAACAAGGCCACACGTCTCATTCCTAAATGGCACAGAAAGTTGGCCCCCAGGATCACAAAAGCAAGCTTGGAAGCGCTGAGTCTGGACTGATCGTTTGGGACAGTTTCAGAGCAGCTGTAAATATCGAGATTAAATCATCATAAAATGTGCAAAAACTGGCACAGATATTGCTCCTAATTTCGGAGGGCAGCAGAATTGAGCATTCAGGTTTCTAGCAGCCCCTGGGTTGAGTCAACATTTTCCATACCCAAGTTGCAAAGGGGGAGGGGGGAGGGGGGGGGGGAGAAGCGACCACTGGAATTCACCACGTTACTTTCTCTGCATAAGGAGAAACCAGCGAAATTCCAGCCTCCTGCCATGTAATGCAATTGGTGACAAGATGCTGCTTAAATACAAAAATCAGTGCTGGTCGATACAAACAAGTCTGACAGAAAAAAAAGAAATGCAGATGTTTGGCTAGTAGTCAGCCACTAGAGGGACCCAAGCTAGCATCCTCTTGGACCGGAGAGTCGAGCAAAAAACAAGTGGCACTCCAGGAACACCTACTTTTCAGTTCCCAGCAATATTTAATGGAATCAACTTCTTTCTTTGATTGCTCACAGCTTAATTAGCATCTGAGCTGCTCTGATGATCTGTTGGTGGGCTGGGAAAAGGAAGATTTTCTATTTGTTTTGCTGTTTCCAAGCGCATCAGGGTCATGCAAGTTAAGATCTGACTGCAAGATTTCAAGTTACGGCAAAGATGATTCCAGGGGCTGCTTTATGGTTGGCATGGCAGCACTTCCTGGAGAAATGATGGGCTTACATGGGACGGAATTGGTTCCTGGCCTTATGCTGGCTGTTTGCACAGAGATGCATTTCATCCACTGTGCATTTTTCCCACTTTCCTTGTTCTAAGAATCTAAATGGACTTGGCACAGACGTAAGTGACAGCACATGGGGCAGGGACATGGAGAAGCAAGGGCCATTACACAGCTGTAATAGAGAGTTTCTACAGAGTCTAGTTTGGCTCTGTTGTTTCTGTGGTAATAGTTTCTACAACGCCCTTTATCCAGTAATCCTTCTGCAAACGATAGGCCAAATTTTGCCCTCAGTGACATCTCTATCACTGAAGGTATGGGTCGTCAAGCCCGCCCTCCTCCCCCCACAGAAATCGTCTTGCCCATCACTGAAATGCAGCCACCTCCAGGGTATTACAGAGTAGCTGTTTCAGAGCGCACAGCAGGTTAGGACAGAAGCACAAGGAATCTTGTATCCCGTTACAACTGCAGTGGGGATTTTGGCTGGGGAAATGAGCCTTGATAGTCTCTTGGGAAGCAGTGCCCTGAGTTCTCCTAACCGCCACGGGTGGTCAGGACCCTGGATTTACTCTTCCTCCATTAGACAGAGCCGGCAGGAACGCAGCGCTCCCCAGTACCAGCTTGGCTCATTGGTTCAATACTAAATCAAAATGAAATACAGCGCCAGGGTTTCCCCTGGCATCTCCTATCCAAGTCCTGACCAGGGACAACCCTGCTTAATTTATGGGAGCTGATGCGCTCCCAGCAGGGCAGTCATAAGGCTATTAACACAGCTGCTAAAGGAACGTCCCAGCCTGGACTTCCTCCTATGTACTAAAGAGAATTTGGACTCTACTACTCCATCCATGCCACGTTGGGGCCTGATCTAACTCTCACCAGGGTCAGTGGGAGTTTTCGCGTGGACTTTAGTGGGATTTGGATGGGGCCCCAGTGAGCATCTTCCAACAGCTGAGAAGACGGTTTTACTAGCAGCACAGAGGAGCGCTGCGGAACAGCGAGACAGGTTACTTCATGCTGCATTCAGAGCCTTGCAGACGCTGCAAACACAGGACCGTGTCCTGCTCCTGCTCCTGTTGAGGTCAGAAGTAAAACTACTGACACCAGAAGCAGCCAGGGACTCACTGGCATGGTAAGGCATTTATTTGTCTTGAGTTTGGTGAGACTCAGCATAACCTGCCAATTCCTCCAAGCTCCCAAAGCTTGCTCATCGAAAAGGAAGTACCCCGCCCACCACCACGGGGGCTAGGGGAGGGAGTGTGATGTGATCAGAAAGGTACGTGGTAAGGAGCCATGTCCTCAAAAGTCAAGTTCATATAAAAAGAGAAAAGATGAGACCATTAAACTTGTAATCCATATGCTGTTTGGTGAGTGTTGCGGGTGGGGAGGGGGGATGGGGAGGACTCACACCGTGGAATAGTCTCTGGCTGCCAGAACGTGGGACCGGGGGCAGGGAAGGGAGGATGGCAGCTGCCCCAGCACTGAGATGTAACTAATGAAATCAAGGGTGTTGGAAAGGAATCCTATAGCTCGCTTCCTCAACGGGGAAAGACACGATGGCCCACAGTCCCCACGTCATGGGCCACGTGGAGTCTTGACATTCCTGTGCCATCCCCAAAAGTACAGTTACTATTATGTGTTATAGGATCACCTGGTGCTCAAACCAAGATCAAGGCCCCGTTTGCTTGGTACTGTGCAAACACAGTAAGAGACATTCCCTGCAGCTTATGATTTACGTGGACAAAACAGCGCGTGAAGCGACATGTGCTCAGCAACAGAGCCAGGAATAGAACTCAGCTCACCTGCCTCCCAGGCCAGCTCCCTCGCCACTGGGCAACCCAGGCACCACGGTAGCGATGCTGAAGACAGTTAAACACCATCTCTGTGTGGCTATCTCCTGGCACTCTCTTTCTGCTCCTCCCCAAGACAACCAGAGCAGTGAGTGCGTAAAGCAGCATGCAGAGAGTGTCCAGGGAGATCCTGAAGGCCACTCTCAGACTGGAATTTGCATACTTTGAAGTTTTTTTTATTTGTCTGTTTTCATGGGAAAGCGAGGTCAGAATCCGAGGGCCTGGCATTTTGCTCTGAGAACCCGGAGGTCTATGGCCAGCTTGGTGTCTCCCAGGAGTTGTACGTTTGTTGGCCAGTCATTGAAAAAGCTCCATCAGCTGCACATGCGAGTTTTCACTCGAGGCAGAAGTCCCAGCGGAACCCAGCTTGATTAAGAGCCGAACGAGCTGGCACAAGTACAACTCCCATTGACTGTGGCTTCAGAACTGGGCCGTTGCTAGAGGTCTATGGGACTGTAACAACCTGTGAAGCCATTGAAGGGTTCTCCAGAGATGCAAATCCCTGAATCTTAGATGAGAAATTTCCTGCCTTTTAAGTGTCATCACATGCAATTCCATAAGACTCCCGTCTTTGTTAAAGCCATTCACTCTTTTGGAAATCCCTTGTGATCATCAGTATGAAGGAACCTGAGAAGATGCTCCAGGAACTTGCCTTACCAGGCTTCTACTTTCTTTGGAAGAATCTAAAGTAGTTAGATCTGGTATTAGGGCAGTACTAGATTACCAGCCACAAATCCCCCTCCCTCCACCATCCTATTTCATATATCGTCGCTAATACGCTGTCTGCCCAACAGCATTCTTGGTGCATTCCTGCAGTAAGTACCACGGATTTGCTGTGCTTTATGAAAAATGAAAAGAATGTTTTAAATGAAATTAATTCTTATGAACCCGACATTTCATAAAAAGCACTACCGTGGTATGGTCTGGCATAGGGCGGCTGCTATGCTCTGTGTTAGACTTGCACGAGGGGATGGGAAAACAAAGGCTGTGGCGTAAGATGAGCTGGACAATGAACATTTTATAACCGTTTGCAGGGTCTCAAAGGGTTTTATTCTAGCACTTAATTTATGCTCAGCAATAACACGGAAGGTGATCTTTAAAGAGCAAATAAGAGAACTCCTCGTGGAGAAAGCACTCAGGGGAGGGCCAAGCAACAATGTCTAGTAAGAACAAAAGGAGCTGGGTTGGCCACGCGGAGGTTGAGGGCTCTAATTCCTTGAGGAAGGCCGTGCCACGTGAGCTTGCAGTTTCCCAGCCAGTTGGCTCAGGAGTTACTTTGGCCTGAACGTGGGCAGGTTTTGTGAAGCCGGGTGGGAAGGAATGAAGAGATTACGGAACCAGGCAGCGAGATCGTGGTGCTAATGCTGCCACTTTCCCTTCCCTCCACCCCTCTCCTCATCTCCAGTTCAAGAGACGTTAAAGAAAGAAATCTGCCTTTCACCACAGAGCAGGAGGAGCTGATGCAAAACTGCCCCGTTCCCTCTTTTCATCTTCACTTTAAAAAGCAACTAAATAAAAAAAAACCCAAACCCTCCAGCAACTTTCTGCTGTCCAGTCTTCTTCTGCTCTGGTGAAAGCTCTAGTATTTTAGGACAAAATGGCTCATGCTTCATGGCTAGAATGGAGGAAATAATTCACAGCCCTATTTTGGGGTGGGTTTCATTCATGTGTGTGAGATCAGGAATTGTCAACAAATCAGTGGCCAGGATTTTCAAAGTTGTTATTCAAAACTGTTCAGGAACTTTCCCATGAAGACCCCTTGGTCTTCAGAACCTTCATGCTTTGTATGTTTGCAGCTGGACAGTCACAATAGGTTGGGTTGGTTACGCAAGTCCGGTCTTCGGAGCAGAACAGTCTCTTACTCTGTGCCTGTGAAGTGTCTAGAACAATGGGGCGCTGATCACAGTAGGGGCCCAGAAATGCTACAACAACAGTGTTAACAACCCTTGCGATAGTGTGTGTTTTTCTTAATCTCCCAGCTCCTTGACTCAAGAAGTTGCCCAAATAGCTTAACTTTGGTTACAAACAACAAAGAAGTTTCTAAGCCCTCATGGTTGCAGAGAAGAAACTGAAAATGGGATCTGACTGCACCGGAAGGCTCAGGACAGCAAAGAACTCAAAACTTAATAATTAAAGAAAAATCTCATCATCTTTGGGGCCCTGACTCATGAGCTTTGAATGCTGGGGGGTGGCAATACCAATAAAAAAAAAATCAAATGTAGCATTGTCCTTTTCCTCTGAATGGATAATTTACGTCGCTCCCCAAGAGAGCACGGATTTCACAGTGGAATGTGCCTTCAAAATTCTCGTTATACATTTGTTGCTAAAAATGGGCTTTTCTGGGAAAAAATTCACTCCTGCGTCCCTGGCTGGCAAGGTGCCGGTGCACTGTGTCCCACCTAAGTTCTCAAACTAGGACGCAGGTGGGGTGGGAGTGGTGCCTGGTGCTGGCTCTGCACCGTGTGTGGGGGGAGTTTTGTTCTGGGCATATCGGTGCTGTTAACGCCCAATGGCTCGAATGTTTGCAGGAGACAGACACAAAAGTGTTGCAAACACATCAGAATTTAAATCTGCTTTTGAATTCCAAGGAATTTTTGCAGAATTTCTCCCCCGAATTGTTTGCTCAGCTGTTAGCCCTTGCATTAGTGGTATCTTGTCCGCAAAGGGGTTATTGCTTGAGCCCAGAACTAGAACATTCCCATTACAGCCATGCAAACGTCCTTGGTTTCCCTTTGCAAAGGGGGTTGCAAGCTCCGATGCACGTTGGATTCATGCACTCTGCCCCCTTCTGGAGTTTTATTCTGAGTTTGAGGATGGAACAAAGCCAACATCTCAAATCAAAAGCAGTCAGAGCTGCCAAGTTTCACAGCAAAACCACAGGATTTTGATAGGAAGCCATAAAATCTGTCCCAGGCTTGATCAACCTCAGGTAACTTTTTAAAAACAAAACTGGGCTGAGCTTTCGCACTTGTACCAAAACCTGAAAGCAGGTGCATTTGCCCTCGGCTTTAAATATCATTGCAACTATTTTACAGAGAATGGAGTCACAGGCGCTCTGGGAAGGTCCTGATCCTGAGCTGTGTCACATTAGGACACCTCCAGTGCTCCTTTAAAACGGAATCTGGACAAAAAGCTAAACATCTGTGATGACGACACCACGGCCTCTCTCCTAAAATGACCCTAGCCGACTTTACAGACCTCAGCTATACACAGGGGTCACCCTTCCTCACCACTGAAGTGCAGCCACTTCTGGAGCGAAACACAAACTGTTCAAAGGCACACAGGAACACTACACAGCAGTTTAAAACAGGAAGCAGAGAAGCATACATTCTCCAAGTGAAAAGTGCAGGAATTACAGTAGGCAGAATACAACTAATGCACCTCAGAAGAAAGACTATTTCTGTGTGCTCCCACTGGCATAGTCTGCGGATAAAGACAGAGGTTAGATCTCCGCTCAACAGCCAGCAACATCAGCTCATTCATCTGGATGAAGTGCTGTGTAAGACCCTCTTTTTTAGACCCCTCTCAACTTGGAAAGGAGCAATGAAATAAAACCCTTTGGAAGAACAATAGAGAAAGTTCACAGCTGTTTCCAGTGTGATCCGCAAGGAAAAAGGATAGAGCATAGGTAGAGCTGGGATTTCTAGGTCAATCAGCCTTTGAGTAGACAGGCAGAACTCTGTAGGTTTTAAGAGATTCTGGAGGCCAAATTTTGCTGTCAGTTACATAGTGTTTACACTGGGGTAACTCCAGTGAAGCCAACAGGAGCTGGGTGTGCTCTGCACCTATGAATACTTTTTACATGCTTCACACCCATGTTTGAAAACGTTGGCCTTTGCTTCTGTGCGTCTCCATTGCACAGAGCATGGTGATGGCAGGGTGGAAAACGGGGATAGACGCTAACCTTCCTCCCCTCCCACAGATGCCAGGAAGATTACTTAGCGAAGGCTTGTACATAGGGTTGCCAGTGTTGGTTGGACGTATTCGTGGAGGTTCATCAAATGACACTCTTTATATGGATCATTAATCTTTAATTCCTGGAGACTCCAGGACAATCCTGGAGGGTTGGCAAGCCTACTCACACAGCACTTTGTAAAGTGCTACATGTTATTAAACACTTGAGCTGGAAGATGCATGGAGGCCAAAGCAACCACGGGCTTCTTGCCACATTCTTACAAGGGAGAGAGCCATCCAGACACGATTCTTTTAAGCTAAGGGAGATGGTTTCCGGGTGGGCTGAAGAGTGAGAGGCGTTCAAAGGAAGAGCTAATGTTTCAGTCCAGGGAGAAGACTCTTGCTGTCGAGAAAGCTTTGGGTTTCGTTTTCTTCCCTGTGATTTACTGCTTTATTGACCTCAGAATCATAGAATATAGGGTTGGAAGAGACCTCAGGAGGTCATCTAGTCCAACTCCCTGCTCAAAGCAGGACCAGCCCCCAACTAAATCATCCCAGCCAGGGCTTTGTCAAGCCAGGCCTTAAAAACCTCTAAGGAAGGAGATTCCACCACCTCCCTAGGTAATCCATTCCAGTGCTTCACCACCCTCCTAGTGAAAAGGTTTTTCCTAATATCCAACCTAAACCTCCCCCACTGCAACTTGAGACCATTGCTTCTTGTTCTGTCATCTGCCACCACTGAGAACAGCCGAGCTCCATCCTCTTTGGAACCCCCCTTCAGGTAATTGAAGGCTGCTATCAAATCCCCCCTCACTCTTCTCTTCCTTCCCTTCTTCACTCTTCCTCCTGGTCTCACCTCACTGCTTCCTTTCTCCCCTTTGTGCCTTTATCAAGCTGCTGGATCTGTCCTGAACACTCCTCCTTTCCTCTCCAAGGGCCTCACTGATCCCCGCCTCCCCCAGTTATCAAGAGAACAAGATGCTCAGCAGAGCGAGATGTGCAGACGCAAGGAGAACTCATTCTTTGACGCTTGCCAGGGAGATTTGAAAATGAAGCTGCAAAGATACGGGAAAATTTTCAAACGCACCTAAGTCACTTAGGAGATAGCATCCCATTGACTTTCAAGGAAATTAGGTTCCTAAGTCTCTTAAGCACTTTTGAAATTTTTACTCACTCTCTCTCTCTCTAGGTTCTTACACTGGCCCTGTCACCACTGTGCCTCCCATCGAGACGAGGTAATTCTTGCCAGGAAATCCTTCAAGACCCAGTTTTTGAAGCCTTCTTTTGGTCCCTCAGTTCTCAACCTGAGGTTCAAGGCCACCCTGTCTTTCCTGTATTGCTAAATGGGGCTAGGAGGCAGCTAGATTCCGGCTAGATGGGAAGAGATTCACCACGGAAGCAGTCTCAGTATGGAAAAGATTCAGAACCTCACTGAAGATCTGCTCAGGGGCTGGAAATCACTAGCAGGCAACTTTGAGCTGTGACGTGGAAGCTGAAGATGAATGAAGACCTGTCAGAAGTGTGCAAGCAGATTCCCCAGAGGTTTGTTCTTGGGAATTCGCTTCATTGAGAAGGTTATTGATGCACAGATGACATTTTTGACCTTCCATCCACAAGAGATGTGTGGAAATATGGAGAGTTACCAAACTGGAATGCACCAATGGTCCATCTGAACTAGCATCTATTCTCTGCTTCTGGCCTAGACCAGATGTTTGACTGGTACACTGAAATCCAGTGCAAATCCAGTGAAATACAGTACAAATAAGTGATGGTCACAACCACCACCCTATACCGGAAACCTACTGACCGCTATACTTACCTACATGCCTTCAGCTTCCATCCAGTGTACATCACACGATCCATTGTCTACAGCCAAGCCCTAAGATACAACCGAATTTGCTCCAATCCCTCAGATAGAGACAAACACCTATGAGATCTTTATCAAGCATTCTTAAAACTACAATACCCACCTGGGGAAGTGAGGAAACAGATTGACAGAGCGAGACAGGTACCCAGAAGTCACCTGTTACGGGACAGGCCCAACAAGGAAAACAACAGAACACCACTGGCATCACATACAGACCCCAGCTAAAACCTCTCCAGCACATCATCAACGATCTACAATCTATCCTGGAAAAGATCCCTCACTCTCACAGACCTTGGGAGGCAGGCCAGTCCTCACTTACAGACAGCTCCCCAACCTGAAGCAAATACTCACCAGCAACTACACACCACACCACAGAAACACTAACCCAGGAACCAATCCCTGTAACAAACCTCGTTGCCTACTGTCCCCATATCTACTCTAGCAACACCATCAGAGGACCCAACCACATCAGCCACACAATCAGGGACTCATTCACCTGTACATCTACTAATGTGATATATGCCATCGTATGCCAGCAATGCCCCTCTGCCACGTACATTGGCCAAACCGGACAGTCTCTACGTAAAAGAATAAATAGACACAAATCGGACCTCAGGAATGGTAACCTACAAAGCCAGGAGGAGAACACTTCAATCTTCCTGGACATTCAACAACAGATTTAAAAGTAGCCACCTTCAAGAAAAAAAACCTTCAAAAAACAGACTTCAAAGAGAAACTGCAGAACTAAAATTTATTTGCAAATTTAACACCATTAATTTGGGCTTCAATAGGGACTGGGAGTGGCTGGCTCACTACAAAAGCAACTTTGCCTCTCCTGGAATTGACACCTCCTCATCAGTTATTGGGAGTGAACTACATCCACCCTGATTGAATTGGCCCTGTCAACACTGGTTCTCCACTTGTGAGGTAACTCCCTTCTCTTCATGTGTCAGTATAACAATGCCTGCATCTGTAACTTTCACTCCATGCATCTGAAGAAGTGGGTTTTTTACCCACGAAAGCTTATGCCCAAATAAATCTGTTAGTCTTTAAGGTGCCACCGGACTCCTTGTTGTTTTTACTGAAATCCAGCAAATCTAAAGGGCTTTTCTCAGCCTGATTGGATCTTCTCACTTCCAAGTTCACATAGTACGCTTTGGATCATCTGGAGAGGCCTGACATCCCTGGGTAGAAGCGATGCATCTGGGAAAAGGATGAAAAACCAACTGGAGAGAAGAGAAAGGAAAGTAATATACTCGGCACCTGCCAAGTACCATTGGGAAAACAATTTGAGATTCAACCCTAAGAGGGAAAAAAGAAAGCAAGGAAGGTCATTATTCAGGGGGCAGATTCTCCTTTGCTTTAAATCCATGCAGGCCCCTCCAAGTCAATAGTTCTGCCTGACTGACTGTGAAAGGATGATTCGGTGGGGAGACACTTGACCGTACATCCCCGCACTGCACTGAACCGGTTAGATTCTCCCCCTCCCAGGAGCTCAGATCCAGACTTTCCAGGACGTAACATTCACAACCAGGGCTGGGTTTTCACAAGAGCTCAGCTTCCACGTAGGCACCAAAGTAACAGACAGATTCCCCAAAGCATTCAGCACCTCGACACACAGAAGCTCTTCTGAAAGTGTCGTGTCTACACGGGAGCTGGGGCTTACCGAAGTCCAGTGCTGCACCACTGGCAGGAAGGAGCATTTCCGTACCCCGAACGTACTGCTCAAGAGAGGGACAAGCACTTGAAGATAAAGCCAGCACGACGTGGGAAACTATTACGGGCTGTATCATTTCAGGGGGGCACTTTTCCTGAAGCAGAGAGAGAAGAGGCCGAGCCAGCACTCGCTACAAACTGAATCGAGGAAATTCACATGCGTGGGAAAATTCTTTGCTTTTAATTAGTTTGTTAAAATGTATAAATTCCATGGAAAACACACACACCTGTGCATGTGCATGCTCCCCATCCCCCCCTGCTTTTGACTGGACACTTTAAAGTCTCCGACATTCCACGGGGAACAGTTGGTTTCTTCTGCAATCTCCACTTTTCTTTCCCTCACTAACATCCCCGCGTAGAACGCAGCCAAGCACAACACAGGCGGGGAAGGGAAAAAGGCACAAAGTTCCCCAGGCCCTTGAGCCAGTGTTGGGTGTACATGCAGATCTGTGCCTCTAAATGGGCCCAGGGTGCTGTTCACCAACCGAAACCCCTCTGCCTCACCATCCCTTCAGTCGGAAAGTGCTCATTAATGGATGCCCTCCTCGCCTGTAAAGCACAGGATCGAAAGTGAAGTTTGGCAAAGGCCAGGGAAGGGTTATACAGAAAGACGAGGCTCTGCTTTCTATGCCTTTCTGCAAGGGTAGATATTTTTGGAGCCGTCTAAAGAAAGGAAAGGAGGAGGGGGTGGGAGGGAGCCGGCGTTCAGGACAAGTGAAATTCAGTATCGTTTTATGGCCCCACCCTGCAGAACTATGAGGTTGTGCTGTTACAGACACTGTCTGCAGCACAGGAGAATGGAAACTCTGCTGCTTTCCTAGCTGTGGACAAGCTGAAATACGAGCGAGAAAGACAGACCGTGTGTGTGAGAAAGGGAGAGAGAACAGCCCTTCGCGCCCTTTCGACCAGGGCTAATGTATTTTGCAGGTGACGTTCCCTGACATACTGTTGATACAATGTTCCCCATGCTACAGGGCCGCGGATAGAGTCACTTTTAACGTAATTGCGAGGGATGGCAGGAGGTAATGTATTGGAACCTTCGTGGCAACAGGTCCATTAGTAACCTTTGAACGCAGACCTTTATAACGAGAGCATTTGAAACGGGCATTTTTCCTTCCACCATTTTTCTTCCAGTCAAAGAAAATGTTCTATATGAAAATAAACAAACCGCAAAAAAAAAAAAAAAAACCCATGCTGGAAAAAGCATCTACAAATATTTTGTTATATCATATAATGATCCCCTTATATATCAGCTTAAACTCCCAGCCACCCCACTAATAACTCTTCTTATTGAGCTCTAAAAACTGTCTCCTAAGTTCCTTTGGAATGGATTTATAACAAAGCAGAAATCCCATAAACCCTCTACAGAGCAGTGTGGTGGAATATCGGTGCATTCCTACACGCTCGGTCCCCCAACCAGCCTCTCTGCTACAGTCTTGGCAAACGCAGAGCAAAAGAAGGGTCCCAAGAGCAGAAATCTGCCATCCAGGAGAACCAGGTGGGGAGAGGCCTCTTCTCCTGGAGGTCAGACCCCTGTAGTTTATTTCATCCTAAGATGATGCTCCACACTAGACTCATGCTACAACAAAGATGCTTAGCACTTAGCGTGCACTCCATCTAAAATACTTAAAAGTGCCCCCCCATTGTTGTGGTATCCAAGCTCCTCACAGTCTTGAGCACAACTATGCTTCTCAAATCATGTTACAGCGGATCATATTAGGCCCATTTTACAGATAGGGAAATGGAAGCAGAGAGGGGAAGCGACTTGCCTAGAGTCATTAATAGAACCCAGAAGTCCTGGCTGCAACTCTAGTGACCATGCTGTCTCCCCTACTCTCCCCCCTCACTGCCTCCCAACAGGGGCGCCATAGAACTGAGGGCTTCCAAGTGCTATAAACTGACTGTCGCCCTGCTCAGAGCACAATTATTGTCCAAGTTCCCCCAGGGGTCAGCACAATGCATTGATCGTGTGCAGACAGAGGGTCTAAATGGTGAAGTCTCATGTTAAATAATTTTCAGCCTCCTCTGTAGCATCAGACATTGGCCACTGCCAGAGGTAGAGTATGGGCTACTCCAGCATGGCAAATCCTAGTTTTAGGGGAGCTCTGAAAGTTGTGCCCTGCCCTTCTGTCCCCAACCATGAAAGATCTGGTGGAAATTCCAGTAGATTCCTTCTCTTGGTCTTTTAGTGTCTCTGATATGAGCTGGAGGACCAGTAGCCCCAGGATCCTCTGACCCATTATCTGTTCCAAAATCTAATTATTAAATTGTTAAGTTTTCATCTCACCATTAGGGAGATGTTCTTCCACCCCATTACTGTGCCCTAGTCACACCAAAGGAACAACAAAGCCTAATTCAATGCTATAAGGGTTACCATCTGTTTATGTTTATGCCCATGGGTCCTGACTTCAGTAGGACTTATGGGCATAACTGAGGGCAGAATTTAGCCCCAAATCTTTTAAAGTAACCTATTGGTCTTTCCAAAAACTGCACTGGACCAAAGTCATCTTCCGAGTCACTCAGTTGAGGTCACTGGAGTTTATCTTCATGTGTTTGGCTCATTGCCACTGTATTTCTGCAGAAAGAATTTACTCCAAGGTATGTTCCTACACCAGGTAATGGGGGGGGGAGGGGGAGAGAGAGAAGAGAGCCTCATTCATGGGTCCTAAGCCTGAACCTTTCCATGCAGAGTGAGAGGGATGAGATTACTCCACACTGAAGAGTCCTGTTTAACTATCTTGACTGCATCTAAAATAGGAGGATGCCTTGGAGATCCATCTTACTTTGATTGGATCTCCAAGTTGTTCCTCTGACTCCTGTAAGTCAACGACTTTCTTTGCAGTCTGTCCATTGTCCATTCTTCACTGGGTATGCTCACATACATATGCCCCACATGGTGAAGTGTAAATAGGACAGTGCTCTGCTCTCAATGGGAAAAGTCTGGTTGTATTTTTGGTTGCAGTTCTGGTAGCCTTGGTTCCTCTTTCATGAGTAGTGAAACATTGGAGGTAGCGTTTAACCAAGCCACAAAACTATTGAAACACTGCTGCTGCTAGTCGCTGCTTTTCAAATGCTGCCTCTTACCCAGAGACTCTTGTCTCTTTCACCAGCAGAAGCTAGTCCAATAAAAGATATTACCTCCCCCACCTTGTCTCTCTAGTATCTTACGGCGCACATTGCACACAGAAGGCAGCCAGCCCTGCACTTGGGGAAACCCACAGGTAAAATTCACAGTAGGAAGAGAGAACAGGCACTAGCTCCAAGCCCCTGAATTCAGATTGCATGTGGTTCTGGGGTCTCCCAACACAATGCTGTGCGTGCTGTTCCTCAGGATGGCAGGTCAAGATAGTGACAAAAGACCAAGAAACACTTGGAAGTCAGAGAGAAACAGCTGCTGTGGCCGTCTGCCTGCAACAGTATGAAAGGATACCAAAAGGGAAAACAGAAAACCCTGCCATGGAGAGCTATGCTGAGCTGCTGCCAAAAGCCAGACAGAAAAACCCTAGGTTTCACCCAGGTGTGAATAACTTTTGACACTTCTAGGGCTTATGGCTTTAAACAAAACAAAACACGCAGTCCCCATTCACCCTTAGCAATACTGTATTGCATATGAATGGAATATATGAATCACTGCAAAGAACTTCAGTGCAACCCAGTACAAAGAAAAGCTGAATTCTCCACCCCGCTTACTGCAATCTGGCTTTCTGTAGCCTAAAACAAAGGCAACAGGAAACAAATACATCTAGACAGTCAAATTTTCTCTTTTTTTAAAAGGGTAACTCAGCTGTTACACTTACACAGAGGAGATCAGACGTTCATTTCCAGTCAGGGGTATTATGACCCACAGCTGGGTTCCTTCCTCCACCTACTTATGATTGTAAGTGAATTCCACGGTGAGAGCATCACACCAAAAACGTGATGAGATCCTGACAGCTCTCGGATTCAAACGTGAATGTGGCTTCTAAAGTTACAGCTAAGCCCATTCACCCCGATTCCTGGGCAAACATTGCTGCAGATTGGAACAGGTGAATCAAAAGAAGCTACTTGCTGGTGGAGTTATAGGGATCTGGTCTTTTCTGACCCAGGTGGACAAGGAAAGAAAAATAAAACAAAGATAAACGTTTCAGTGAAACTAATCTTGGAAGTTGTGCTGAATAAATGAAAACTGATGGTTCTTTATTATAGCATTGAACCAATTTTCTAGCAGGTTTTTTTTCTTCTTATGCCTGAGAGAAATGGGATGAAAAAAATCTAGCCCACACTCGAACCAAATTGCTAGCATGTCCTGTGTCCTCGCTGACTTAACTCCATGGAGGTTTTTACTCTTTTAGCTTTGGGCATGCCAAAAAGGGGGAAGGGGTGTGTGTTACCTGTCCTACAATGTAGCAAAATGGCAGAAACCCTGGAGAGTTAGATTCCCAAATAATCTTTAATGTTCAGCTTCTTAGGGGTTTGAGGATCTAAAACCACAATAGTTAGTTAGATTCAGTTAAAGGAGAAGTTGGCCTATCATTGCCCCTACAACAAGATTATTTGATGTGTATGATAGATGCAGCATCTGAGAGAGAGAGAGAGAGAGAGAGAGAGAGAGAGAGAGAAAATTCTCTTCTACTACACAGAGTTACCACCACAGCCCGAGAAGGTAAAACGTACTAATGCAGACATTGCTATCATTTTAGCATCCAGTATGCATGGGACATGGCAGCTGAAAAGAATAGTTTCCCAGTATCCCTTGCTGATGGATCAAAATTGGATTTTTATAGAGGCAATAAAAATCCCAGGAATTTGCTGGCCTTATGATTTATTAAAAATGTTCTTTATAGCAAAGCTGCCCGTAGAGGAGGAAATATCTCCAAGTAGGTCAGCCTGGGGCAAACGTATAGGGGCGACTCTCTTGGTTTATTAAGAATGTTCAAAGTTTAGGAACTGGTGCGTGAGAGTTCAATGAACAGAAATGTCCTTAAAAACAATACAATAAGAACCTTCTACTTCCCAGCCCAGGATGTATGTGAAGTTAGCTGAGGTGACACTTTTCTTCAGTGCCTATCAGAATCAGGGTGAGTACAGATATCTCAAATTGGAAGAGGACAGCCTCCTGAGCAGATCATGGAATTGAACTAAAAGTCGATTTGCTAGGGATCGGGGTCCCCGGGGGCACAAAACTTTTCCCATACATTTTTCTTACAAACATTTGAGACAGGAAAGTAGGGTTTGGACCTTGGAGCGATCTCTGCCCCAACCTGGGTCCGGTTTCTCATTAACACTGTTTGAACATCACATACTCTTTTGATACAATTAAAAAGGAACAGAATTAAAAATGGGTCAGGGGAAAAATAAAGGGATGATAAAAGGGACAGAAGAAATCAAGAAAAGCACACAGACTAAAGTTCTCCTGGAAAGAGAGAATATTCCTTTGCAATATTCCTCTGCTTGGGGAAAAACTAATCAGAGGGTCTCGTGACTGAGAAATTAAAGAGATTTTCTCTAGTCTGAGCTTAATGCAACATGTGATAGGTATCTAGGTGAATGATAAGAAAAAGGAGGAATGGGAGAATATGTCAAGAGAGAGAAATAAAGTCCTTACCTTGTTAGATGAAACAAACAGTCTCCTCAGGCTTGCAGAAGGGAGTTTGGTTTGGGGGTTTATTGGGGGGAGGTTCTCTGAATAAACTAACTTTTATTGCTGTTAGACTAGTCTATTCCATGGGAAGTGCAGCAGTCGCTGATGGTACCTTTGCAGAAGGGGAGAGAGAGAGGACAGAGCTGTGCTGGGCAGCACTGCAAATGACTGCACAAGGGAGGGAGGAAAGGTTTTCACAGACTCTTTGATGGGCTAACACAGCTCAGGACTGGGTTGGCTGGTTACTTTTTTTTTTTTTTTTTGAGTGGGTTCCAGCTCTGGATTGTTTCTCCGTTTCACAGACACAGAAGGAAGTATGTTTATAAAACAAAAAACCACACACACTCCCTACACCAACCCTAGATGTGTGGGGAAGAGTCTCTCCTCAAAGGCTCAGGCTCATATTCAGCTGAGCAAACTGCCCCCCTTTTCAGCACTGAAGTGGCAAAAGTGTAACCGAGAAGCCAGCCTGGCTAGGGAGGGGTGTAGGAATTCGAGTGGGATTCCAGGGTGGTAGAACTGGACTCAGGGCCATGGCAGTTGTGGGGGAGTTTGCCTGATGTTCCCAGGACTCCAGGAAGCATTTTGCCTCCTGGCTCAGTCCAGTCACAAAGCCTGGCTTGGCAGGGAGGTGATGGCTCTGGGTACTAGCACTTGAAGTCCGGGGACAGGGGTTGTCGCTGGGAAAGGTAGGGCTCTCTTCCTCAGGGAATGAACCCCCCAATTCCAAGAATACTAAAAGACAAGGAACCTGGAAACAAAACCTCCTTAAGGTGCCACAAAAAGCCAGCATCAAACCAAAGCCACTGAGCACCCTCAAACTCTGAGCTCTGGGTTTGAACCTTCCCAGATTTGCTCTCTCCCAGCCTCCTAACTGTATAACAGGCCAAATTGGAAGAGCATGTTCAGACATCCCCAGGCAATGGGGAATTTCAGACCAATAGGTTAGGCTCACCTCTGCTTCTCATCTACTGTAGTTACCCTGCCTGGCTCCTAGATTAAAGAAAAGCTTCAGTTAGAGAATGACATCTGTGGTCACTGTAGGAGGGTGCACATCAGAGAGTAACTCATCCCATTAGTCCCTCTAGCGACTGTCATTTCCCTGAACTGCCCGAAGAGCAGACCCATGGTAGATGGCAGCTTCCTGGTTTGATCATAATTCAACTCCTCCCAAGAAGGGCTGCCACGGTCCCTTAACGTAAAGCCACGTTCAATGCAATACTTCTAGAGTCAAGAAATGCTTCCATGGACCTCAACAGGAGGTTGGCTGGAGTGCAAGTTAAATCCTGACATCTCTACAAGAGTCATGTTGGCCCTTCGTCCTTCCAAGGTGGATAAAGGGAGCTCCGCACACTTGACTGCGTGGAGGTTGTTTAGATTAAGACCTTAAAAACGTCACTGCCCTGCATGGAGATTTAAGCTATCACAACATTTGGTTTTGGAAGAGTAGAGGGATTTACCCCAGAACCCTTAATCAAAATTTCCCTCCCACCTGTAATGGTACATGATTAGAGGCAAATTACATCATTTAATGCACTACTGGAAGATGCACAGACACCGCTGTGATGGGTATGGGTATAAGAACCTGATAGAATAGAAGAGAACTGCAGTTTATTGTTCATCCTCTAGATAGCCTTGTGTACTTTAGGGTATAGTCCCTGGTAAACAAAAGAGAAAGCTGGAACTTAAGCTATGTGAAAGGCTGTTTGTGACAATAGCGGTTTTCCTTAAACACCTCCTAGGACTATGATTCCACGTATTGTGACGGCCCACACAGCATACATCACTTTGTACAACATTTGATTGCTGCTCTCTGCCCCAGAAGTGGCTGAATTTCAGTGGTGCTCTATGTAGCGAGTTATAGTTGTGGGATGGTTCAGGCAGACAGGCACTATGGAGATGTAAGATGTGATTGACTTGTATTGCTTGAGCCACATATTGAAATTGCTAACGGGCTTAGCCAGCTGCTGTTTCTGTAGCTGATTGCTGGTAGGGTTATGTACAAACCCAGGGACAGAACTAGAGATAGACGGATTCAGGCTGCAGTTCTACAAGATGATCCAGGCAGCTGCACCCCACTGACTCCAGCGAGACTCTGTGTAGGTGTGAAAGTCTCTCAGCAGAGACCAGCTTGTGGGATCAGGGCCTAGGTTCAAAAATATTCACCCCAAAACAAGTCAACACCAATTTCTGCTAAGGCTGCTTGTCGTGGGAGGGCATCCCAGGCAGCCTGCGGTATAACATCCCCTCCCCTTCCCAGCTATTGGTATTTATCAGAGCAAAGCATTAAATACATCAAGGACCCTCTCCGCTTAGTGACACACAGGCATTAAACTACAGGAAGGAGGAAGAAAGCAACAGTCCAATCCATAGATCAATCCCTCTTATTAGGCCAGTCTTCTCACTGCTGGCTCAGCTCTGATCTCCCGGGCAGGTTACATGCTTCCTGCTGCGCTAGTAGCAGTGGTCATCTACCAAAGAACCCCAATGGTTTAATCCCCAACCTCTGGCCCTAGAGCCGCACACCAGGGGCTGTGGATTCCTCATTCTTGGAAGCCACTGGGGGCCGGGTGCTCTCTGGCCTGGAAAGCACGAAGCGCACTGGGAGATGGTCCCTGATGGAAATAATGCTGGGAAAGCTCCAGGCAGCTGGGTCGACACAGATTATTTTTGGTGAAACCCAAAATTCTTCCTCTTCCCTCCTCCCAGGCCCTGCACTAGCCTCTCAACCAAGGCGGACTGGACTGGGTCACCCCAGAGCCTGCCTGGGAGAGCCGCTCACAGCCACTCTGTGCTGTTCTCCCTGCGGGGACTGAGCCCGTGAGACAGGGGACGGGAAACAACTTTTCCTCTTTCTGTTGCGATGGCAGGACCCCCCCCCACACACACACACAAAATGCTGAAGCACAGGCCCCCGGCTCTTCCCGACTCCACGGCGCTGGCTCTAAAGAGCCAACAGGTGGGAAGAAGCCAACTCCATGTGTTGCTTTGCTCGGGAGCTTTCCAAGCGTGCTGGAGCCACGAGGAAAGGTCAGTACCTGTGGGCTGTGCAGCCACACGCTGGCTTCCCTCAGGCTGAGCGCATTGTTTGGATCCCAGCCCAGAACAAAAGTTCAGTCTTCTCAGAGATGGCTGCGTGCTCAGGCAGAGCATCTCATTGCCTCCATTATAAGAACACAAGAACGGCCACACTGGGTCAGGCCAAAGGTCCAGCTAGCCCAGTGTCCTGTCTTCCAACAGTGGCCAGTGCCAGGTGCCCCAGAGGGAATGAACAGAACAGGGAATCATCAAGTGATCCATCCCGTCGCCCATTCCCAGCTTCTGCCAAACAGAGGCTAGGGACACCATACCTGCCCATCCTGGCTAACAGCCATTGATGGATCTATCCTCCATGAATTTACCTAGTTCTTTTTTGAACCCTATTATAGTCTTGGCTTTCACAACATCCTCTGGCAAGGAGTTCCACAGGTTGACTGCGCGTTGTGTGAAAAAATACTTCCTTTTGTTTGTTTTAAACCTGCTGCGTATTAATTTCATTTGGTGGCCCCTAGTTCTTGTGTTATGAGAAGGAGTTATTTACCGCCTTCTTGGGGCTTGGCTCATTTCTCTTCAGCAGCTCAGCGCCCCGAGGGGCCCGGCCCTTTGTTTTTGTTGGCCATTGCCTCAAAAAAGGGATAAAACAAATTAGTTTCAACTTCTTACTGACAGGTGTTGCTGGCTGCGTGTCTCAGCTATCTATCCAGGGCCCTGTTGCTGTTGGATGGAGCTGCTGCATGCCATCTCCTGAGGACAAGCAAAGCAGCAGTGCCACGAACGAGCTCCGGGAAGCTACATGCTGAACATATTTGAATGGAAGACCGTGCCAGATATCCCACTGGTGAGTTGCCGCAGAGCTCTCCTCCTGCCAGATACACCACACGCTCATCCAGCTATCCACGCACGTGCCCTTCAGCTTGTCTTTGTCCTCTCTTCCCCATGCATAACCCTCCATCCAGTCATCTCCACGCAAACCCGCTCAGCTTCTCCAGGCATAGACCTCTTCCAAATCCTAGTCTCTTTGCATACTCCTGCGCCTGTGTCTCCCCCGCCCCATGCATACTGATCTGCCCAGTACGCACCCTCCATTCATTTCTCGCTGTCTCTGTGCTTTCACCTGGTCTACTTGGATTCTTTATATGGCAGAAATGCCTAGAGCCACATAGACAGACAGTGCCTCCCCAAGGAGCTTCCCGGAGGGAGGCAGAGGGCTGAACGAGGTGAGTGCTCATTTAATCTCCTGCCCGGTACAGCAGGGACATGCCAGGAGGTCAAAACCGTTGCGCCCTCTCCTCCCAGCCACATCTTCCTCCCTTCCGTCAGCAGATCCTCCTCTCCGACGTGCCTCTCCGTATCCCACGGCAACAGGCCCTGCAGGGCTGGACTCTCAGCTGGGGTAAATCTGCGTAGCTCCCGGCAACATCAGTGGAGTGATGCCAGTTTACATCAAATGAGAACGTGGCCATTGTACCCAAATCAAGGCTGCCTGGTACCCAGTTCAGAGAGGAAACATCTTCCACAAACAAATGGGAACGTCCGGCCGTTTGGGATGCTCTCACGTGCCTCCACCTTCGAACAGCACCTGTCACCGGCCTGAGAAGCTGCCCGACTGTTTGGTTTCCCCAAGGCACCTGGGCAGAGGTGCCTTGGTGGGCTGAAAGGGACACAGCTTTCAGGTTTTCTAAAGCATTTTATTGCTACTTGTTTCCCAAGAAATTGCAAAAAGGTGAAATTCTAGCAACACCAGCAAATCCCTGGGGTCTCATCCTCAGGGCCCCCACTCACTCAGGCTTTAAAAATCTTTTCCTCAGGCTAAATTCCCCCAAACGAGTGAGGGGAGAATCCGTAGGGAGCAAGAGGGATCCAGCCCCTGGAGAGGAGCCAAGAATGGGGTGAAGGAGGATTTCACCGTTTCGGCCCTGGATTGGGAGGGAACTCTGGAAAGCTGGGCTCACTTCCCAGCTCTTGCCAACTCCCTGTGCGACCCTGGGCATGTTTCTCGAAGGCCCAGATCCTCACAGGTATTTAGGCACCTAACTCCCACGGGATCTGGGCCGTCATCATTCTGTGCTTCGCCCTCACCTCACAGGTGAGAACATTCCATTTCTCCTGCCTTTGTCCACTTAGACGGACAAAATGGTCAGGGCAGGTCCCATCACCTCTGCCGAGCCCGAGCCTGGAAACCAGCAATAAAACCGGAAGGGCTGCGGTTGTCTGCCGCTCGAGTCACTGGGCACAGCCTTGCACTAGGGTGGCACCCTCATGCCTGGCATATCACAAAGCACATTTAACCTGGGCAGCGCTTCCGGTTCTGCAATAGCGCCTAGGTTTCCTTGGAACAGGGAGAGATCTCTGGCCAGCGTTAAGGTGCATTGCCACGCCCCGCTGTCGGGCACATGGCTCAGCATGGCAGGTGTAGAACATCAGCGGGTGCAGGACTAGAGCTCTTCGGAGTGGGCCGGAGACCAGCTCTGGCAACGTGCGGCTATGTTGTTTAGACGGACCTGAGACTTTTGGAGGTAAGTGTGAATGCAGGCAGGCAGGAGCCACACATCTGAATTGCAGGGAGTCCAGCAATTTGAGATGGCCTAGGGCATTTCAGAACTAGGCAGAACATAGCTGAGCACAGCATTGTTTTGTGAAATGAGTTTGAGGAGTCTGAGCCCAGCTCCTCCGAGACAGGTGCCCATGTCACAGAAACCACCATGCAGCTGACGTTCGCTGTCTGCCCCTTCCTTGGGTCTTGGCAATCTCTGCACAGCACCCACAGCCTGAATGAATGGGTCATGGAGAATGAATTCCCATTTCACGTCTACACCCAGTCCCTCAAGTTTGGGCCTCTGCCAGAGAAGTTGTTACAGTCACAACCCATCCTCTGCCAGAATTCTTTAGTCTACCAAGCCCCAGAGATCTACCTACCTACCATAAGCTTTTCCTACCAAGTTTACCACGACAGTCTCTGAACCCCCAGGGTTCTTTATCTGGAAACTTTTATCTGCTCTGAACGAGCACAGAAAAACCAAGCCAAGCACTGTGTTTTCTTAGATCAACTGAGAAATGACACAAGGTAATAGAGAGATCAAGAGTCCTTTGGAGGCGCTGGCTTGCCTCCCAGCTCCCAACAGGCAAAACAATAAACCCATAAAAAGTATCTGGTTAGGGAAATTATGGGGAATGGACTATGGGGCGTTTCAACCTCTAGGTCCTTGATTCAAATCCAGCCCAGGGCCACGATAGTTGGAAGGGGTCACACATTTGTCTTTCTGGCATAACTAGCAACCCAATGTCGGTTCAGGGATGGAAACAGTAGGGGGTGCTGTAGGACAGGATTCAAGTTTATTGGCAGAATTGTGGGGGGCAGGGGGACTCAGAGCTGGAATAGCAGGGGGCTGTCGGTCAGGATTGAGGGGCATCAGAAGAGCTGTGCAGGGAAAGCTAGTGCAGCATCTGCCGATGCTTATCCCAAAGCAGAAAGGGGAGGGGAAAAGGACAGTTCTATTTAGAAATTGCAGATGATGCTGACTTGTTACGTGTATTAAGATAATGCCTGGAGCCCCGAACCAAGATCTGGGACCCACTCCGCTAGGTGCTCTGCGAAGATCTAGTAAAAACAACGAGGAGTCTGGTGGCACCTTAAAGACTAACAGATTTATTTGGGCATAAGCTTTTGTGGGTAAAAAACCCCCACTTCTTACCCACGAAAGCTTTATGCCCAAATAAATCTGTTCGTCTTTAAGGAGCCACCAGGCTCCTCGCTGTTTTTGTGGTTACAAACTAACACGGCTCCCCCTCGGATACTTGAAGATCTAGTAAGACTGTCACTGCCTCAAAGAGCTTAATGGTGTCCCTACCACAGCCTCAGACAATCCCCCTCATCCCCTTTAAATGCAGCACTCTTGGCTATTCCACCTTGACTGGCTCTCAGGATGGGCAGCCTGCCCCACGTGGTTATTGCAGAGTCCTGGCTGATGAAGTCCCAAATGAAGGTTTAAGAATCTGGCCTAGCAAATGCTCAGGCAACCACGGCCCAGCACCTGCACTCCTAGCTGCAGCCCCATGCAGCCAGTTTTGTTTAGTTTTACAATTGGAAGTAGCAGGAGGAAGATTAAGGTGGCAGCCCAGGCAACTGGTGCAGAGAGAACGTACGTCTGGCTTGAGGTCTTAACAGCGGCACACCACGGGGTTTGGTGTTAGTATTAAGCACGCTGATGGAGGGTGGGTCAGACAATTAATCCCCCAGTCAATGCCTCTCTCCAGACAGCTGCCATCCCAGAGACGAACCCATCCTCCCAGGAATGCTGATGTGCATCTGCCGCCTGCTCAGACCTGGAGAACCTCCGAGGATACCGCTAGCATCCTGATCACCACAGGCCGGATTTGTTCCAGTTATGTCAATGCAACTCCAGAGCAACCCCATGACAACAGTGTAACTAGGTGCAGGGCGTGGCCCACAGTTAGCAGGGAAACAAACAGTTGGAATGGGGAACGCTGCAAGTTTGGCACAAGAGAGGAAGGGTGGTCCTGAAGTTAAGGTGTTAGCCTCGCACCCAGGAGATTGGAGTTCAACTATTGGCAGTGCCAAGAACTCACCGTGGGACCTTAGACAAGGGATAATGGGCTGAAAGGTATTTAGCCGTCTCATTATTTCAATGGGATTTAGGCATCTCAAAATCTGCCCATACTCATTTTCTTCCTCGTTTCACCTCCCTAAAAGGCAGACGTGATAACGTTTCCTTTCTTTGTCCAGCCCATGTACACTGCAAGCTCGGGGGGGCAGGGAGCCTCTGTTGCTACGTGTATGTAGAGCAGCCGTCAGAGCCGGGCTCTGAACTCGGCTGGGGGCTCTGGAATAAACACTTGGGGATATGCGTGTGGAGCCGTGCGCACCTGTGTCGGGTTTATGGGCAGGCGTGTCGGTGGGCTTGCGCATGGAAGGAAGGATGCACATTTGCCATTGTGCAGAGTCTGGGCTGAAGCAGCCAAGAGCCGATGTTCCTGCTTGGGAAAAGAGCAAAAGAGCAACACCCCATTCCCACCCGCCACCATCCAGCGAGCCAGGCAGGAACCAAGCTGGGCGACAGGAGCTTGTGGGCTCAGAGTTTGCTCCTCAGGAGCCCCAGGAAGGAGAACGTAGCCGCCTTTCCCCTTCGCACATTGCGGCTGGGGAGGAAATCAAAGAGGAAGATTAATGTGTGGGCTCAGCGAGAGCCCTGATGGGAGCACTTAACAGGGGAAGCGGGATTAGCCTGGGTTTAGGAGATCAGCCGCAACACGTGCCGAGACCTTCCCCTCCTCTTGCCAACGGGCAACTGAAGCAGATCCAGCAGCACCAATGTGGGGCTAGCCGAGAAAGGGAACGAGGGATTCCGCTCGAGGCTGGGAAGAGCCGAGCCGCTCTGCCGGCCTCCCTCAGACAGGGACCGTGTTCGCCAACAAAACGGACCCGCAGAAGGGCCGTGGCAATAACAGGCTGCCCGGAGCGACAGCGGCTCTGCCAGCCCCGCCTTGGCATTGCAGCGTTTCCCGGCACTAGGACTTTGGGGCCTCGATTCCCAATCATGTGCTGCCCTGGCTGTGCAAAGGGGGCAGAAACAGCCCCCCGGGGACTTTCCTGTGCTGGAAGCCCCCCTGATCAGTGCAGGGCCAGGCTGAGGCTTGGCCGCCAGACTGGTTTCCTAACACAGGGACAGATCGGGGGCATGGCCAGTCTCCGTTTTCCTTGGGGGGCTCCCTCGACAAGCAGCGACTCACACCAAGGAGAAGTCTCCCCGATGACCGTGCCCTGGGCAGTTCCATCTGCCTGCCAATCCCGTCCACAAGTCAGATCCATCAAAGGGCTTCAGAGAATCCGGCTGCTCCTTCTGAAGCGGATCAGCCCTTATTTAAACTAAGCTCTCACCGGCAAAGCATTTCCTCTCCAAACAGACCTATTAGCGAGCACAGACATTCCTCAGTCCCACAAATTTTACCATTGGCTGCAGGCTGGTGGTGGCTTCCTTTGGCTCCTGGTCTGCTCTCCTGTGAAGGAAGCCAAAGGAAGCCACCACCAGGCGAGGCCGGTCATCCCGTCTCACTCCAGTGCAGGGGGCTGGGGGTGCAGCAGCACCCCCGGCTTGTAGTAGTAACACTGCTCAAATCCATGACTTCTGCTTTCAGCAGCCCCACTATCAAAATGGCTCCAGCACCCCGGCTCCAGTGTCTCCCTCTTTCACCCCATGGCCTGGGCTGGAGCCTTTGGCAAATCCTTGAGACCTTTCCCATCATCCCCCTCCCTCATTAGCATCCCAGCTGTGCCCTGCTTCTGGGTCTTTTCCATCACTCGTGGCTGTCTCCTTCCATTTGCTTTCAGCTCACGCCCCGGCTCCAGGCGCCCCTTGGGCTGAGGCCAGCTCCCAGGTTGGAAGAAGTGGCTAGTGAGTGTTGGCGCCAGTCTCCAGCTATCTGAATGGAGCCGGATTTCCAGAGGGCGGGTGGTCAGCACTTGCTGCAAACCAGTGGGGTGTTTATTTTAATCTCCAGCTTGGGCCCAGACAGCTCAGTGTCTAATACACACGCCCCAGGCTGGGACCTAGGGCAAACACTTGGCTTGGAAGCTCTTTGGGCAGGGACTGCTTTGCTGTTCTGCGTATGGACCGGGCCTGGCACCTGGGGGTCCTGACCCATGGCTGGGCTCCTAAGCACTAGCACAATGCACATAAGCAATAGTAAGAACGTTGGAGCTGTGTGGTGGGGGTTAGATCAGCATTTGGGGGCAGTAGCGGGGGAGTGGGATGGGGGTTCAGTTCTGCTGGATGTCAGTTGGGGCACCCTGCATCCCCTTTTTGTTACAACAATCCAAAGAGATACTTTCCATTCACTCAGCAACACAATTTTCCACTTTGCACAAGTGTAGCTGATTAAACGGAGCCTTTGATTAAACGGAGCCTTCCGCCCCCCGCCGAACGAAGGTGCCTTCAGCTGCGCTTCCTCCGCAGGCTCAGGAGTTGGTTTGGGGAAAGCCGGCTTGGCATGCAGCGGAGCGAGGCCAGCAAACAGCTGCTCGGAGCAGCACGTCTTTAATCAGGAGCACAATTCTCCAAACACTTCTCCTGAAGGCCTGGAGATTGAGAGACTGATTTTCCTTTAAATTAAAAAGGTCCGAAACAACAAACAAATCCCTTTCCCTTCTTCTGCTGGTGCACAGAGCTGGTTTGCACTGCCATTGGCTCTTCGGCGCCCAGAGACAAGCACACATGTCGGAGCCACATGCAACGAGTGGCGTGTGGACCGCTTGAGAGAGCGCTGTTGCCTGTGGCATATGGAGTTCCGGTCCCATCTCTCTTCTGCTGCACGGTCACTGGCGAGAAGGGCGATTTCTTCCTTATCCCACTGGCTGGTGAATTGAGCCAACTCAGATAGTCGCTACCGTAACTGGTACGAGGTGTCCGTACACATGCACAAAGTGAGTGAATAGATAAGCCATGAGTCGGCGGCACTCACGAATCTGCAGCACTGTTCCTGGGTTTTCTAGGAGCAGTAAAAACTCTTGCTGTGCCCTGCAAATGGCATCTGCAGCATGGCTCCTTACACCTGCCACGTAGCAGCTGCCCGTGCCATTCTCCACTGTGGCCGAGCATCGGGATATTTGCTGTTTCTTAGCAGCCCAGCTCCCGGAGGCAGGAGGCTCTGGGAGAAGCTGAGCTTGCATTTCAGAAAAAAGAGGCAGTAAGTGGTAAGCCTTGTGGTTATGGAGATTAGCTGGTAAAGGTGATGCCCAACGGCTCAGAAACCAAGAGGCAAACAAAAGGAACCAGCCTGGCTTCAAAGTCATGAGATTTCTTTAACAGGAGGCAATCTCACGACTGGGGGGGTGGGGTGAGTGATAATTTCGCACACTTGGGGTCAGCAATGCAGATCGCCTCTTACAGGAAAGGTCGTGCAAGTGAAGAGCTGCGGGATGCGGGGCCAGCTAGCACCGAGGGTGCTCTACCCTGGGCCTTTGGGGTTTTACCAGCTGCGGCTCCCCATGGACGGCGTAGCTTAGCCCAGGGGGATACGTGCTCGCAGGCGCTGCGCTTTCCAAAGTCCCTCACATTAGCTGCACAACCAGCTGCCTGCCAGGAGAGGCAAACGACTGCTCCAGCCCCGTCTGTGGCACCTTGCCAGGCTCTCCCGGAGAGAACTCTCTCTCCAGGGACCTTTGGGGCAGGTGAGGGATCGGCCCGTGCGGCCAGGGGGATACGCGGCCGGACTCCATTGCTCAGCACCTCGTGCAGCCATTGACACGAGGGCGAAGTGGCCGTGAACCACGGCCAGAGCAGGACGGTGGCACTTTACACTCAGGGCCATATCTTTGTTCCAAGACCTGAGCCCCCAAGATGCGGAGGGGGGCGGGGGGGGCAACATTAAAATACTCCCAAGCAAACCCTCCCAAAGGGGCACAAAGAAAGCTCCCTGTGCTGTCTGCACGCTCCTGCATTGCCATCAACCCCGGGGGGGGGGGGGGGGGGGGATCTCAAACTGTCCCACTGCAAACCGTGCCCTGCTGGGCCCAGCAGCATTGTTTGCTCCCTGTGTTTCTCAGGTATACGAGGGCCATGCAGCCACTGCCTGCTGCCAGTAACGTTTGTGTGCCTGTCTCTGAAAGCTGGAGCTTGGCGCAGGGTACAGAGCAGCAGGAAATCCACTGCACAGCCGCAGTAAGCCGCCTCGGTGCACAGACATGTGTGCCCGCCCATGGTGAGAGTGCACGAGAGCCGGTAGTGCGAGTGTGGTTGTGCAACAGGAGTCTGCGGGGATGAGTGTGCTAGGTGTTTGCGAGCACATTTGGCATGCACAAAAGTGTGCAGCATAGATGTGTTGTGTGTGCACAGCTACAGGAGCATAGGTGGTGGGGGGGTGAAACACAGTGGAGTTGAGTGTGCACCTAGCAATGTGAGTGCACAGGGAGCGGTGCAAGTCTGCACGAGTGCACAACAGCCCCTTGCGTAATGGCACACTCATCTGCACCTCCCACGACCGTTTCCACACAGGCTCTCCCTAGACGCACAGAACATCTCAGCTCTGACCTGCGCTGAAGAGCAGGATCCGCCTGTCAGGGCTGCACATTTCTCCCAGGGTGGCCGAGCTCGGGACGGGCCAGCAGCCTGGTGGGTGGCAGAAGAGTGTGAGAAATGCTCCCGTCCCCTACTGGAAAATGGAAACCGAGCTTAACCCAGGATTTACTGGCCCCTTGCCTCTCCCCTTCAGCAGTTTACACATCGCACGGAGCTGAGGCTGTGCCAGACAGAGGCGCTGGGCTCCCCACAGCTGACAGTCCCTCCTTGGGAAGAAGGTAAATGGCCAGAGTCCAATATCGCTTGTAACAGACCAGACACTAAATATCCTGCTCGCTGCCCTGGATTACCTGGTGCCAAAGGGCTTGGCCAGGCCCATGAGGATAAGGAGTCCTCTGCATCACAGATCCTGTGGAACCCCAGGCCGCTGCCCAGCTGGCATGCCGGGGATGTCTGGCAGCAGCAGGGGACACGGCCCAGCACACACTGCTCAGGACAGCCCCATCTCCCTGTGTCTCCCAGCCAGCTGGGAAAGGGCCCGGCTGCGCAGGCAAGTGGAGAACCTCATCCTGGACCAGGCTGCTGTGATGGTGCAGTTCCTGGGGCTGGTCTGAGCCTTCCCCAGAGGAACCTGCCGCTCAGCATGGATGGGCTGGGATTAGTTTAACAAACATAGGGAATTTGTGGAGAGACGGAGTGCGGGCTAGACCCACAAACACGGCAGCACAGCACAAACAGCTCTGCCAGTGCCCCTCAGTCCCGACGCGCAGCCCCCGGATAGTCCAGTGTGGTGTTCCCCAAATAAGCCATATCTCAGTGTTCCCTAGATGTTCCCCACATCCCTAATGACCAAGCTCAATTGTGCTTAGCTCAGAGATCAGATTTTGCTCTAGTTTTTCTAGGCTCTTATACACCAGCCATCATCTTCTCTGCAAAGCTGCCCCCCTGTTCCGCAGGCTCCCTGCTCTGCCCCTGCATCGTCCCACTTCCTTTAGCCTTCTCCCCAGCCGCTGAGCTCCGGCGTCAGACACCAGCCCCCACTGCACTCCTGACGCCTCCCAGACCTTTCCTGCGGTGGTACATCCCGCCACTCAGCGCTGGCTGTGGACAGGGGAGCAATGAACAGCGGCCCTCGGCCCCACCATGTGCAAGGCTTAAGCCAGTCTCCGGTTATTAGAGACAAGGAGGAGACCGAATTTGTAGGGCAGATTATCCCACATCTTCTACGGCAGGTTTCTGGGATCTCCCTCAAGCAGCCGGGCACTGGCCACTGTAAATACTGGCTAGATAGGCCCCGGGTCTGACCTAGGCTGGCCACTCCTATGTGCCTCACTCAGCCATACGGGACAACCACGGAGAGCAGAGCTGGCCCAGCAACGGTTGCGCTGACATTTCCAGGGGACACTCTGTCCTGGCCTGATGGGCCGCCCCCTCAGACCCATGTTCCAGCATTCCTGCCACTCACAAAAGAAATCGAATAATAAATCTAGCGGTGAAAAAACATTCACTTAATTGCCGTGGGTCACGGACGTAATCGAACGTATGCGCTCGGAACATCGGCTCCATGTTTCTATAAGGGGGATAATTGTGCTCTGAAAACAAGCCCATTAGCGCTCAGCAGGAAAAACGTACGGCCGCGTAGGAGGGGACTGTGTGTTTTGGCCGGGCGGCCAAGAGCTGAAAATGTTTCTGCGCATTCTGAATACTTGGCCTTGTCAGCAAGCACAAAGTGCTCGATTCAGCATCCTTCCTTGCCCCCCCACCCATACCCACCTGGGGTGGGGAGCCCCTCCCGAGCAGCAGGTGAGCAGGCTGGGTCCCTCCCCAGGAATGCAGGAGAGGTCTGGCCTGACCGGATGCGTCCGGAGCAGAGTACTAGCATTTTTGCTCAGTTAACACACAAGATCCTGCAGTTTGAACAAGAAGCTCTGGAATAAAATCCGACTCTGCAGCCAGAGCTGGGCCTGCTGCCAGGGCAGGGACCTTTGATGACTGGGACGGATGCCCCTAACCCACTACTGCATCTCGTTTTGCACCCCTAATACCTCCCCCCCTCAAAAACCCACCCCCATTCCTTTTAGGGGACCTCCCCAGGAGCCCTGCAAGAATAAAGTGTGAGCTCCTGGGAGCAGAGTCAGGAGGGAGAACGGAGCCACAGGACCCCCCACAACTTAAGGCCAGCTGGGACTGCAGCCCTGGCACTAGCCGGAGCTCCCTGGCAGTGCTGTGGGGTTACCTGCTGCACCCCTAGTGCCGGCCCCCGTGCAGTGGGAGCTCCGGAAGGCGCATGGCATCTCAGGCGAAACCCCAGGGCAGAGCTGAGCCCACCCAGCCTGCAGCAGCCAGTTATAATAAGACTTAAATGTTTTCATCTTCAAAGCACATTACAGACACTAACGCAATTAGCCGCCAGCCTCGCTGGCGAGCAGGTAGGCATCACTGCAACCATGTTCCCAGTGGGGAAACTCAGGCATGGAGCGCTTCTCCCCTGACCTGGCCAAGGCCACACCGCAAAGCAACATTAGAATGAAAACACAGGAGTTCCTGGCTCCCAGCTCAGCGCTCAGACCACTCACTGGCTGCCACTTTCTACCTCTCTCTAGGGCTCTGACCAGCTCCTTCCCATGCCAAATATTATTCCCACTTCCCAGACAAGGAACTGAGGCAGGGGCTGGTCACAAGGCAGGTCAGTGGCCAAACCAGGGCTGAAGTCCAGGCACCCCAGTCCCAGGCCAGCCCAATGCTTAACCCATGAGACTGGCCTTCCTTCACACGCTGCCTTTTGTGGCTGCTTTCTGTAGCCCTGCCTTGCTGACCCCACCCAGCACAGCATGTGAGCATAGGTGCAGTCCCACCCCCCCACCCCCCACCCAGAGGAGAATGCTACACTACATCCCAGTCCAGCCCAGAGTAAGGCACTGCCCAGTGTGAACACTCCAGTTCGGGGTATCTTTCCATGGTTGACTAAACAGAATCAAGCAACCGCTTTGTCCCAGGGTCATGGAGCTGAAGGCCAGAAGGGTCTAGGCTGACCGCTGGGTAACGCAGGCCAGCACCCACCCTCTGAATCCAACAGCCGAAATGAGACCACAGGATCCCAGCCCAAGGAAGCCCAGACCATCACCCGCCACAGGCAGAGAACAGGCAGGGATGGGGGGGGCAGCAGCCGGGCATGTGTGCAGAGAGAATCGCTTCACATCACATGCACCTTGGAAGGTTCTAAGGGAGAAACATTTTTAAAAGCCTCTCAAGGATTTAGGAGCCAAAGTCCCATTGCTCAGCTAGCGAACAACTTAATCCTGCATGACTGGAAATGGCTCCCCAGTGCAAATGGGGACCTCAAATCACTTGTATTGTCACCAAACGAGAGGGAACTTTTGGAGCCGCGAGGGGCTGGAACAGCTTACCGGGGCTGTGGTGGATTCTCCTTCGTTTGGAGCTGCTGACTTGAGCCCAGAGAACCTTCTTAGAAAATTCACTCTGGTTCAGCCGCAAGTTAGCTGGCTTATTCGTGTCCCTCGCACAGTAGGAAAGAGCAAGTCTCTCCCTAGCAGGAACTGTGTGGAGTTCCCTGGCTTGGGCCAGGCAGGAGGTCAGGCTAGCTGGGTGTTACGGGTCCTTCTGGCTTTAAAAGCTCTGCCCTGGCTCCACAGCTGTTGAGAGTTGGTGGGGCTCTCTCCTTGATTGCACTGGAGCTGAGCCAATTTACACCAGCTGAGCATCTGGACCAAGGCCTGAAATTCTTCTCTGGCTGCAGTACGAAGTGGCTAGCAGGAAGCTGTAGCAATGGCGGGGGTAGGGGGTGTAGTTACACCAGAGCGCCTTGAAACCTGGCATTCCCCAGAGCAAGAGTGGTATTTTTCTCCGCATTTATTAAGGAAAATAAATCAAGCATGTCATGTCACTATAGGGAGAAGGTGAAATAACACGTGCTAGGGAAGGTGTGAGATCCAGAGGGGATTCTGGCCTGTCCATACAGGGGACACTTGGAGAGCTGCCAGACTAGTGGAGTTCCTCTCTCTGTAAGCACTCACCTGCCCTTCATCACTGCAGCATCCAAGTGTCTCCCCATCGTTAGTGGGTTTTATCCTGCCAACCCCACTGCTGCCGGGAAGGATCACCCTCATTTTCCAGAGGGGAACTGAGGCACAGAATAAACAACTTGCTTAAGGACAGGCAGCAGGTCTCCTGCATCCTAGTTCAGTGCCTTAGCCACTAGACCACCTCGGAGCTGGGAACAGAACCCAGGAGTCCTGATTCCCAGCCGCCCTCCCCTCCCAGTGCTGCGAATACAACCCAGGGTCCAGACTCCCAGCCCTTCTGCTGTACTCACTAGACTACACATCCTCTTACTAAGGAGACGAAAGGCCCCCTTCTGTCCAGCTCTGGAGAGCCATGTGTCTGTAACAGAACTCAGGACTGCAGCCTGGGCCCTCCTTTACCCCTCAGACGCTGCAGCCCTCCTGAAAGGAGCTTGATTTCTCAGTTCCCCAGCCTAGCACACCGCCAGGGCAGCAGAGGCTCTAACCACAGTGACTTGCACCCCCCAAAGACAAGAGCAAATCCCAGGCCGGGAGCAGAGCAGCTGTAGGTCTGCCGGGGAGACAGTTCACATTACTCAGTGGCTAGAAAGCGCTTTGCTGTGATTCTTTTTCTGTGGCGGGTCCACACAAGGAGAGCTCAGGATCCCAGCTCCTTCGGCACGTGTCATAAAACCACTCTCAGAAGGCGTGCTTCCCTCGGCCCGGGGGGGCCCGGGTGTGTATGCATCCCACCACCACTCCCCCCAAAAGAAAGCGTCCAGGATCCTGGCTGGAGTTCTTTCCCCAGCATCCCTTTACAATTCCTGGAGGACATTTTTGGAAAGGGAAGGGTTGTGTTTATTTTGGCAGCTGTCTCGCCTTCTCTAGACATATGAATGGAAAATCTGCACTCACCTAACGTTTCCAAGGCCTCCTTTCCAGCACGGAGCCAGGTGGGAGCTGCCTACATAGAGGCAGCTGTTCGTAAATATCTTAATTCATAACGACAAACAAGCCCAGCACTGAATCTCTCCCCATCGCTCCCTTTGGAGCGGGACACGTGATAGAACAATGGGGACGAAGGACAGACCTGTTGCAGCTCATGCCACCTGCTACATAGCACCCCCCAAACTGTACAAACACCGCGAGGCATTAAACAAACAGATCACCTCCTTGCACCAACATGCTATTCCGTCAACGGCCTGTCTCTTTCAGCGCTGATGGATCCCAACGAGCGTTGCTGCTTTTGGAGGCCTGGTTTGACAGGGTGCACACAAACAGTCTTATTCAGGGCCCAATTTTCAAATACCAGGGGCTCAACTGGACGTTTGCATTTGGAAGCTCAGATTGGGGTGCAGGCAGGGACATGCCCAGTTTACCTGCCAAATGCAGCCGGAGTGGGAAGTTCTGTTAAGGTCTCACCTGGGAAAGTTGGTGCCTGGAGTCTGTTATCACCTCGGATGTATTTCTATTTCATTTCTTATTGCTGGACCCGGTGAGTTTATTATTTTAGCAGGTTTGTTGCACCTTTCTCAGCTCCTCCTTTGATGTATCTTCATTTTTGCCTCGTGTTGCTGATAAACAGCTTCCTAGTCTCACCCAAGAGGTGGCTGCATAGTCATTGATGGGTGACGTGATCTCTGAATGGGCGAGCAATTTCACACCTACACAGGGTGGGCTGGCAAAGCAATGGTCTGCCCAGCCAGTGCGCCTCAGTCTAGGATTCCCTTGGGGCTCTCCCATTTGCAGCACCAGGGCTCCCTCAGCCGGGGAACAGCAGGGCACACTGCTGTCAGCTGCGCCCCTTGCTACTCAAATGGCCCCTCTGTGCATCACGCAGTCTTGGTCGTATTTACCCTCGCAGCCCCCTGTGAGGAAGGACAGGGCTCTTTTAGCCCCATTCTATGGGCAGGGAACTGAGGCCCAGGGACCCCAAGGTCCCAGGGGGAGTCTTTGGCAGAGCTAGGAATTGAACCCACGTCCATCCTGCCTCTCTCAGCATCGCTCCAGGGACCCCTTGAGGGAAGCAGAGGTCTCATAGTCTTCCAGGAGGCCTGGGGGGAGGGCAGACCTGCTCCTCCAAGGCCAGTGCAGTGGCAGCACCAATCCTGCCCCGGAGGGGTCCCCGTGAAGTCCTGCCCATTGAGGGTACCTGGCCCCTTGGCATGAGCGTCAGGTGGGGAGGAGGCACCTGCTTGTTCTCCTTGTCAGTGGTGGACACTGGGTAACCTGGGACGGGCCAGGCTCATCCAAGGTGACTTCCCCATTCAGAAATGCAGTGCGGGCATTTACCTGCCTTTGATCCCCAGCTCCACGCCGCAGTGGAATTTCGCGATGGCTAATAATCCCTAATCCTCTTTTTCCAGGACAGGATATTAATTTTCAGCTGCTTCCTGGAGGGAGATGTATTGGAGAGATCCCGCTGCAGAGCCGAGCGGTGCTCTTTGCACGCAGGCCGGGCAGTCAGAGCAGCCCGAGAGGAGACCGATGCAAAAGGAGAAGCACTGAAACTGGAAAGGGAAGAAGGTGAGCAAGACAAAGAAGGAGGTGCAGAGAGAGAGAGGGAAATATAACGGTAAGTACAACAAGAAAACGAAGGAAAGAGAAAATGAAGGCGTGAAAGCCCAGAGAAAAGTAAATGACCCACTGCAGCACTAGAGGGCACTGCCCTGCAGGGAGCAGGGTGGGGCTCGGTGTGGGGAGGGAACTGTCCCCTCAGTCCATATTATCACCAATGCCACAGTGCGGGGTTAAGGTGTGCTGTGCTGCAGGGAGTGGGATGGGGGTGCTGACCCCAGTGCCACAGCGCAATGCTCGGGGTGCTGTGCTCCAGGGAAAGGGGCGACGGGGCTCCCTGGGGGGCACTCTCCCCTTGGAGGCAGTCCTGCCCTCCATGCCCCAGTGCAGTCCTGGGGGGCGCTGCGCTGCTGGAGGAAGTGCCATTCAGCTGTGACATAAAGCCACGGTCCTGCCCATTCGGCGATGCCCTGGTCAGAGCAGGGACCCATCTCTGGGGCCGGGGATGCCAGGAAGAGAGGGAGATGTGCCGGAGAGCCCCGTACACGGCTTTCTGCTGAGACCAGCAGAGAGGAGTCCTGAGAAGCTCACATTTGCCTTGGCATCGGGAAGCCAGCGGCACATTCACTCCGGCCTGGCTGTGCTGTTCATGCTCAGCACGCGGCATGTGATCTCTGCCCAGCTTGGAAGAGCGGTGAAAGAGGCTACCTGCCCCCCGTTCCCCTCATCCCTTGGGGCAGGGCCCATTCCATGGAGCCTCAGAGCCGAGGTGCTGGGCTCCACTGCAGGAGGGTGTTGTCTGGAGGGAGCACAAATCCAACCTTGCCAGCCGCATGAAAGGGATAATTGCAGGAGCAGCCCTCTCAAGAGTGCCAGTGTTACAGAGCAAACATTATCCCCTGTATTCCTATACAGGCCTGATGCAGCTTACCCAGCTCCCCCACAAGGCGTATCACAGCCCAGAGCCATCCGTTCTCACTGCTGCTCTGGCTTATGCCTCAGTGTCACCTTAAGACACTAAAGTTTGGTGACAGTCCCTCCTTTAAAGACCTGATTCGAGTCTTTCCCTTGACTTCAATGGGCTATGGATCAGGCCTTACATACAGATTTATAGTTGCATTTTCTTTGCTTGACATATGTTATGTCCCGTAGACAGACGGATTTTCTAGCTAAAGGACCAGTTCTGTTTTGAGTGGTGCCCATTCTCCTCCCCACAAGCAGGCAGGCCTCTGCAGTGAGGAATTAACCCAAGAAAAGCAAAAACAAAAACATGATTTGTGTGATTTCTAATTAGGCTGAAGGTCTCCGTCTGGGTGGGGAGGGTCTTCAGGGGGAGGGGGAAATCCCAGCTTCTTGTAAAAGGGAACGTTAGTGACTACGGAGTAAGCTGGAAAAACATGTTCTTTGCCCTGCTTCGCTAATTTCACCTAATTCAAACCAGCTCCCAGAAATGCCAGCTCCAAAAGCCCATTCGAGGGGAAGGGGCTGGACTGAAATCCTTGCGTTACTTAAAACCACACTGCTTGGGCCCTCCTGGGAACGGCAGAGACAGCATTTAAGCTGGATTTTTGCAATGTCCTTTTGAAGCTAACATGCCTCCAGCTGGCTCCGACAACCCCCCAGACATGCGCCTCAAAAACCCACTTCCAAGGGCTGCAGACGGCTCTTTGCATGTCTTGATGAATTCATTGACAGAGGGGCTGGAAATAAAGCCACTTGCTGGCACGCCGTAAATTCATCACATGCTTGGAGCGCACATTCCTCCCAACCATAAACACCCCTGGCTAGTAGCTAGTAAATCTGACTCCAAGCAGTGGCCTGTGAACGGAGGCCCTGTGTCCACACAGGCGAGCTCCTGCTCCGTGGGCTAGAAATGAATCCACAGCACTGGAGACACTTCTTCAGGGGTACAAGCGTGGAGTCGGTGACACGGAGCCTGATTCACTGTGGAAAGGACTCTGCGGAGCTGATAGCAGCACGAGCTACCCATGGGTCTTGGCTGCAGCTCTATTTCTTTCTCCGTTTGTTTCATTTTTACAGGCGCCAGCCAGTGCTCCAGGTGAGTGTCCCGTCCGTCACACACAACACGCTGCCCATAAATATATTTATCCCAGCCCACGGCCTCCTCAGGGGCCACGTCTGCATGAGGCGGAGAGGGGTGTTCTGAACACGTTTGCTGGGGGAGATAATCCCTAAACTCTCCCAACCTGCTAACCCCTGGTACAAGTTCCCCTGTCCACACAAGGGTTCGCACATGCTAAACGCACCCTCCTTTCTTCCTCATGAGGACCAGGCCAAAGAGGGAAGGAAGATTGGGTCTGCAGCATGCCTGGCGGGCTAAGAGCTCCGAGCTCTGGCAGACCGAGAGGCGAGTGAGTCCAGAATTGAGGAGCTCACCTGGAGAATGCCCTGCCAGCAGGTCCCTTGTGTTCACTGAGTGCCTCTGCTGACCCCAGTGTATCATGGGGCGAGAGGCAATCTAGAGAGAACACGCAGGGTGTAAAACAGCCATCCTTTCGGCGCAGCCATCAATGAGAAGCAAAGTTCAGAGATCCTCTCCTCTTGTGGACCTTGTAGCACTTTTCGCAAGCATCATCCGGCTCCTCGTACCCCTGTCCTGGCCCATTTCCAGCTCAGGTAATTCTATTCCACCAGCTTCAGTCGGACACAGTGTTTGGGGGGTTGTTTGCACATAAAACTCCCCACGAGCCCCTGTGGGGTGAGTCTGAGGTGCTCTTGCCGGCAGCCTAGGCCGCTCCACAGCCTGTGTTCTCTCCTGGGAGGCTACAAGGCAGGGTCACCTGCCTGTCCTTGGAAAGGGGCAGCGTCCCCAGGGTTTTCTCCTAGCTCTTGTAAACCTCTCAGCCAGACACCTAGAGGAGCCACCACCGAGGCAGGCTGTGTGAGAGCCCGTGGCCGCAAGCAGGCCTGTCGCCTCTCGCTGCCTTGCCCTTCCTCACCTCTTCCTCAAAAAACCGTCCGCCGAATTGCCGCCAAATAGCTGGACCTGCCGCCCCTCTCCGGAGTGGCCGCCCCAAGCACCTGCTTGCCAAGCTGGTGCCTGGAGCCGGCCCTGTCTGCGCCTACACCCAGATGGTTCCTCCACAGCCCTCTTCCCCCAATAGCGCTCGCCCAGGTGTGCCGTTCACCCAGGAAACGTTTGACATCAAACACGCCCAGCCCCAAGGAAAGGGCTTTCAAAATACACCCGCCCCCTGGCCCCTGAGCCAGCCACACTGCTTGAGCCAGGCACCGAGATTCCCAAATGAAACAGGCGCTGAGAGTCCCAGCCAGGACAGCTGTTCCCGCAGCTGGGAGAGGAGAGGAGAGGAGAGGAGAGAAGGACACCGTCCATTTCTCTGCCAGGCTGCCTTGCTCTGCTAGATGGAGTTCGCTGCAGCACACGGCAACTCCATCTGGGGCAGGGCAGGGCAGGGCATCCCGCGAAAAAAGAACCACCAAACAGCTCAGTCAAAGCCACACTCCCTGCTCAGACTTCAGTGCGCTGCTGCGGCCAGAAAAGTGCTCTCAGCAGCTTCCCTTCGCTATGAAATAATTTGTTATTTTAGTTGTAAAACAGTAAGTGGCCCCTTTCCAGACAGGCCCTCCGTGCAAGGGGAAAGCACAAGAAGCCCCATTCCTTTTAATGACTGAACCATTCAGTCAGTGTTGGCAAGGCCTGGCAAAGGCAAGTATTCCTCCCTTCCTCTCCTGCTTCCTGGCATCCACGGAGGGGGAGGTATCAAAGCTGACATTTTAATAAGGAACACAGTAATTATTAATTACCAGGACCGGCAGAATGCTTTGCTTTCTGAACGGCTCAAGTGCAGGGAGTCAATAGAAACCTGAAAAATCTTGCAGGGTTGGGGGTGGTATTGTGTGCCTGTGGGTGCACGCAGGTCTCTGTGTGCACAGCTGAGAGTGCACCTATGGGTGTATCTGCGAGCGTGTGTGTGTCTCTGTGCGTGTGTGTGCATATTCTGTGTCTCTCTGTGTCTGTGTATGCATAGCTGAGGGTAGTATATTTATTTGCTTTTTTTAAAGTAAATATAAAAATACATTGGGAGACCGTAGGGCTTAAATATTCATAGCCAGGTGTGTACACACACACACACACACACAAACACACTTCCTGACCTGTGTTACTAGTCCCACAGCTGGTATACATTGGTGCTGCTCCATTGACTCTAGAGGAGGTATGCTGATTTACACCAGCTGAGGATCTGGCCCTACCTTTTTTCTAAAGGGAAGGGTTTTTAAAATCTAGCCTGTGGCCAGCTTGTGAGGCGTGCTGGCTCCTGCTGTGCTCCTTGGAGACAAGGAGAATTGCAGCAGATAAGCACCTTTCTGGATTTTAAGCCCCCGCTTTTCATGGTTTCATTTCACTCTGGGTCTGGGTGAACGGAGAAAAGAGAGTTTCACCGCTGGTTCTAGTCATTTGCTCTCTCCGGCTCCCGCAAGCTAGTACCAGAAGCAAAGTTGGTGCTGCAAATGGTGAGGGGCGAGGGCATTTTAATCCAACCAAACAAGCAAAAACACCTTGTTTCCGTTAAAGTTAGAATAAAAATCATGAAAATTCCAATATTGGCTTTTGTGAGATGTTTTTATTTGGCCACAAAATTTAAAGATTGACCCTAAAGTAGCTGGCAATATAATTAAATATCTGCACTAAAGGGTGAAGTTCACCTGGACAGAAGGGCCAGTACAAGACCTATGCAATGGATGAGTCCCACTCCAGCCCCACAAGCTGAAGCAGGACTTATTTGTCCTTGTAGGGCAGCAATGGGGTTTAAGTGTTGCCCAGGGGTGAGTTTCTGCCGTAGTGTCTAGAGCATTTTCTCGTGGCGTTCTAATTACAGCGCTACTTGGTACAGGAAATGCATGCGGAAATGAATGATGAGCATCAGATATGCATACAGTGGACTCAGGACTGTAATGCCCCCCCACAAAAATGTGGGGAGTGATGCTGATTGGTAGAAGCTGCCACCTCTTTGCAAATCGTCCACCAAGAGAGGAAATTGCTAAGGTGGTCGAAAAAACGATTCACAACGAATTGTCCACCCAACTGTGGCTTACTGTGATTTTAGCAGCCTGGCGCCTGTGCTGTGCATGTTAGTTAACAGTCCTCTAAATCAGCGGCTAACCCACTGCAAACACCCTGTCCCAAGTCACTCCCAGCCCATGCATCATGCACATGCACTGGCTGCCAGGAGGCGGCTGAAGCCAGAATAAGGCAATTTATCTCCCGAACTCTCTGAGCCAGGCCCCCAGGCAAAGTACGGACCATGTCCAAGCGCTCTCTCATCATGGGCCTAGGCATGAGCCCTTCCATCAGTGTGCTTGTCAGGGCAACATGCCTGCTCTCCCGGGGAACACACAGCTGTGCCAGTAAATCAGGTGAACTGCTGGGATGTTTGAAAAGAAAAGATGTTAACCTCAACACCTATAAAGTTACATGTGTCTCAGCATGTTCCTCCCCTGATCTCCGGACAGAAGCTGGTTGCGTAACCGAAGTGGGAATGCTGGCAAGGACTTCCTCCATGCACATACTTAGTTCTGTTGACTCCTGTCCCCAGTTGCACTGATGCTTATTGGCACAAGGGCTTCCCCGCCTCGTCCATGTAAACTCTTCCAATGGGCCAAATACATGGGGTGTATTTGCTCAATCTAGGGGGGTGAAGTGCAGAAGCTGGTTCAGGGCACAATGGAGAACGTCTTGTAGGTGCTTCCATCCTATTTCACGTTTGTGCACAGTCCAAGCCCTATCACACATCGCTTCACTCTAAGCAGCAGTTTCTGCACAAGAGAAGGTAAGGGCTCTATCTATCTCTGGATATAGGTGTAAAGCCCCCACTGCAATACGTATCTGAGCACCTCCCAGTCCCATATCCTGCCACACACCTGGGAGGCACAGCAGTGCTATCACCCCCATTGTACAGATTGGGAATCGAGAGGCTACGTGACTTGCCCAAGGTCCCATGGGTAGTCTGTGGCAGAGCAGGGACTTGAACTCAGGTCTCCTAGGTTAGTACTCCAACTACAGTCCTTCCTCTCTGGCTGGGATGGGGTGCTTTATGAAGTGGTGCTTAGCAAGGTTCTCCACAAAGACGTGGGATCCTCTGGAAAAGCTCAGATTGCTGCAGAACTGTAACCCTGCCCTGGTTACAGCAACGCTCCCGCAGGTTATTACAGGCTTGCTTAGCCCCGACTAAACCTTAGCCTGAGAGGAAAATTGGTTTTGTAGTTAAAGTGCTAGGTTGAGACGCACGAGATCGAGGTTTAATTCCCAGCTCTGCCACAGATCCCCTGCAGGAACGTGGGCAAGTCACTTCATCATGCGGTTCCTCCACTCGCCGTCTGTAAAATGGGGGATGCTAATAATCCTTCCTTTCTCTATTGAGATTGCAAACTCTCCAGGGCTCCCACACTGTGCATGGGTAGCAAATGGGGGCCCAATTTCAGTGGGCACCTTTAGGCACGACCATAATACTCAGTGACATCTGCTGGAAAGGTGAGTGAAAAACAGGCCTCGGAAAGCAGCCCCCAGGCGGGAAGCCTCGGGCAGGGGCAGACCCAGTCGTTCCTAGGCACACATGCCAAGGGAGATAAGACTTGCTGTTGCTCTGACTGCTACAGATAAGGACAGATCACACCATCTAGTGGAGGTGAGAAATTCAGCCAAGATTTACTTGTCTAGAATTAAATCTCTCCGAGTAATCGGGGAAAGAGACCCTCTGCGTTCCTCCAGCGAGCCAGGCCTGAGGGCCTGTGTTAAAGCACCCAAAGTAGATCATTCATGCCCTAGAGACATGCCCTCTCTGCTCAGTCTGCCAGGGGATAGCTCGCTCCCAGACACAGGGGGGCACATACTGGGTGTCTGGGGTCTTGTGGCTCTCATGCAGGATGTCTGGATCCTAGTGCCAAAATTTGGCTTTGAAGCCTTAATTTCCATGGGTGATAAAAATATCATTTACTGGCCCCAGCCAAAACCATTTACATCCTAATTCACCCATTTCTTAAAGCCAGTATGGGTCTGCAGTGAACCAGCTAGTGTGCATGTGGCTGGGATTAAACTCCTCAACTGAGTGTCCTAGGCTCTATACTACTAACAGCCATTCCCCATTAGCCCAAGTGCCAGCACTGTGTGCTTTTGCAGGAGGTAGCTCTAAGCTCTATCCCCACAGCTGCTGTGACGTGCAGGTGGACATGGTCCTCAGCCGAGGGGAAATCACTTCACTGGGAGGTTGGGCACAGCAGGGACTCAGAGGCAGAACACCCCAGACTAAGTCACCCTCCCTGCCCCCTGCTGCGCAGCGCCCCCTAGCACTGGGGTATCAGCGACAGCTCTGTCTCAGAGAGGAGAGCCCCTGTGACTGAGATACCTACGCTGCTCCCTGCAGCATAGCACCTGCAGGAGGTGAGTCCGGGCACTGGGGTCAGTGCTGCCCTGGAGAGCAGAGCGCCTCCTACTGAATCACCAGCCATTCTGGAAGCACACTGTGTGTCCCGGGGGCCCCCAGGTTCCAAGGGGCCTCTTTATTTCCACAGTACAGTGCCCAAGAGCTGGGACCTGATCCAGATCAAAGTCTGCGTCTCAAACACGGGGCTGCTTTAGCCTGAGCCCCCGAGCCAGGAGTGATTCCAAGGTGGGCTCTGAATGTGGAGCCGCTTGGGCCACAAACTGCGGCGCTCCCCGAGGTTTCATCTCAGTGAGCCTGGACTAGGGCAGCAGCCGTCTTAATCTCCCACTCCGCCATCCCTCCCTCCGCCTGCCTGAAGCCACCAAGCTTTGGAAAAGGGAGACAAGCACAGCAAGCAGGTGACCCCCAGGGCACAAGGTCAGAAGTAGGGGAGGGAAACCTGCATTCTATTCCCAGCTCGGCCACTGGCCTGCGGCATGACGTTTGGCAAGTCACGTCATCGCTCTGTGCCTCAGTTTCCCCTCCCACCGCTTGTCTGCCATGACTAGTTAGATTCTAAGCACTTTGGGACAAGGACTGTCTGTTACTATGTGTTTGCACGGTGCCCAGGCACTGATCTCGGATAAAGTTTCTAGATGCTCCTGGCATAGAGATCGTGTGATAAGAAGAACACGGAGTCTCCGCCTACGGCTCTGTATCGGGATGCCAATGGGATTTCCCCAGGCGAATGAGCAATGGGATTTTCGGGGAGCAGGGTGAAGTGTCACTGAGAACATTCCACTTCCCCTCCACCTCTCTCCTCCGCTCCATACAGCAAGGCACAAAAGCCCCATCCAAATCCACTCCCCGCCCTTGCGCTGTGGAGAATGCCAGTTGCTAGGAGGCCTGGCACTAAGAATGTGCCGAGAAGGGAAATCCCATGCAGGACTGAGCCATTTTATCAGGTCAACCAGGTCCCTAACAAAGGCTCCACTGAGTCTCCCACACATCTCCCACATTCCAGGCCTCTCTAGATTTCGCCTTCCCCATATAACTGTCCTGGGAGGCACTGGGGTTTGCTTGTGGATTTTTAACCATGTCTGTGCCGGGAGACAAAAGGCCCCACTTTCCACCCCAGCTCGTGAAGAGCCAACAGATTGTATGGGGGAGAAGCCGGGTTGCTTCTCAGAGGAGAAGGTCATTTGTGCAGCGATAGTTGCTAGGCAACACTCGCCAAATTTCTCCCTGGGGGGGCTTGAAACTTACCTCTGGGCAGAGGGGCTAGCAGGAGGCCTGGTCACCACGGAAACCCCACAAGGCCTGGGCACCCAGATGGCTGAAGCAGGACTTAAGTGGTGCCCAGGCCCCTCTGCACAGGGCGAGAATTTCACCTTCTTAGCTTAACTTAATCTGGAAGGGGATGGCAGGCTGTGACGTTCGTTAGGGCTGGAGATTTAATCTGGGGGGAGAGGCAGTCTTTGGAAGTGCTGCCCCCATTCATGGAGAGCTAGACTTAAATTTGAGGAGGGAGATTCGGGAGGAAGCGCCCCTTAAAGGCCCGGGATGTGGAAGAAGCCAACCGGACTTTATTTTTGTTACATGGGCGTACAGCACCTAGCGTAATGGGGGACCTCATCCTTGGTTGGCACTTCTGGGTCCTACTGCAATACAAATCAGAACAACAGCCGGCTGCCTCCCAGTGACATCAGAGTAGGGGATAAGGCTCATCAAAAGAAGGTTCCAGATAAGGTGGGGGTCCTGCCGTGGCAAGGGGAAGGTACCCACCTGTCTGACTGCCAGTCATCTTGGATCACAACTCTCGCTGGATGAGGGATGTAGAGCAAAGAGGAGCAACCCCATGTGGCCATTAACTAAACCAGTTCAACCTTTTCATCATTTGTGGACCCCTAAAAAATGTCGACTGGCGCTGCAGACCCCTTTGGAAATCTTAGTCTGTGGCTCCCCAGGGGTCCATGAGCCATAGGTTGAAAACCACTGAACGAGACAGTTCACCCAGCCTGTTACAGAACAAGCCACCTGTTTTGGAAGGTCTCCCTGCCAGTTACAGGAAAAGAGAAGCTAGAGAGAGCAGGGGGAACGTGCAAGGCCTGATTTCCCACAGCCTGTGCAGTCATTCAGCTGGGACGAAGTGGGTGTACAAGGCTAACGAACCAAAAGAGCCACATTTCACACCCCCATTGCACCAGGGTACATGACTGCACAAGGCAGTGAAGAGCCAAGCCCGGTGTATGGAGCAAGCATGTACTGCACCTCCCAGCCCCAAAACAGAGTGACTTTGGGGAGGAAGCATATGTCCTGTCCTGGCATTGTCCCAGTCACACCCTTAAGACCACACCCTCCTTTCAATCCCAGCTGGGATGGGGAACTGGGATCCCCTACCTAATCCCTATTTCTACAGCTAACCTCGCAGCTATCACAGGCCTTTCCTACTCCAAACCCCAGAACAGAAGGAAAAGATCTCATCCCCGGAGCTCACATTTTATACCCTCTCCAGCTGTGGGTGGGCTCAGATGTGACGTGGGTGGAGTCCAGCCTCTAACTCCGCCTCAGGCACCTCCCTATATAAATACTGCGCCAAGAGCTCCTCCCATCTCAAGGGCAGGGTTGGTAACACTTGCTAAGAACACCGTGTCCCAGGCATAGGCCTAGATTTTTCCATGTCTCTTCGTATCTATAGCACCCAACTGGTAGAAATCCCTGAACATTTCTCTCTCCGTGTTTCCCCAGGTACCCTCAGGACACTCTCCACACAGCAGTTAGCACAGGGGCAAAGTGCTTTAAACATCAGGCAGCAGTGGTGGCTTTTAAATGGGCTTGGCTTTGTAACCATGGGGGGATTTGTGACAACGCCAGGCAGCGGAGTTTCATGGCTGGATGTGGGATCATGAGCTTTGATCCTTCAAACACAGATGCACATCTGCCCTTGAGGGAACTCCATTTGGGCTTGTAACACTACCTCATTTTCCTAGTGAAACATTCCTTTCTCCAAAAGTCACGCAGCTGTACTGAAAAGCACAGAGGGTAACATTCGTCGTGCATTTTCTTTTCTTCTTTAAAAACCTCTCTCTTGGTTTCCTCTTTGCCAAGTCAGATGTGATCTGGTTGAAAAAGTTTGCAGAGAAATACAAGGGATAACGTTTCACTCACAAAGCATAATTAATGTCCTGTTTATGCGAGCATTGGAGAAAGACCCATCATTCACCACTGTCGGCGAAAGTAGGAGTGGGATCCTAGGGCGTTCCCCATGAGGGAAGCGGGGTTCAAAATGTTTCTGTCCCTGTAGAACTGGGAAATAGTCTCTCTTTGGTGAGACCATTCATTTTAACATCAAAAGAGGGATCTTTTGGCAGCAGCCCCATTCAGCCGTTAGCCAAGGGTCCAAATCATTTGCTCCCGTCTATAGAAAGCCAATATAAGCCAGATTCCCAGCTGGTGTAGCTCTCCATAGCTCCATTGACTCCAATAGAAGTGATGCCAATTCATGCTAGCTGAGGCTCTGGCCCTGTATTACAGACCTGGGTCTAGTTAGCTTATTTAATAAGGTGTCTTGATCAGCGCCTGTAAACACCTTCCTGGGGAAGAGATCTCCAGCAGCCAAAGGGGAGTCAAGGGCCAGTGGCTGAAGGCTGAGGTTAGATGAGATGCCAGGCACATGAACCAGGGGGAAAGCTCGCCGTCATGCGAAGCACTTACAGGCAGATTACGCTCAACAGTGTCACTCACACAGTAGCGAAGACGAGTTCCCTCCGCAGCAGGAATAAATCCCTTGTGGGATTCTCTGGCCTGTTATACAGGGGGTCGGACTAGTCACTGGGGGATCGTCAAAGTGGTTCCTTCTGGCCTTAAAATCTTGGAATTGAGGGGTCAATACCAACTGAGTGCCGCTCTGAAAAATACTGCACCAGCCTTTTGCACGACCACGTCTGGTTAAGTCCAGAGTGTGGAGGCCAAGACTTTGAGCCGCTGCTTGGATTCTGCTGGGCAAAGCTTGCCAGTGACACACCGATGGTTAGGTGCTTTTCCCATTTACTCTTTTGGCACCAGAACTAGCCATTTTTCTGAAATCTTATGCTTTCTTGATACAAAATATTCCTTTAGCCTCCAAAATCTCTCACTCCTGGTGGAAACTCAGGTTCTAAACTGCACCAGCAAAGAGGGATTTTTTGGTAACTTGTCACTAAATCACTGGCAGAAAGAGAAAATGGTCTGGGATGGGCTTGGGGGGGGTCTTTGCTTCACGTGTGAAGCTTTTCAGAAAGCAGAGGAGCCCCCTGCATGTATCTCCAGCCCCTCCCATGCGCTCAGACACCACTGCTTACTGACAAGGAGATTACTGACACCCAGGGGGTCACTGACAGCACTAGCCCCTGCAATGGCTGCATAGAGAATAATTTGCATTTTTCTAGATCCTTCTTTCTGTACAACTGCAAAGCCCTTTGCACACACCAATGAGTTAGACCTCCCCAGCTTAGGGTATTGTCAGAGGGCTGATGTTGGGAATCATTAGGAAAGGGCTAGATAATAAGACAGAAAATATCATATTGCCTCTATATGAATACATGGTAAGCCCACATCTGGAATCCTGCGTGCAGATCTGGTCACTCCATCTCAAAAAAAGATCTATTGGAATTGGAAAACGTATAGAAAAGGGCAACAAAAATGATTATGGGTATGGAACAACTTCCATATGAGGAGAGATTAATAAGACTGGGACTTTTCCGCTTGAAAAAAAAGGGGGGGTATAATAGAGGTCTATAAAATCATGACTGGTGTGGAGAAAGTAAATGGGGAAGTGTTATTTACTCCTTCTCATAACACAAGAACTAGGGGTCACCAAATAAAATTAATAGGCAGCAGGTTTAAAACAAACGCAAGGAACTATTTCTTCATTCAACGCACAGTCAGTCTGTGGAACTCTTTGCCAGAGGATGTGGTGAAGGCCAAGACTATAACAAGGTTCAAAAAAGAACTAGATACATTCATGGAGGGTAGGTCCATCAATGCCTATTAGCCAGGATGGGCAGGGATGGTGTCCCTAGCCTCCGTTTGCCAGAAGCTGGGAATGGGCGACAGGGGATGGATCACTTGATGATTACCTGTTCTGTTCATTCCCTCTGAAGCACCTGGTATTGGCCACGGTCAGAAGACAGGATACTGGGTTAGATGGACTTTCAGTCTGACCCAGTATGGCCGTTCTTATGTTACTATATCCCCATGTCAGAGATGAAGACTCTAATGTGCAGTGGTGCAGTGACTTGCCCCAAATCACAGAGGAAATCTGGCAGACTCAGAGCTCTTGACTTCTGGCCTCATGTGTTAACCAGGCTGCCTTCTACACCCTGGGAGCTTTGACAGCCTTGAGAACACACATGCCCAGGTGGGGCTTGCGGAGTCAGGCCTGAGCTTTCCTGCAAGGGGGCTTGTCACACACTTTGCCCTGTTGGGACTGAAAAACATTTGATGAATGGGTGGGAGGTTAAAGCCTCCAAGGAGTGTGAATTCTTCCTTGAGTGGGTGAGGGCTTCAGTAGTTCCTGGGCCTCTTAGGGTTGCAACGCTTAGGTGGTTCCTAGGCCTGGGACTGGCTCCGTGCACAGGGGTGGATCTCACAGGCAGTTTCCTGCATCATGTACCCGAAAGATTTCACAGTTATTAGTGATTTGTAAAGCTTCCTGCCCGTGCCTGAATGCTGTACAGATACGAAGGCCTTGACTCAGCCAAGCCTTAACTTTCAACATGTGCTTGTGTCCAACTCTATTCAGCAAAGCACTCGAGACACGCTTGAGTCCCACTGAACCTTGGCCTAAAAAAATAACACCTGACTAGATCCCCCAGACCTCTCAGACACTGAAACAAACTGCTGCCCTTGTCCTCCCTCCAGAACCCTAATAAACCCCAGCCACACACAGGAAAAACCTGCAAATCTTCTTGAATTATCTGAGGCGAGTGGAATAGCTCCACCACCAGAATAGCTCGACTTTTATCCCATCCCAAAATCAACACGGCGACTTTTCTGCAGACACTTTGGGCCAGGAGGGGGAACTCTGTCGAAGGGTCCTTCCCTTGATCTGCTGTTACAATAATAAAGTTTAGATCCTGCTGGCTTGTTTGGATTTGAGCTGTAAAGAGCAGCACACACATGTGAACCAGGGTTTGATTGATGGGCCTGCCCTGGTTGCCATCGCCTGGTGCTACAACATTAGGGTGCACGTCGCCATTCAGCGGAGTCCGAGTTAAACGCTGAGCATGTGGTTTCGGCAATTAATGGGGCTTTCGGAACAAGCTCGTGTTTATACAGATGGAGGCGGCCTTTTGAAATGGGCACACTAAAACCAGTGCCATTTCCTCCTCTCTGTGCAAACACCGGCAGGAGCCAAACAGGAACAATGGCTTCCCAGCTCTCAGCATCGGGGCCATGCGTTGTATCAACGTGCCATTATAAACAGAGAGAGGGAACAGGGACATTAAGGGGCGGAGTCCCTGTGAGTGTTGCTTTGTCTTGGTTCTCCTTTGCCCAGACCAGTTAGAGCCACTTGCAGTCTGTGATGGGCTGAGTAAATGCTAAAACTTAGAAACCCAGATGGGCCAAAGCCAAGAGCCGGGTTCTGATGCCCTCAAACCACTGGGGTGATTGCGTCTGAACTTGGCTCTGCATCCAAATGTTACAAATAGCCATCAGTCGTTAGTCACGTAGGAGCTGCTACATCAGAAACAGCCTGAGCCCATCTACTCCACTATCCTGTTTCCAAAAATGGCCAGTGCCAGCTGCCTCAAAGGAAGATGGAGAAAAGCTCCCATCGTAGACAATTCTGCACTGGCACAGTCCTGGGGAAGTGGGTTCCTAGCCCCAGGTAGCTGATATCATTTTTGTAATGATCTGATCCAAATGGACCCCAGGCTTTGAGTGTTTGAAATCCAAATGCACGACTTTGGACTTAGGCCATCTTTATTCACAAGTTAAAAAAAAAAAAACACCTAGTGGTAAATCAGCGCAGAAGTGGGCTCTGTTTCAAAGCGCCGAGAACCTAGTTCCAGTCCGCTCCAGCCCTTGGAGATGCACTAGTCTTTCTGACATATTTCATAGAGCTGTGCTTCAAAGGGAATTGGGGAAAAAAACCTTACAGGTGTGGCTGGCACAAAACACATCTGCCATCTGTAATCCAGACCATCCTCTGTACGCTAGTGCAGCCAAGAGGTGATATGGATTGATGGGGGGGGGCGGGGATGAGACACGTGCTGTTGATTAGAAGGGGGCTATCTTAGATCCCACAGCATATTCAAACCGACGCTTCCTCTGGTTTGCAAAACTCTGCATTAGAGGAGCTATTTGCTGTGGCAGCAGGCTGGGCCTGGCACTGAGAATGGAACAGCTATAAAAGTGCTTGTCTGTATGAAGGTAGCTAATAAAGACCCAGAGATGTTGCCAGGCGAGGCTGGACAAGGTGGAGTTCCTCCCATCCAGCCAATAAGAAACCCAGGACAGTGCTCAGGACAGGAAAGCAGCACAAGGAGAACTAAAAATACACAGCAGCTTTCAGAAAAGTTCAACTGCCTCAAGCAGGAAGCAGGTGGGACTTTAGAGGGCAGTAAAGACAATAGGGGCTCCCCCCACCCCGAAATCAGCTGGGGTTGGAATGGGGGGATTTTACCCCTTTTCCTCTTGAATGCCTTTCCCAGATGAGGGAAGTTAAGATTAGGCGGACGTTCTCCTGAAAGGGAGCAAAGGGGCAGCTTCTGCCACTCACCAAGGCCGTAGGGAAGGGGCAGCCTCAGAGAGAAGGAAGGAGCCTAGGACAGGCTCCAATGTGAAATAGCGAAGCCAGCGGGTGCAATATAGACAAGACTCCTCCCGTCTCTGATGTGGTTTCCTTCACTCTGGGGCATGTCCGTGGAAGACGTTCTGACAGCAGGCATGTAACTACAGCCGGGGGTGGGGGAAGAGCCCAGACATCAGGCATCCATCCTGCTCTCATTTCACGCCGCTGCGTGCGCCGCGGGAATGTGTTTTGCAGGGTGCTGCGCTCGGAGGCTCCGGTTTGCCTGCATCGCTCCATTAGCACAGGTTCCCCGCATGCATGTGCATGGTAACTGGCATGGCAGGATGCTTTCGCAGCCCGTGAACAGTGCTGAATGCAAGAACTCAGCGTTGAGAGAAAGGCTGGGCCAGGTGGGCCCACCCTGAGGACACCAGCCTGCCCTTCGGGAGAGCTGAGTTCTATTTGCTGCTCTGACGCAGACTCCTGGTGCGGCCTTCAGCAACTACCTGAATCACTGTGTGTTGCAGTTCTGTTCCCCTCTGCCAAGGGGGTAACAGCTCAGCCCTACCGCGCAGGCAGGGCTGAGTGAGGAGACAGACAGCAGCAGATTGTGAGGGTCTAAGGCAATGGGGGGCTGATAAGTGTTAAGACAGAGCGTAGCAGGAATCAGGAGCGAGTTAGACGTTTATATAATAACAAGAATATCCAGAGCAAAATGATAAAGAACAAAACAAGGAGAAATTTGGCAGCCCTCCTGCATCAAGGCACAACCAGCCTTGAACTGATGGGGACAGGGGAACTTCCTCAGGGAGCAGGTTACCCCAATAATACAGAGGTTCAGTTTCTTGCACCTGCCTCCGAAGCAGCTAACCCTAGGACTCTTTGACTTTAAAGCCTACCATACCACATCGAAAATGCAAAAGCACCCGGTGTGCCACCTGCTTCCTATTAAGCAGTGTCCTTAGAAAGGGTTTCTATTCCAACACCGGACTTTAAACCTCACCACGCCCCACTTGATTGCAGCCCCCATCCCACAGCTGGAGAACCACTGCCCTCAGCTGAACTGTTTGCTTTTAGTGGGGAGACGAGCGGCTACTGAGTGTGAGGTGGCTGTTTTCCCCCACAGTTAGTGGGACCGTGGCATTGGCTCCCTTCCCGCCTATAGACTAAGCAGTGACCCAAATAAGGAGGCACTGCATTGCATTTACACACATATCCCTTTGGAGTGTTTTTATTTTGGTTTGGGAGTGATGCAGATTTCCTCTCTGGGTTCCAAAAGATCACACTAGGCTGCCATTTCAGGCAGAAAGGGATTTCATTGATTTCTTTGTTTTCTTGCGACATGCTTCCCCCAGGAAGATTTTCAGCATGAAGTTTCTGCATTTTGCCCAATTTTACAGCTGGATTGACAGAGGAGCAGAGAGCGGGTGGCGTGCCAGAAGTCACACCGTAAGTCAGCGCCTCAGCTCCCCTTCAGAGACCCCCAGCTCTCCCGCCTCCTCGCCCACTGGCGGAACGTCTCACCTCATGTCTATTTCCCTGGGGGTGTCAAGTAGAGACTGAAGGTGGCTGCAGCATTTTCCTGCTAGCTGCAGTTCTTGCAGCTCTGTGCCCATCGCAATGAAAATCTCTGGGCCAGGAGCCTGGCGCAAGCCTGGTGATTGCGCACAAACGATACAGCAGAACATTTCCTCGAGCTGTTCTCCAGGTGGCTCACTGCGGTTTTGCAATGCTGCCAGCGTACCAATGGCAGAATAGTCCTTGCAGAGCTAACTCTCCAAGGGCTTTCGCTCCCCTTCCCTAGTTTGCCAAAGGCCCTCAGAGCTTCCGCAAGGCCGTGCCAAACCCTCCCTCAGCAGCCCAGACAGCAGCCCTGCCTCATTGTCAGACTGCAGATTGAAGTCCTCAAAAATGCAAAAAAGGCAAGAAGAATCCAGGTCGCCCTAAATATTTTTGATCTTTTAACAATTGCTGTAACCGGGCTCTAAACACGGCCATATGTCTGCAGACCACCCAGAGACAGTCACGCACACATGGGTTGATGCTCTGCCGGCAGCCGTGCCAGCATTTGCGGAGATCCCATTAAATCGTGCCAGCTCCAAGGTAGGCAGGGCTGAAAGGGCCTTCGGGGCGGGGAGGGGCCCTTTGAGGAACACACTGGTGCAGGGAGAAGCATTGTTGATTCAGGCAGGGGTGCTCGCCCCTCTGAGGCAGGACTGAACCATCACCCCGGACTGATGTTAGGCGCCCTACTGCTGCAAGCGTCCCAGGGGTCAGGTGCTAATCGCTTGGAACTTATCACAGGAGTGGGAGCGTTAACCCTCCCGAGCAGTTTTAAATAACCTTCTCACTGGGTAAGTTCCTTCCGAACCCCCACTGCTTCGTGGTTGGCTTCTGACCTGAAGCTCCAGGGATCAATCAGCCTTTGCACAGCAAGCTAGATGGATCGGATAGCCAGGCCGTCAGACTTGGCAGGGCAGCCAAAAGCTGAAAGGCGGAGTGGCTCTCGCCGTAGAGGTGGTCATTCCAGAAGGATGTTGGCAGGGCAGAAGGAGTCTGCGCTGCTCTCTCTGGCTGGTGGATAGAAACCCCAGTGTTAGCCAGCACTATCAGTCCCCTTCTTCACATGACTACATCTGCGTTCAGGTAAATAGATCCCACTGGAACAAGGAGCCTGCTAGAGGCTTTACCAGCCACTAGGAAACCTCAGTGAGTCTTCTATAATAAACTATAAATCAGCTGCTCAAAACTGACGCTAAATACTGCATCTTAAAATGACTCTCTTCTCGTCTGGCTCCTTCCCTCAGGTGTGACTGTGTCAGACTAGAATCCTGCCGCCTTTTCTGATGTGGTTTTGTGTATGACAAGTTGTTGCATTATTATATTTTTTTACAAGGGGTTTGGGAAAGCAGCAACATCAAACAGGAGGGAAAACAGTCATTTTAAATTTATTATAGGTTAGTGGCCGCATCCGCAGAAAGCCAAGTAGGAATACGGTGGGACTAATTTTGTTTTATGTGTTGCAAAGGCAGAGCCAAGGAAGAAAAGAGCGAGAGAGAAAGAAAGAGGC
>NW_020664587.1:16129034-16155191 GCF_002925995.2 Terrapene triunguis
AGAAGTTCCACCCAGCTCTGTTCTCTGTCTGTCAGAGGGAGCCACTAGAGGGAGACAACGCGCCAATGGTGGTCGCGCGGGTGATGTATTCTTTGCTCTTGCAAACGTCTCTCCAGTGGCATGCTCTCCTGGACAGTGAGCTGTCTCACAATCACCACACTTTGCACATCGCTGGGCGCTAGTAGCTCGCTGAGCGCTTCGCAAGCCCCAGTTAATCCTGGCAGCCGGCCTGTGAGACAGGGATTATTAGCTCTGCTTTGCACATGGATGAGCTGAGACACGGAGATGCTCAGCAGCTTGCAGACATCACCCAGCGAGTTGGCAAACAGAACCCAGACGTCTCAGGCCTCTTCTATCACCACTAGGCATCATGGCTTCTGGTACAACCCGAATCACCCATCAACGGCCTAGCCAAGTCTGTGATATAACATCTCCTTACCACATTCAGTATGGATCCAGCGGCTCCTGGACCGGCTTTCAAACACATCTTCTTCCTAATTCTTCTTTCCTTCCATCTGAAAGAAGATTCCTCCTCTCCCCTTTAAAAAAAAAACAAACTTCCCAAATAGGTGAATGGCTTTTTTTCTTCCCCTCCTTTTACTGCCCACCAAATTGAGGAAGCCGCAACCGCAGAGCTCTTGAAAGTATTTTTGTTGGTGGAGACCACCGGTACTGAGAGATTAAAACTGTTGTTGTTTCTTCCATTACTCAGCTTCCCTGAATTATGGGGTGTAAGACTCAGGGAGTGGGAATAATTAGGGGAGAACAATGGCAGGCTTGATGGCTTAAATACACTTGTGTGGTTCTCCGAACAAGCTAAGCCTGCTGTGACATTTCTCTAGGCCTCCATTTTCCATAGCGCTTGCCAAGAGCTTCACAAACGACGAGGTACCCAGCCCTTAACTTCCTCATTCCAGAGGCTCCGATGATTATTATGATTATTATTATTTCTAGCTTCCTGACTTAACTCTGCGCTGTCTGGTTTCCTCGGCACTGGGGAGGCCTCTTAGTTCTCCTCCGCTCCGGTCCCTCTTTCCTGCAGCTCAGGGGGACGATGGCCCTTAATGTGAAATGAGGGGGGCAGAAAGGGGATGGGGGGTGAGGAATGATTTGCTCTCTCAGGGTGCAGAGGATCATTGCAGTGGCCCCTCGAGAACCACTTCACACCTACAAGGCCTAGGCCCCACGTCAGTCCCTGCTTAGTCACCGGCTTGAAATTAGTTATTCACCTACAGGGGTGAGGGTGGGTTGTGGGGGGCCTTGGAAACCACAGCAGGCCCCAACCAGGCCTGCCTGCTGCAGCTCCTGCCGCTGCATGACTAATAAAGGCACAACCTCAGCTTAAAACCCAAAGCCTGAGTGAGAAGATGCTTAAAATATTAAACTGACATTAAAAATACAGGGGCTCAGAGGACCCATAGCTCAAAACAGCTCTAACCATTCATTACCAAATGAGAACAGCCCAGTCTGCTATCTTGGGCCCCGATTCAGGGCAGCACTTAAACACATGCCGAACTTTATCCATGTGCTTAAGTGGCATTGATTGCGGTGGGACTTACCTGCGCTCCGCTGGACAGAGATGTCTTCCTGTATCAGGACCTGAGGCAGAACTCAACACTAGAGCTAGTCAACAAGTTTTCAAATTTCAACATTTGCCATTAGAAAGAGACTTTTTTGTGAACAGTTTCCCTAAAAATGTAAATGTTCCCATATTTTGACCACCTCGATGCACCCCTCGCGCGCGCACACAAAAGCTGTGGTGGGGAGGCAGATTTTAGATAAAAGGTCTTTTTTAAATAATCATTTTCCTCTCTCCAATACTAGAAATGCAACCACTTGGAAACATAAGCTGGGATCCTTACCGAGATTAATTTTCACATGTGCACCCCCTGTTGCGGATGCACCCTGAGCTGTCCGCGCCGGTTGATTATTGGCGGGGTGCTAACTGGCGCTGAGTTGTGCACCGGGGGGTGTTACTGTGGGGTGGATGGTGGTGTGCGGCTTGGCTGGTTAGAGTCAGGTTGCTGTGAAGCACTGAGCTGTGAGCATCAGTTTGTTATTGCCGGGGGCTCCGGAGCGTTGAGCTTTGCGGGGTCGCTCCCTGACCCTAGGTGGCCCAGACTAGATGGTTATTGTAGAGCTGCCAGTGAGTGCTGGGGTGGCGACATTTCTATTCAAAATAATCATTAAATAATAATAATAATAAAAGGACAAAGCTCGAAAAACTCCATAAATTGTCCCCCCTCCCGCACACAAGACAGGCATCCATCCCTTCCTGCTCATCTTTCTCGTGCCTCTCTCTCTCTCTCTCTTTCATGTTTCCCTGCCCCTTTCTACTTCCTACCTCTTTTGTTTTCTCTGCCTTCGTTTTTCCCCTGCATCCACCCTGAGGAGCGGCACTTGCATGACAGCCCCGCGGCCGTTGGGAGTAAGTTCAGTCCCAGCAGATGGTAGGGAGGGGACGCCAAGCCCAGCCCTTGACTGTCCTTCCCAATATCCAATGCACACTCAAACCATTTCTGACTCCTTGGCCTGGCCCTCGGACTCCCACTGCGTGAAATCTGCAGCAGGCTAGATGTAGGGCTAGTGAATATGAATGGAGGGCCACTGAAGTCAAGGGAGTTAGGCTCATTTATACCAGCTGAGGATCTTGCCCATCATATCTAACCCCTGGAGTTTGGAATCCCTCTTCTCGTCGCACAGCGGGGCGATTGCTTCAGAAGTGACAGCCACTAAAATCTAGAAGCCAGGTGTCCCTGCAAGCAAACAAGTTGACACCTTTCTTCAGCGAAGCTCTCCGCGTGCATGCTCTTATTACTTTAAAAGGCTTTAGTAGTACTGGTGGGACCCAGCCTCGGATCAAACCCAGACAGAAAGTAAATTACAGAACATATATCCCTAATCACAGCCCCGAGAAAGTGGTTTCTGCAATAGTCATTTGTAAAATAGCTCCTTGGTTCTCACCGAGACTGCGATGCTGGTGCTGGGGGCATGAAACATATCTACTTGCCAACAGTCACTGCAAATCAAGGCATGAGTGTCTGACTAGCGCACACACACACACACGCTCACATGGACCATTGAGGCACTCTGCGGTCCCACCACTGCCCCATAGCCCTACTTCTCTTTGGGGTGGCAGCACATTTCAGCATTAAGATGAACAGGGTGGTTCACACCTTTCAGAACTATTGTTTCAGGCTCTCTGCAGATTCAGGCAGAGCTTGGGTTGTGTTTTCAAACTTTTCTTTGCATCCCTGAGGGCTCAAAACATTTTTTTTCCCAATGAGAACAAAGATTCAGAGGTGATCATGTGACTCCTGGAGCCTATTGTGTGCAATGCCTTAATTGGTACCTGTGTGTTTAGGGATTTTCATTTAATGATAACATTGTCCCTGTGTGGAGTGGTAGAGGCTGTTGGAACCCTGCAGGCCAGCTCCTCCCCAGAAGAGAAATCTGTGGGTATTTTCTTAGTGTAAATAGTTTATTCACACTATATACACCACTTCCCACTGAGCCCTCATCCAGGGGAAAACGTTAGTAGTATTTGCAGAGTTCTACTCCCTGGGGGGTAGGTAGATGCTCTAATGGCCTTTTGTGGAAAGGCAGTGAAGGAGAGAAGAATGAAAAGATGGGGACAGGGAAAGCAGAGAGAGAGAGAGAATTACCTGAATGAAAGGCGCAATGTAAAATAGCATCCTTTACAGGCAAATGTCATGTGACTCATAATTTGGTTGTTAAATACTATGTGGGTGGATGGATGGATGGATAGATAGGTAGGTAGGTAGATAGATCTATATCAGAGTCACGTTGTTGCCAAGGTCACTCAGTGAGTCAGTGCCAGAGCTGAGAGCTTAGCTTGGGATTTTCAGACGCCCCTAAATCTATGTCTCCACTGTGATAAGAGACCTGCGACACAGCCAGGTGGCCCAGGTCAGCTGACTCAGGTGCCAGGGGCTCGGGCTGTGGGACAATAAAACTGCAGTGGAGACACAAGGGCTTGGGCTGGAGCCCGAGCTGTGGGACCCTGCTCCCTTGCAGGGCCTCAGAGCCCATGCTCCAGCCTAAGCCCGAACGTCTAGAGCCCGGCAGCTCGAGCCCCATGAACCTGAGTCAGCTAACCCAGGCCAGCCACGGGTCAGCTGCAATGTAGACAATGTATGTCTGCAATGTAGATATACCTTACACGACTGGGTCACACAAGGCCCCAGGAAAGTCCCTGGGACTCGTGTTCTTTGTCACGTGGGCCCGTTTGAAAACCCAGCCTCGAGGCTCAGCAGTTCCTGGCTCCCAGCCCCCTGTACCGCCCACTGTGCCATACTGACACTTTTAAAGCCAAACGTGGCATCTCACGTTCACAGAACTATCACCCGCCACATTCAAAGATCGAGTCAGGCCCCTGAGACCCAAGAGATGGATTTTAAAATCAAGAGATGTAAAATAAGAAGTTTGGGAGTTGTTTATAGGCCTTCTGGGTGCTGAGCCTTTCAGGGTCGCATCCCCAAGCTTTTCTCTGCAACCAAAAGAGCTAGAAACGGACTTGTATAGAAAAAAATGGAAGCTGAGATTCTCCCATAATCATCTGACTCCAGGAGCTGGGGCTTTAAGAAAATCTGAGACTCGCAACAAAATCGTGGGAGTTAGCAGCCCTGCCCACATCCCTTACTCCCCTTGAGCCCCCGTCCCGGATGTCCACGCCCCACTGACTGCTTCCTAGGGACTGCTGCGATGGGTGTACGTGCAACCTCTGTGCAATGTGCTGCTCCTCCCCATGTGGTTTCTCGGCCCTCAGGACAGCGCTCAGCCTAAGTTACCGTGCAAGCCCAGGCTGCCAGCTTGTGTGCTAAACGGTACAGCATGTTCCCAGTGCCGAGACCGAGATTCATCCTGATGCAAAGTTAAAGCTCCTGACAGCCCCGCGCCGCCCCACTGCCTGTTCTGTCTAAGCGCTGGACCGTGGCAAGCACATTGGAGCCATTAAATAACTAGGAAGAGCTGGTTTGTTTTTTGTAAGCAGGCAGGAAGCTCTTGCCAAACCCAGCCACACAGAGGCCATGGGGGAGCACTCCCAGGCCGGGGTTCTGCTGCAACAGCGAGTCAGTGACAGCATCCGGCACGCTCGCCTCCCTGTCCTTAACTGTGACCGAGGGCGCTGCCCTGCACTGTTTGCACTGGGAACGCTGCTATTTGCAAGGGGATGTAGCCTGGGGAGTGGACGGGAGGAGGGGGTACGTTTAAAGGGGGACCAAGGGCTCAAGCCAGGCTGCTAGTGACAAACACAGGCCTCCGCATGTAGCACTGGCCTCTGCGCATGCTCTGTACAGGGCTTTTTCCTGCTCCGCTCCTCGCAAATGAAATGGGGGAGAGACAGGAGCACTCCCTGCTTCTGAGCCGTAGAACATTCCAGGTGTCTCCAGTGACCAGAGCAGTGTGACGATGGCTATCTTGGCTGATACACCCGGTGACTGAAGCAGGGACTTCCAGAGATCAGAGCATGAGCTGCTCCAGCTTGAGCCGAAGAGACACCTCGCCTTGCCTGGGGCTGTAACAAACCCGTATTCTCTTTGGACTGTTCACAGAGGGGGACACCAGGACAGGGCCGGCTCCAGCATTTCTGCCGCCCCAAGCAACAACAAAACAAAACAAAACAAAAAAAGCCGCGATTGCGATCGGCAGCAGCAATTGGGGGGAAAAAAAAAGACGCGATCAGCGGCGGCAGTTCAGCGGCAGGTCCTTCGCTCCCAGAGGGAGTGAGGGACCTGCCGCCCCCGAATTGCCGCAGGTGCCGCCCCTCTCCCTTGGCCGCCCCAAGCACCTGCTTGTTAAGCTGGTGCCTGGAGCCGGCCCTGCACCAGGACCAGATGCACTGGTACTGAACAGCATTCCCATGCTCCATGGCCCGGGCTGGGAACAAACGTGGGAGGCTGGGTTTTTCCTCGCTCTTTCCCCCCCCCCCCCCAAAATTTTTGGGAAAATTTTGAACAAAACTATTTGTTGTTGGGGGTTTTTTTGCAGAAAAAAGAATTCCTACTTTTCAAACAGCCCCACTCATACCAGCCCACTCCGGACCGGTTCTCAACATGCTTTACAAACATTAATGAAGCCCCCCAACCACGCCTCAGGTGTGGGGGGTGATCCTGGCATTATCCTCCGTTTAACAAATGGAAGAGTTGAGACAACTCAGCCAACATCACACTGTAGGGCAGTGACAGAGCTGGAGAAAGAACCCAGGAGTCCTGGCTGCCGCTTCCCTGCCCTGACCACAGATGCTGCTATAAAGAGCTCGGAATAAACCTGAGTCCGAACGCAGAGTCCTCTGCTCTAACCACTAGGAAGCACAGCTTCCTAATCCAGGAGTGCTTCATTTGCTGGTTTCCATCGGAGAGCGCTGCAAGGGAGCGCTGCAGTTGAGATGTATGGCGGCACGACGTGCCTGAGCCAGCTTTAATCTAGCTGGCTGTGATCACAGTGAAGTCATGGCAGCATGGGCTTCACGAACCTGCTTGGGACCCTGGGTGATTCCTTGCAAGGCTAGCCTGCACTGACGTCCATCCTGCTGCAGCTTCGCTGCTATCGGTAGACAGATTAAAGTTATCTTGGGTGTGTCCACAAGTGCTGCAGTCACCCCCCCAAGTGTGGTACAGACACATCCTAGGCAAATGTATCAGGTTGCTCCTCAGTGGAGCACCTGGATTTGCCAGCCGAGGAGGGCAAAATTAGCCGGAAGCTCTGAGACCTGCAAGGCATTGCTGGAGGATGAGCATTCAGATGGGTGGTGCTCCATCTCCCTTTGTTGTCTGGAGCCAAGTGAGCTGAATGCCCTCCCTGCTTTCCCACATGGACAAGGGCAGGTGCTGGAAGGGCCTGTGCACTTCAGATGGGGGCATTGCTGCTTCCCTGGCTTCTTCCTCTGCAAACTATTGCTCGAGAGGCACCTTCTGTCACCCGAGTCCTGCGCCATCCAACCCCTTGGGCACTTTCAATAGCCCCCCCCACACACACACACACACAAACACACCTGTTCCCGGCTCAGGGTCCAATAGATGCAAAGGCCTATCCACACTTGCTCTTTGCGCCCCAACCTAGGGAAGGACCAAGTGGCCAAATCCGAGCTTCTTTCACAGAGCCAAGCAATGGCCTCGCTCCGTCTCTCCCCGCCGCCCTCCGCCCCCGCAGCACTATTTCAGCTGTTGTCCAGATGTAAAGAGCAAACAGTGAGAAATACTTTTGAGGCTGGCCAGTGTTCAGGCTCCATGCTGGCAGGGGCCTGGGCTCGGCTCTTGTTTGCCAGGGACAGATGGTGGTTGGATTAATGGACAGACTAATGACAATAGGAAAAGAAGAAATCAACAAAAGAAGCCGAGAAGGTCACGTGACTTGGATTTGGAGAAATTACCATGGAAACAAAGGGAACGGCTGGGGAAGCAGAGGGGACAGCCACGGAGCCAGGGTATCAGATTGTCTCTCAGGCCTCGGACCTCTTGTGAAGGCAGGCTGCAGTGCCGGTACTCGGGAGCTTCTGCTCATGATGCTGATAATCAGGGCAGGGTTTCTGGAAGCACCCTGCTATTTTTAGCCACTTGTGTTCCTCTTGCAGACACGCTGGTGTTTATAGTCACAGGAGAAGAAACGTTTCTTAAGCCAAGAGGAAGCGGGTAGCCCACCAATACGAGAGAGACATGCAGGAGCCTGACGAATGCATAGATTGGGATGATTAAATCCAGACACTGGGGTTTGAGCGAAGTACAATCTATGCCAACTCCTGCCCACCACAGGGCAACCTAGTGGGGGTGGCAGGTGGATTTGCCGGTCCAACCATACCAGCAAGAAATAGACCTTAGACATTATTAATAGGCCAGTAGTGCCTACCGTTGTGCCAGGCGCTGTACATACACATAGCAAGGGACAGTCCTTGCCCCAAAGTGCTTGCCATCTAAATAGGCAAGAGAGGCAAAGGAAGTGCCGTTATCTCCATTTCACGAACGGGGAACTGAAGCACAGAGAAGTCATGGGACTCACCCAAAATCACACTGTGACTTTGTGCAGAGCCAGGAGTTGAGCTCAAACTCCCGGAATTCTAGCGCATTGACCGCAAGACCATCCTCCCTCCTGCAGATAAAGCTGACGTTCATTGTCAAACCCAGACGGTTCCAGAATTTCCTTTCCAGCTAAAAAATAAAAAAAACAAACCAGAGTTTTAATGGAAATGTCTCTTTTCTGCCTCATCAGCAGGGAGCCATTGGCTAATGGTCTAATCACACGCTCATCCCCAAATTACTGTTTTCTAAACTCTTCCCAAATTGCTCCTTATCCACCAGAATTTTTCCCCCCAAAGCCCAGCTTCCTCACTTTTTGGCTCTGCAGGTCCTTATTGCATTTGCAAAGATGGCCTTTGAAGTTGCACCCCCTCTGCAGGAAATAATGGATTGTAATCACTGCCTTGATCCTTTCAGGATCTTCCAATTCTACTGAATAATGAGTAACATCTGATGTTTGTATCATTCCTTTCATCCGGAAGGTCTTTACAAGCTATGGCTTTGATCTTGCAAACACCTCTACACATACTCAACTTCCCCACCGGGATTAATCCCATCACCCAGTTGGACTACCCCTGGCAGTACCGATAAACGTGTGTGTAAGTGGTCAGGAGTCACTTCACCCTCCACTGAAGGCAACCACGTCACAGCCAAAGCAATGCTACCCAACAGTTTTTGGACAGGATGGGGAAAAGAATATTGTATCCAGCTGAATCAGCAGGAGGGATTTAATTTCAGCAGAATGCAATCACCTAAAGCAGACTTGAGTCACAACCCCACGGCTAGTGCCAGCTCCTCCATCCATCAGCCGCGTTTGACCCTGGGTCCTTCAGCACCCAAGCACATCCCTCTACCATGCAAGCCAAAGGAGTAACCCTGCCAAATAGCAGTAGTAGCTGGTTGTCACAGCAACCAGCACAGAGAGCCTCAGCTCGTCAACAAACAAGTGCACAGGACCTTGCTTTTGTGTTTCATCCAAATGTAGAGCCTCCCGCAGCACAGGGTCCCTTTTCACATCATGCTGTTATTAGCTTGGAGCCGACGCAGTACCATCAGCCGACGTCACTATTCCCTGTAGCACCATTTCCCTAGGCCAGTGGTCCCCAACGCGGTGCCCGTGGGCGCCATGGCGCCCGCCGGGGCATCTATTTGTGCCCGCCTACTGACAAGGGAGCACCCCGCCGCCTAAATGCTGCCAAGAAGCGGCAACGTCAAGAACCATCGCCGCCAAAATGCCGCTGCTTCTCAGCAGCATTTCGGCGGTGACGCTTCTTTGCGTTGCCACTTCTCGGCGGCATTTCGGCAGCTGCTTGTCCGGTGGCCGCGCTCTTCGGCGGCTAGTCGTCAGGCGCCCGCCACATTGAAAAGGTTGGGGACCACTGCCCTAGGCTCCCTCATCCCTAGCTGAAGACAGGACGCAGGACAGGGTGAGGACCTGTGCTCTGAGGCGGTACAGAGAATCCCCTTTCTGTTCCAGGCTGGTGGGTCTTGCTCACATGTTCAGGGTCTTACTGATCTGCAGCTTTGGGGTTGGGAAGGAATCTTCCCCCAGGTCAGCTCGGCAGGGATGTTGGGTTTTTCACCTTCCTCTGCAGCGTGGGGCCTGGGTCGCCTGCTTGGATTATCTGGGTATGTCTCACCTAATGAATTCCCTGCCAGTGCAGGGGCCTCGGGCGTTGGTGGTACCTCAGTCCCTCCTGTTCTCTGGCACACCACAGTGCTGTCTTTGGAGGGCTGAAATGCTTCGATCTAATTAGTCACTGGGCTCAGTACAGGGCTATCTGGGTGGGATTTACAGGAGGTCAGACTAGTTGATCTAACTTCCATTCTGGCCTGAAACTCTAGGAATGCTAAATCTCGTGTTGCCAGGCTGTGTTTTTAATAATTAGCATTAGGTTGTGTCTAGTATAATGAGAAACTGCAAGCAACGAAACCACAAGGATGATGACTAAACGACTTTGTTTCACCTTTCGCCCACTTGGAGTCTTCTCACGCTCAGGGAAGAGGCAGGGCCAGTCCTCATTTAATGGGAACCCTCTGACATCCTTTCTGCAATGTGTGGTAAAACTGACCTTTAGATCAAACCGACTGTAAAGCCAAACTGATGTCAATGTTTCTCCCCACTGTCACTGCATTGCCTTAGCTACTGTCACCCCTACATGACAAACTGGAGATCTGCTGGTTAGATCAACAGAAAGGGAATCCCACCAGGATGCAGAGCAATGGGGTGCAGGTGAACTCCAAGACAGACATAGATTTTTTTTGAGCAAATATCCTTTGAGGCTTTGCCACATATGCTTTCTGTAGTAATTCACTGCACGTGCTTCTTAGCCTATACCAGAAGCTCAGATGCCAGGATTCACTGCATGCGCCTGCTTTCTAAACAGGTGAAGAGAGTTGGTTGAGTAACAGAAACATTGTTCATAATAAGTTTTGTGAAAAATTCATCTCTGTTTTTCTAATGAAAAATGTTCATTGAAACTTTAAATTTCAAAATCCTCTGATCTGCCCTACAGCTGGTCAAGAAATGAGATGAATTTTCATCCTCCCTTCCGTTCCCCCCCCCCCCCAAAAAAAAAACTTGTGAAAAATTTATCTTATTTTATTTTCTATCAAAGTTCCATCAAAATTTGGAAAGTTCTGACCCACTGTCTTGATGGACATCTCTTGAGTCTCCAGTGGCTGTTCTGAAGAAGCCTCTGGCTAGTAATGCTAATGTTCTTTTCCCTTCAGCAGGTGATAAAACATGTGTGTAATGTTCCAAGTCCCTCTTTAAGATTCTCGCAAAGTGAGGAAAGCATGTTATTCAGGTCTGACTCTGCAAAACTTGCACCGGAGTTTCTAACCGAGATCCTGCTATCTTTATTCGTGTGGCGTAGAACCTTACTCAGCTAGCATCCCCCTTGCGTACTCTGGGTGTGTACCCAGAAGATCTCATTCACAGCTGTTGAGTCCAGAAGGGATCGTTATGACTATTTAGTCTGATCTACATAAGAGTGGCCATAGGATTTCACCCAGCGATTCTGCCAACAACTTGTGATTGAACTAGAGTATATGGGGGTCTGTGTGTGCACGGGCAGCCAGGATGTGTATCTATGGTGGGTGTAGCTGGAAAGTATTTTGGTGGGTGGGTGTACATGGGCAAGTTGTGTTTCTCTGCATGTGTGGGGACAGGTGGCATGTTTATGGGCATCTGTGGAGGAGTTCCCCACCCTTCATTCAGAGCAAACATCAGAATATAAAGCAACCACCTCACCACAGTTATTGGCCTGGATAATCGCTAAAGCTGAAAGGACTTGGAGTTTTGTTTTGTCCCCAGATGACAGCCGAGAACCACAACTCCCTGCAGCCTCACGTCTGCTCAGGAAGAGGCAAAACCAAAAATATGCACCATGGCGAGTTTATACGCCAGCGACTGTGGGTTACTGCTTTAAAAGGTCATCCAGAGTAGAGCTCAGAGTCCTCCTCTGCCCTGAGCTGGGTCTCCCCAGCAGCGGGATTTTTTCACTGTAGAAAATTAAGTTATAGACTATCCCAAAGTGAACCAAAGACCACATGGTCGGTTACCGAGCCCAGGTAAAGATGGTCTTCCCTGCTGAGGTTTGCTGAAACAGGCAGCACTAGTGCTGGCTGAAGAGTAAATATCTTGATTTTTTGCAGTTCTATTCTATTTTATGTAGGTTCTTACCCCTCCCTCGTTGTCATTGCAGTATCCAAGCACCGTCCATCATGGATTAAGCAACGTGACCATCTGTCACATGTGGTGGGCATGCTGGAGGCATAGTGGCATTAACAGGAATAATAATAATAGCAACCGCAATGCTACACGGGGTTGAGTCCGAGAAAAGGGGGGTGTCAATGGCACCAGACAGCCTGAGTCTATGACCTGACTGCCTACGTTGTCATGTACCCCTGCTGCCTCTGCCTGCTACCAGTGAAAAGCCCTGTGTTCAGTTCACAGGACAGAATCACCAGGCCCGGCTGGATGATTTAATTGGGCATTGGTCCTGCTTTGAGCAGGGGGTTGGACTAGATGACCTCCTGAGGTCCCTTCCAACCCCGATATTCTATGATTCTATGATTTGTAGGCAACATCGATCTGACCTTGTCCTGTCTGAGCAGCAAATCTCCAGTGGCCATGTTCAAATCTTTAGGAACTTTGCTTTGACTTTGGATTGGGCCAGTGATCTTGTAGCATCATTTCATTGCTTTGCAGACAGCCACAGGCTCTTCAGAGGAGCGAATCCCAGACATCTGGCCTGGATTTCACAGGGATAGCACTGATTAAAGGCTTCCAACTGCAAGGAATCTACGTTCACTTCTTAAAATCCGTCCACGCAGATGCGCTCCTGTGAGATTACAGTATCTACATGCACCTTCAAAACAGATGAGCTGCTTTTCTCCCTTGGAAAGACCACTGTACAGCATCCTTAGGGCCACATGGAAGGAAAGATGGCCTCCTTTCTTTGTGAGATGTAGGAATCCCTGGTATTCCACAGCCTGGGTCCTGGGACATTCATAATAAGATTTCGGGCAAAATGTTCAAAAACATCTACATGACTTAAGAATCGAAGGCCCATTTTCAAAGGGCTTTCAGTGGGCTGCTCTGAAAATGGGCCGTGGCTTCTTCAGCCACCGACATATTTTTGAAAAGAATCATAGAATCGTAGGACTGGAAGGGACCTCGAGAGGTCCCCTACTCCCGCCCCCTGCTGTTCATCCCGAGTCACTGGTCTGGGCTGCCCGGTGCCCACGCTGGTGTCGAGTGAATTTCAGGAACAAGATCTTGGAGTGCTGCAGCCGGGCGTTTGCATCCCACAGCACCCAAGGGTGGCCAGCTCCTCCCCAGAGGTGCCTCGGAACTAACACAGATACTTGGCTTTGCGGCCTGCAGTCGGAGTAAAACCACAGAGGACGTGGGGGAGCAGCGTGACTCGAGGACGGCGCTTTGTCCAGCCATTAACGTAGGTGGTTTGACTTCGTCTCTGGGGGTCAGATTGACTATTCTTAATTCTGGCTGGAATTTCCAAAGGGGTCTAATGGAACTAGGTGCTGAAGCTCCCAGCCCATGTTACGATGGCACCTAGAGGATTCAGCCAAGACCAGGGTCCCATCACACCAAGCGCCGTGCAGAGATACAGCAACAGACAATCTCTGCCCAGACGTGCTTAAGGTCTAGATGAAGGAGACAGACAAAAGGCGGGAGGCAGGAAGTAGATCAATCCTCATTTTACAGACATGGAGCTGGGGCCCAAAAGAGATTCAGTGACTCACCAAAGGTCAAGCAGCTGAGCTAGGAATTGAATCCAAATCTGCTAAGTCTCAATCCAGTGCCTTAACCCCATCCTTCCCCTCTGATGAACCTGCCAGGCTGATGTAGTCTGAATGGCACTTTCTCACAGCTGTGCCTTGCTTCAGGCCAGTGATGCAGGAAGGTCGGGTTTGTATCGAGTTTTCTGGTGCTGTTTTCTCTTAGCGCTGGCTTGCCTTGGAAGGGAGGTTTTGCTCTTGCTACCCGGTACTGTGCAAACATCTGCCCGCCAGTCACAGCACCTTCTCCTCTTACTGCTGTGAATTTCAACAAGCCTCATATTCTTCCAATGGGAAGCTTGAAGGTAGAGCTGAGCAAAATTCATAATTTCTGTCCTGGAAATTCCGACTCTGCGACATTTGTTTTCATCCCAAACTGGGACAAAACGTTGAAATTTTCAAAAAAGTTTGCAGAACAAAAATTCCCAAAAAACTTCAATTTAGAAATGTCAGCGTGTTTCATTGTGGTTTATTGAATGGATCTGAAATGCATCTCTTCAAGTCTGTTCATTATTAAATTGCATTTTCCCGTAGTGGCACATTGCCTTATGGGAGATGTTGTTTGGGAGCCTAATGCCCCCATTTTCCCCTAAGGCCAGGCTCCCTGGCCAGACTACATCTCCCATAATGCACCCAGAATCATGTGACTCCCATGATGCACCACATATGCCAAAATCTGCATTGCATTATGGGAGATATAGTCCTCTAGGGAGCCTGGCCCATGGGAGAGAATCGGACCATCAGGTTCCAAACTACAACTCCCATAAAAAATAAATTTCCATTATGGAAAAATGCATCTTAATGTTTTGTTAAACTGATTTGAAACAAATATTTTGGGTCAGTTCAAAAAACTGCTATTCTCTGATGTGGGCTGGTTCAACCTGAATCAAAATAGTTCATTTAAGTTTCCTGATGGAAAATTGAAAATGTTCAGCCAAGTATAGCAATATAACTTGGTGTAAAGATCCCGTTTTGGTTTTGATCCTTTTGTGCTGGGAGTTTCCTTTTCCCCCCGAGCAATGTCCAGGGCAGCGGGCAAAGGATGCACCAATCCTACCAGTGCCAATAAGTGAAGTCCTACTCCCTCCGGCCCCTCTGCTTTTTCAAGACTCCAAGCGCTCTCGGAGTTTGCAAGCAGGAGCCTTGGTCGATGGTAACTGGTGTTCACCCGCTTGACCCTTGCTCCCAGCCACGTGCACTGGCAAGGTTATGTTTTGTTGTCTCACACCCCCACTGGATTCATGGAGGGAGAGATTTGCCCTCATGCCCATTGCTTGTGCTAGACCTATGCACTACTTAAAAGCTATCTTGAGGACTCTCATGGCACATGGGCCCTCCACATGGAGGTGAATTCCACCCAGGCTCGTCAACAGGAGACAAAAAAAACCTTCCTCTAATCTCCTAGCTTCCACCGTAAGATTGCGCCCTCCATGTGCTTTGTCCAGCCTCATTTCAAATTCCCCAAGCCATGGTGCTCCCACTGTCTCCCTCCAGAGATGCTTCTACGGGCTGACATCTCACTAGCAGGACATTTCTTCTGATAGTCATCCTAAATGTTCATTCCTTCGGTTTCATCCCCGTGTGTTACGGCTGCTAGCAATTCCTCTCCCTCCACAGTGTTCGCACCCTCCAGTTATTTGTGGACAGTTATCATTTCCTCCCTAATTATCATTTAGCTAAACTATCCATGCTTTAGTTTATTTTTTAGGAGCTGTTCCTATACCAATGGAATCCTTGGGATACCTGCCATGGGAGCAGGATCTAGCCTCTAATCTTTCTTGACAAGCTTCCTGCCAGTCACTGTTTATCTGAGTGTATCAAAGCACTTCCAGTCATTCTTTCCCAGTTTCAATGATACTTTCTAGCTCCGAAGCACTGTCTGTGCACAGAGCAATACACAGCCCTGCCATATTGTCCTGCTTTAGTCTCCTTTATAGCTGGAATATTGCAAACAGTGTAGCTGTTGACTTATTTGGTAACCAACAGACTTAGCCAGGCACTCTACATTCAACATGCAGGGGCTCACAAAGGTTTTTTTTTAATGTATTTATATCAAGTTGCCACATTCTTTTCTAGCCAGCAAATATGTTTGATAACCACATTGATCAAAGTATTACAAAGAGGCTTGGTTTGGTCCCCAGGACTAAGGAGCCATGTACTCCTTAGTTCTAATCCCAGATCTGGCACTATCTCCTTTGGTGGCCTTGGGTGCTACCATGATATACAGATTCTGTCCTTTTAAACTAGGAGACAGTTATTAAAGTAAACAGCTATGGTCACAGACTTAGAGAAACAGGCCTCCACACAGCTTGAGTTCCAGATTAGTCTCTCTTGTTTACCAGCCTCCGCACTTGCCTGGAAATATACACAGCACACAGAGACACCTCATGACTGCAGGCACATATCATTACACCTACAAAGAGGTCAATCCCGGCCTTCATTTCAAATTACCTTTCATGGCACTGGTGTAGACAAGGGAAATTTCCCGAAACCTTCCAAGCTGTTTTAAAACTGGCTCAGCTAATTCGATTTTAAAGCTGGTTGGAGCCAGGTGGCCTGAAATACCCCCAGGGTAAAACAAGCCAATGGCTCACAGATTCTGATCTCCCACTAGTGCGATTCCATTCAATGGGTTGTTCCAATTTAGCCTGGAGTACATGAGATCAGAACCTGGTCCAGGGAAGGTAGAGGTAGGAAAAGCCTATTGTGCCATCTACTCTATTCCCCTGGGCTAATGGAGACTCAACCTCTACCATATATTCACTAGTGCCCTGTCTTCTCCACCTTTAAGAGACCCAAGCCTTAGACATCCACCACTTCTCTAGGGAAGAACATTAATTGGTTTAATAGATCCCAACATCAGGACATAATAATCAGCCTAAACTTCCCCTTTCTTCATAGAATGTCCCATTTAACCAACTAATCCACCAGCCTGTGTATTTAAAATGCAATAGGCCTTGATTCGAGGGAATGCCCCATCACAGCTGGACCTAACCAGGAAGAACTCACTTCCCGAGATCGTGGGGTGAAGAACATCAACACTCGGAATTTGGCTTCTCTCCCATATTTAAGCGCAATTCCCTCTGCATTGGGTGTCACACTGATGCCACCAATGAACAAAGCAAACTGCAGTCCAGCCACGCCACCCGAACAGGGCCTCCTCACCCACACTGGTCCCATCCAGCTTCCCTCCCTGCCTTCTATTGACATAGCGCACTCAGTGTGGGAATGGTCAGGGCAGCCCACCCGCCTATGGACGGCCCGGCTCGGTTCCCATGGAGAAGAATGTGCGTATTTATTTACACTGTGATTCTATCAGATCCTGTTTCGTGCCTCTGTTTTTATATTTATTTCATCTTGGGAAAGAATGATGACACAGTCCCTGGTGCTGACTGTAAGGCGTTCCATGCCCGCTGATGGGGGCCAATCCTTTAACCCTGTGTTGGCGATTGTTATGGTCAAGGGCTACGCTGGAAGGATAGTGATGGTTCATGCCATTCCCGTTTCAGCCTGTTTAATGTCAGATCCTGGAGCTGGAGTTCCAGCAGTATTATTAAAACCAGAACTCATGACTTTATCGCAAAGGGGAGTTTGAAAGTATTTGGATGGGAGCTTTTGGGGCAGGGTGGGGCCTGATTCAGTAATGAGTGTGGAATGCGTTTGGGGAAGCACCATTCCGCTCAATAACACTGTTCACTGTGGATCTTGGGGATGTGGGAAGTTCTTGAAAGACCTGAATGTAAGAGGAGAAGAGAGAACATAAGAGCTGCCCTACTGAGTCAGACCATGGTCCATCTTACCCAGTATCTTGTCTCCAACAGCGACCCATACCAAAGCTCCAGGGGGAGCCTACAAAACAGGGCAATGATGGAGTCATCCACCCCGTCTTCCCCTCCCGCTTCAGAGGTTGAGCATAGGGATGTATCCCTGACCATCTTGGCTAAGAGCCATTAATGAACCTATCCTCCATGAACTTATCGAGTTATTTTTTGTACCCAGTTATACTTTTGACCATCACAACATCCCATGGCAATGAGTTCCACAGGTTAGTTGTTTGTTATGGGAAAAAGTACTTCCATTTGTTTTTGTCTTAAACTGATTGATTTCATCAGGTGATCCCTGGTTTTTGTATTTTGTGATGGGGTAAATAACACTTCTCTACTCACTTTTTCCACGCCATTCATGATTTTATAGACTTCTATCATATCTCCCCCTCCCCTCAGTCCTCTCTTTTCTAAGGAAAATAATGAAAAGAATCCCCTGTGGGAGAACATGGGCTGATATCTAATTAATGTTTATAATTTGTTCAGTGGAGACTCCAGAGCCAAACGGGAAGGGTAATGCAAAGGGTGGACTGGAAGTTTATTGATCTTGGATTAGTCATTAGGGATGTATAAATTAATCCTGCTGCTCCCAGAGGATACATAGACAGGGGGCCCTTTCTCAAAACATTCCTTGCCAACGCCAAAGAGAGCCTGAAACACACACCCTGCAAGAGTGAAAAAAATGGCTGTCAAATTCCATGTTTGAGTAAACATGAGGAGAGACTACACGAGCTGAGGGATCTCTCCCAGCTCCCATCCAGCCCAGGGCCAGCCACAGCGAGGGAGGGCAGCACACTGGACTTTCACACGCAGGAATTTTAATCATTTTTGGCCCTTATTTAAGCAACGAGCTGTTACTCTTTGCTGCAGGTTCAACTTTCCCTAAGCCTGAGAGAGGCTGGGCAGCTGCATCCGGCTTCTACCTTTGGGCCTCAGGCAGGGGCCTTAAAACATCTTAGCACTAAATCCTTCCTTCTTCCCCCTGGCCTGTTACTGTCACCAGGGTCAGGTTTCCCACTAGCCCACCTTGCTCCTGTGCTACCCAGGCTTCTCAATCCACTCTTGGTTCTAATCCCATCTGCTCCAGATCCCCTTCTACACCTGCTCTGGGCAGGATTAGACAACGTGGTACTTCAAATGGCAGCAGCGCCCTGCTGCCCCAGCCCCACATTAGTGCTCCCACTGCTCTACCAATCCGAGGCCTGCACCAGTGAGATATTTCTGGGGAAGATCCTAGCATCCTTTTCAGTCGCCCTCTTGGTAATCTTCCAGGGCCCTCAATGGATTTTCCATCTTCTCGCAAGGCGAAAGGCTCCACATCCTGTTGTGAACGTCCCTCTCCAATCCAGTCCCACCCATCCTGCACTTGAATCATTTCAGCCTTGCTCCTCCAGGCCTTGGCTGTGACTGGTCTCCATCGCCTGCATGTAACCGAGAGCAGGCTGAGCTCAGTGTCTTCCCCTTCTCTTGAATCTTCTTCCTCCGCTTCAGGCCGTTCAAGCCCTACCCCAGACACTGTTCCCAGGGCTGCACTTCTGCAGCACTATCAGCACCACTCAGCATCACTGCCCTCCCTGTAGACTATGTTCTTGACGTTATTAATCCCTTTTCAGGTAGGATTTCCCTGACGTTATCCCTGCCCATTCGGCCTGTGCTCTCCCCTCAGCAGCCCGCATCTCTTCCATCACGGCCCATCCCAAGCACCATCCTGTCCAGCTTGTATCTTCTCATGATGGACCCATCACCTCTCTGGGCCTTTCCAAGGCTGGTCTTTGTTGCACAGACTCCATTATGCCCAGATAGTACAGCAGTGGGTATGGTAGGAAAGCTTACCCAGCAGTGCCCCTGGTTGAGTCATCTGTGGGGACTGAACCCAGGAGCTCTGGAGCTAAGACCATGAGCCTTAACTGCCCAATCTAAAAGCCTGGATCCATTATCTTGGAGGAAGTAGCAAAGCCATTTACCTCTGGTCTAGCCACTGGAGAGGGACAAAGGCACATTTGGGCAGTCTATTTGTTACTAGATGGATGGATGGATAAACAGACAAATAAGCATGGGGTGGGCAGGCTGGCTAGACAGACATACTCATGTGACTCCTTAATGAAAGTGGGTGAATAACTGGCCTCTTGCCCCTTTGCGGCAAGAAGCTGATGATTTCCTTCTTTGCATCCATGGTTGGAAAATATTTGCAGAATAAAAGAGCTAAATTCTGAAACTAAATCGTTCCCTACAAATTGTTTGCCCTGCTCTGTTCGTAACAAAAGCAAATAGACGCACTTGTACTAACTCCCCCAGGGCTAATTTGCCTGAGCAGATAGGATCAAAGGCTCTAAGTGACACTCCAATAACCGAGTACCTTGAAGTCTTTCCACAGCCCCATGTTTGGTCTCTCTCTGTACATCCACATACACTCAAAACAGGATATTTCCCCAAGATTAATGTAGGATATTTTGGCAGCAGCTTGGACCACCTCCTACCACATCTAGCAATAAGGAGTGTAAATCACGGATCTCCCCACCAGTCCCAGGACTCCATCCATGCCCAGGGCTATGCCTCTGAGTGAAAAAGCTGCTGGAGTTTTGCAGGGTTTCCCTTTGCAGGATGGGAGTGTCTGTGCCCAGTGTGAGCCCTTTATTGTTTAATACCCTGAAAGGTGCTGATTCAAGGCCCCGCTGAATGTTTTGTCTAGAGCTCCCTCTCCTCCCCCATGCAGGGCACTGAGAGGAGCACATTTGTAGTTTTACTGTTTAGCTGGTGCCAGAAAATAAATCCGATCCCAGGGGAACAAACTAAAAAACCACACATACGTTTCCTTTTAAAGCAGCCTACGGCATTGACCACACAGCCCTGCTCACAAGGGATTCTTCCTCAACCATTTTCAAATCCTCCGACGTTAAAGATTCAGCAAAGTCTTTGGTTTTCCCTGGTGGAGGAACAGGAGCTGCGTCACCCAAGGCTGGCACTGCAGTTCAGTGCGGGGCAGCCCTAGAATCCAGAGCTGATGAGCAATTAAATGACAGTCACTAGAGCCCATCGGGAAACAGGGAAGCTTACTTTCTCACGCTTTTTCCAGTTGAAAAAAACAGGTGTGAGAAATGGGCTCTCCCCTCCAACACACAAGCACTTTCTTGTACTTTAAACTTTTTCCACTGGGGGGAAAAGGTGACTTTTAAAAAAAAACAAGTCCAAACCTGAAACTGGCAAACCAAAATATTTCAAGTTCACAAAACCTGAAACACACAAATATTTTCATTGTGATTCACTATGAAATTTCTTGCAGACAACCAACGTTTTGCAGCTGAAAAAACTTCAGACAGGCAAAACATTGTTTGCATGGAAGATGTTGGCTTTCCAACCTGCTCTGCTAGATAGATAGCTTCAGAAAGCAGGACTGATATGTGAACAGAGAAAGGGACTATATTTCTCAATGGATATTATTCACAGCAAATAATTCAGCTAGTTCGGATTATTCATGGGGAAACCAGGAATGATCACACTAAGGCTTTGCCTACGCTAACACTTTTGTCAGCAAAACTTTTGTCAGTCGGGACCACGTACGTTTCACTGACAAAAGTGCTGGTGTGGACAGTTAACACCGCTCATTGGCAGTGGTTTAATTAGGCAGAGTGACTGCACGGGAGACCTTACAGCGGCACACAGAGGGTGGAGTTTTTCAGGCTCTTTCTAGTTCTTTTGTTTCTTGAAATAACATTGTCCCAGGGGGCCAGAATAGTGCTTAAAAAGTGTGATAAATCAAAATAAACAAATCTAAGAAGTAATAAAAATTGAGACGAGACCAAAGTATAAATACTCACTAGCCCCACCATGAGGTTAAAGCACAGGACTGGGACTCGGGACGATCTGGGTTCAATTTCCGGCTCTGTCACCGACCCGCTGTGTGTCCTTGGAGAAGTCACTTGATCTCTCTGTGCCTTGGTTCCCTAGCTCTACAGTCGGGAGAACAGTACCCACGGTGTCCATCTTCTTGCCTATTTAAATGAACGCTGGGGTGGGGACTCTCTCACTATGTATCTGTGCAGTGCCTAGCACGGCGGGGCCCTACCTCAGTCAGCGCAACTGGTATATAAGTAACATTAAAACTCTGTGGGGAAAATGAGGTGGGTATTGAAAAATGGAGGGAGATGGGGTGGGTGTGAGAGTGAGTGAGCGAGCGGCAAGCCAGGTAGGGCCCAGCAGAGGTCCAATCAGGGAGTTATCCGCTGGGCAGGCAGGTGGAGTGGGTGCTTGGTGGCCTCCCAGCATCCCGGCCTGCAGGAGCCGGGGAACATGCAGCCAATCGTGGTTTTCTGCTTGTCCAAATGTGGTTTGTTTGTTGTGTTTGAGGAAGGAGCAGAAACCCGATTACCGCACAAACATCCCACTGGGTCGAGAGCCCGGGTCGCTCCGCTACTGCAGGAGAGGCCTCCAGCGTTGCCATAGCGATGCGTGCGTGCCCCGGCCTGAGCCGAGGGTGGGCGTTCTGACATGTGGGGCCCAGGAGCACCAGAAAGAAATAAACGCGGGTTGTCGTCGTTCCACATTTGTGTTGTTTGGCAGCGAGGTTGTGCGACAGGAACGCATTGTTTACCAAGTTGCCTGGTTCATCATTGGTGTAAACTTCAGCAGCCTCAATGGGTTTACACCTACTGTGGACTTGGCCCCAACTCAGACAGCTTAGCCAACGTCAGCTGAGAAACAGCCGACTCCTTCTTACCCATCTCAGCCCAGGCAGACATTTACACAGCTCCTGCTAGCACACAGGGACCCGACCCACCGCACATCTGGCCAAGATTCCATACCCGCAGCTCCCCTAGCCTGGCCCTCAACACCTCCGCACCTCCTGACCAGTGATGGATTTAGCCTCAACACCCCGGGAGGGAGGAAGGGCTATCCCCATTGTACAGACAAGGAGACTGATGAATTAGCACCTGGCAGGAAGCCTGTATGGAACCAGGAATGGAGTCCAGGGTCCCCAGAAGACCCAGTCCTACCCAGTAGAACCAGTGTTTCTCAACCTTTTTGATTCCAAGGACCGGCTTATGCCTTTCTAAACTGTGTCAGGGAGATCTCAGGGACCGACGCCACTCCACGGACCAGTCGTTGAGAAGCACTGCACTAGACCATGCTTCCCCCCCTCCACACACACACAAGTTTTGGCAGCATACAGCAGGGGCATCAAACATGCAGCCCCTGGAGTAGCTCCAACTTGTGTGGTATATTCATATGACCTGCACAACACATCCCACCTGTGTACCCATCTCAGCTGCCATTCAAAAAGGAAGCATCTAGCCCTTATGGTTGCAAAGAAAAGCTTCCAAATGTGAAGAGAAGGGCAGGGGCGGCTCTATGTATTTTGCCGCCCCAAGCACGGCAGTCAGGCGGCTTTCGGCGGCATGCCTGCGGGAGGTCTGCTGGTAATGCGGATTCGGCGGCATGCCTGCAGGAGGTCCGCCGGTCCCGCGCCTTCGGCGTACCCGCCGCCTAATTGCCGCCGAAGCCGTGGGACAAGCGGACTTCCCGCAGGCATGCCGCTGAAGGCAGCTTGACTGCTGCCCTCACGGCGACCGGCAGGCTGCCTCCCGCGGCTTGCTGCCCCAGGCACGCGCTTGGTGCGCTGGTGCCTGGAGCCGCCCCTGGAGAAGGGACCGCTGCAGCATTGCCTTTCGGAGTCTGAAGACAGCCTGAAACCATTGCTTGAACTCCCGCCCCCTATTAATCTAAATGGAGCAGCAGCTGAAATGACGACACTGACATCAATATTAACTACTGCATTGCTGAACGCTTTAGCAGATGGATCAGGCAGGGAGGTGGGAGAGAAAGCCGGGGGATGGGAATTGCTGCAGGGAAGGAAATGCAGAGGGAAGAAAGGAAAGATTGGGAGGAAGGAGAGAGACTGAGAAAGGAGGATAGGAAAGGAAGAAAAACAAAGGGTTCTCACTTACTCTGGATTGACACAGGTGTAACCGAGAGCAGGATCTGGCCCCCAGCACAGTTCCTGTACAAACCTCGGCCTGTCCCTTGCTGCTACGGGGCATCCCGAGCTGTGCCAGCGACAGGCCCAAGAGTCAACGCTGCCGTACCCTAGCCGTATTCCAGCATTACAGGCCTGGCAGCCCGCCACTGCAGGGTGGGAATGGCATCGGATTCAGTTCTAACGGCAGACCGGGACCAGCACAGTGTGAAACAATTCACAGCCTGTTGTGCCTTATTGCTTAATTCCAGTCTCAGATTTCTGACGTGGCAGGGTGTTAGCACAGGTGTCGTCCCCCTGGGGGAAGAACAAGTGCAGAGGTGTGTGAACCCCGAGGGTCTGAACCCTCTCACTCAGGAGCAGCAGCAGCTCATTAACCCCGTGCTGTGCAGTGCACGCAGCCCAGATGGCAGCCTGGTGCTTCCGGGGGACCCTGAGTCCTGTATGCAGTGAACTCTTGGGCCCGCCTGTGGCAGCACAAAACCAGGTACAACTCAGCAGTTCCCACCGAGTTCCCACCGAGTTTGGGGTGTAGCCTGAAGCCAAAGCAACCCCCACCGCAGGGTGCATGTGCAATACCCGCTGAGCCTTGTCCCCGTTTAGTGCCTAGCCCACGTATCGAGGTTTATAAGTCTGCCACCGCCTGTGAACTACTGTGATCCTTTTGCTCCGCCGGCAGGGGTTTCTGCTTTGACATCCTGGGTTCAGGACCCACAGACAACCCACCCAAGGGCATCGGACCCGTAAGGATTGAAAGGCTCCCATTATTTGCACAGCTTGTGATGATATTGCAACAGCAGACAGGGGAAGGAGCGAGCTGCGTCCCGCCTCGTTGGCTTGCAGCCGCTGCTAGGGCAGGACTCAGAGCTGCAGTGGAACCGCCCTTAGCAGTATGGGGCCTGTGACACACAGCTGAGCCATTTGGATTCTCCCCCACAGAGTTACACACACAGGGCAGCCAGGATGATTATTTCCCCAGCCGCAACAGCGGCTGGGCCACAAGAGCCAGCTGTTCCTTGCCGAGGGGGAGGTTAAGGAGCAGGAGATGCTTTGGCCGGAACGGGTGCTGGGCTTGCACCACAGGAGCGATTCTGCTGCTGCTCTGAATGTTGATGCAGCTTCCTACTCGCTGGCAGTGGGGCGGCGTGGCACACAAGGGCCTGAAAGGCAGGGACTATAACAACTGCGGGTGCCGGAGGGAAGAAAGCCATAGAAATCTTCGTGGCTGGGTACAAGGAAGACGGCATCAAGTCTCTCCTCTCCAAGCAGAGCTCCTTGGAGCTGCGGAGCCAACTCAGCACCAAGGCCGGCCCGCGGTTGCCCTCAGCAAGGCGGGGAGAACAGGGCGGGTGCGGGCAGTTTTTAAACACACACGAATGCACACACAGCCCCCAAACCGCCCCGAGCCCTGCACACAAAGCCCCGTGTGTCCCACACACCTGCTCTGCGCAAGCCACAGACCGCACTGCCCTGCGCTCCCAGCCCCAGCTGGAACGGACCTTCAATAGCCACCCTGCTTTCCCAGGCACTAACGAGGAGTGGAGCCCAGCCTGCAACCTGCTCCACGCTCCTCCCTGACCCCGGCTCCCACTCCCTCTGGGCTCAGCCCTTCCCCTCATTAGTTCTTCTGGCCAGGGCGCCCCAGACAGCTTCTGTGCAGAGGGGTGTCCCGCAAACGAGGCCGGAGCCTGCTTGGGGCCGCAGGAGCAGACTCCAGCTTCCTACCCGTGGGTTAGGAGAGGAACAAGGAAACCTTGTTGGGGCCCTCCCCCCGTTTCTCTGGGGGCTGTGATCCGGCTGGCAGTACCCAGGGTGTGGAACCCATCTGTGGTGGCACGCACCAAGCCCTGCTCTAGCATGGCAAGGGAAGAAACCCCAGCCTGTGGCCAACAGGCGCAGAATGTACTCACCTCCCGGCCCAGCCGGCAGGAGACAGGGGTGGGAATGTGACTGGGGTCGGCACCGACTGGCACGGAAATGCAAGGAAGCACCCGGCTCCACAGTCAATGCTGCTGCAGCCCCAGGAACGCCAGGCTGGGCTGCGCCATTCAGGGAGTCGCAGAGTCATGGCGTTTAAGGCCAGAGAATTTCCGCATCAAACCCAGTAACTGGTGGCTGAACTACAGGAGAGAGAGAGCTGAGCTTGATGTGAAGAGACGCTATCTTCTTTGGTACTGAGCTGATCGCTTGAGTGGCTGGATCAGGGAGGGGCACGGGAGTAACCCCGGGCGATGGGAATTGCTACAGGGAAGGAAGGAGAGAGACAGAGAAAGGAGGATAGGAAAGGAAGAGAAGCCAATGGCAGAAATATTAGTGGCCCATTTTCGCCCTCGGATAGGAATAGAGCCCAGCATTCGTGACTCCCACTCTAGCCACTAGACCTCACTCCCCTCCTGGAGCTGGGAACAGAACCTGGGATGTGCCCGACTCCAAGTGCTTCCTGCTCTAACCGCTAAGCAACGCTGCAACAGGCTCTATAACAGTCTGCGGTTCTTATAATCGTCAAGGGGGGGCACGTCCCACGTATGAACAACATGATCCCTAGCCCAGACCCTGTGGAGAGGAAGCCTTCCAGCTGCCAAAATAGGCAGAAGTGAGGCTGTAATAGTCCGGTGCGGGAGCTGGGCCCTCTCAGGGGCCGTCGGGAGCCAGGCCAAGTCCCTATGCAGCCCCAAATTGGTCCTCGGGGTTTGAACGTCTCGGGGCTCCGCCCCTCAGGCAGGGGCAAAATAAAAGCACACGGTTAAACAGGCCCAAACGCTAGCTCAGGGCGGGGCCACACACATAAGGGTCCGAGGGGCTCAGAGCCTCCCTGCAGGCTGAGCCAATACCGTGTCCAGTTAAGCCCCGGCCCTCAGTCAGGGCGGGGCACCTAACACTTAGGGTTAGGGATTTTGGGCGCCAGTCCTTGCCTCAGCGTTGGGCAAGAACACAATCTCTGGGCTCAGTCCTTCCCTCAGGAGCTGAGCAAACAATAGTTCAGTAGCCCAGGCCCTTAGTCAGGGCGGGGCAGCAACCA
>NW_020664587.1:16155201-16182564 GCF_002925995.2 Terrapene triunguis
GGCCCTTAGTCAGGGCGGGGCAGCAACCAATAGTTCAGTAGCCCAGGTAGGGAGGAGGAGAGACTGCCACCCGGCGTGGGGTGGCAGGGGGGAACACAGGCCCACCCACTCCACTGTGTTCCAGCCCGGGGCCCTATCCGCAGCAGGACATCTGCCACGGGGTCAGTGGGGATCCTGACCGCAACACACTGACATGGGTTCGGGGTCTGCTATCCCCGGGCTACTTCCCATCTCCTCCTCCTCCATTGGTACCTGTTCCTCGCCGGGCTCGGCAGCGGGGTCCCACACCATAGGCTCCTCGGTTCGCAGAGGGCTGTCGAGGTCGGGCTGCTCCTCCGGTCTCTGGTCAGGGGGACGCTCGGGCCGCTCCTCGGGGTACCGCTCTCGGGGCAGGCTCGGCCCGTCGGCCTCGGGGTACCTGGCTCTGGGGAGGTTCGGCCAGTCCGCCTCGGGGTACCTGGCTCTGGGGAGGCGCGGCAAGTCCACCTCGGGGTACCTGGCTCTGGGGAGGCTCGGTCCGCCGACGTCCGGATACCTGGCTCTGGGGAGGCTCGGTCTCGCCGGAGCCCGAGCAGGAGCGTCTGGCCTCTCCGGCCGCTGAGCTCCAACTGAGTGCTGGAGCTTGGCTTTTATACTTCCTGCCCCGCCCCTTGACTTCCGGGGGGCGGGAACAGGTGCCGGTGGCTCCGCCCACTTCCGGGGGGCGGGAACAGGTGCCGGTGGCTCCGCCCACTTGGGTGCCTGTTCTGGCTCCTCTCTCTCAGGGGCCGTCGGGAGCCAGGCCAAGTCACTACAGAGGCCTAGTGAGCTGAGCACAGGAGTGGGAGCCAGGGACTCCTGCGCTCGAACAGCGATCACCTTTACCTCTCAAACTGCCCCCGTCATCCACTGATCTCAAAGCTCTTTAAAGAGGAGAATGAGTATTGGCAGCCTCATTTTAAGGTGGAGAAACTGAGGCACAGAGAAGTGAAGGGACTCAGGATCACACAGCAAGTTAGGGACAAAGCCAGGAAAAGAACCCAGGAGTCCTACTCTCATTTGTGTTCCCTATTCATGAAGCAACAGCCTAGTCCCAGCTCTGACCGTGAGTTTCTCTGTGGCCATGGGAATGTCCCTGACTCACTTTCCTCACCTGTAAAATGGGGACAGTGTTACTGACCCACCTGCATCAAATACTTTGAGAACAAGGATAGAAAAACACTAAGTGTCCTCATTATGATGGTGTCTGGGAGACAGTCTGTTATACCAGGCCATATCACCCTGTATAGACCAGTCCCATATGAGCTGAATCTATGTTGCACTTTCACCAACCTCAGTCATTCAGAAATCATGAATAAAGCCCCCCCCAAATCATGTGACTGGCTTAAAAATCCTGAGATGTTGAACAATAATAAAGGGGGGGCTCTGTATTTGCCTGCTGGCCAGAGAGCCTTTCAGGGTCACGTTCTCCACAACCACCAGGCCTAGAAACCCACTATGTGTTTATAAACGAAAGCGGAGATTCTCCTGACTCCATGAGCTGGTGCTTTAAAGAAAACCCCAAAGAGCACACGAGCTGGTGACAGTATCTGGTGATTTTAAATCTTTGAAATGAAGCATCAATCGAACTCCAACGAGAGGAGGAGACGGGAACCGGCCCTGCCCCAGGCAGACACCTGCTGGCTCTGAAAAAGGAGCACCCGTTGCATGCAGCCAGGCAGACATGCCACTGCCATTCACCCACAAATCCTCCATGGTGACAGCAGGGAAGGGGTTAAATCACCCTAGACACAGCCCCAGCTAGCCCCCCTGGGTCCCAGCGTGGAGATGATCCCAGGACAGCTCTCCTCAGCCAAGCCAGCCTCGGGCCGCAGCCAGACCCTTGATCACCCAGGACGGGAGGATGGAGTGAAGGGAGGAGGCTCTGGGCTATCGGCAGCGTTGGCAGGAGCAGGTCCAGGGCAGCGCTCCAATTCGGGGCTGAGCGATGCGATGCCAGAGTGACTCTGGATGATTTACTGCTGCCTGGAGCCTTCATGTGTGAGCAGGGACCACAGGGGAAGAGGGCAGGGAGCTGTGGCCAGCCTGGAACGGGGATTCCTGGGCTCCCAGAGCCAGCACTGCCCTGCCTCAGTTCTCAATCTCTCTCTGCGTTCGGCGCTTTCGTTTCCTGGGGCCTGGAACCAGTGAGAGACGAGTCCGGCAGAGGCAGATTTCACCCCACCACAGCTCTACCAGTGCCCCTCAGTCCCGACCCACAGCCCCCTGCTCTCCAGCCCTGGGTTCCCCCCGCCCCACAGCTCTACCAGCGCCCCTCAGTCCCGACCCACAGCCCCCTGCTATCCCAGCCCTGGGATCTCCCACCACAGCTCTGCTGGTGCCCCCTGCGCTCAGCCAATTCAGCTGGGCCTTGGCCAGAGCATCCCCTGCGCTGCCAGATGTAGGCTCCAACACAGCTCTGCCCTTTCACCTCACATCTCAGCGAGGCTCAGCCCCAACCTGCAGCCCCCTGCTAGGCCTCCCCTGGGCTCCCCCCATTGCTCTGCCAGTGCCCCTCAATCCCGACCCACCTCTTGCCTTGCTGATCCATGAAAACGCCCGGTTGTACCCTGCAGTTCTGAAGCTACTGCTGGTCACCCCGGGTCCCCACGCGGCCCAGTCCCCCTCCTCGGTGCTGGAGGGCCACTCCCCGAGAACGGCTCTCCACCGAGCGCAGCGGATCAGAGGGGAGCGAAGAGAAATGTACCGTTTGTCTCCGTGGGCTGCCATGGACCCCTCAAGAGACTGCAAGACCCCTGCCCGCCTCTCCCCGGCTGCTGGGCTTGCCTTGCGGGGGTCTGCTTGGAAACAGCTGGGCAGCCGCAGAATTCAGCTCCAGCGGGAGGGATCCTGAGCGTTTGACTCCTGCTCCCACAACTGCCCCAAGCGGCATCCCACAATGCCATGCAAACACCGCCCAGATTGAGGCTGGGGGCCGCGCGAGGCACCCCGAGAGAGCTACCCACCGTGCCGCGTGCTATGGTTGATGGCAAGGCACTGTTACAGGTTGGGCTAAACCTCGCTGAAGCTGGGAGTGGGAGGGTGTAGCCGCTGCCCTTCATTTAAGGGCATTATAAGAAACTATTAGGCTCCTTTACGGAAGCAGCCAGGTATCTGAAACAATAGCGGCTTCTACCCAAAACACAGCCCCCCCTGCAAGGCACAGGTGGGATTGTGCCTGGTCCTGTTTGTTGGAGGTCTGGAGGGGAAAGAGAAGCAGCGAGATACACCCCAGAAAGAAAGACTTGGAGCAGAAAGCCAAGCCAGAGCAAGGCGTGGGAGCAGGGTCCTGAGGAGAAGCCCAGAGAGAGCAAGCTGTGTGGGAAGAGTGCTGGCTGAAAGAGGCTTGGAGCTGTGAGCAAAGAATCTCCTGTTGTTTCATTCCCCCTGCGTTCAGGGGAACAGGACTTTGTACGTCCTTTGTAACTAGACAGATTGCACCAAAGAAAATACCCGACTCCTCCAACTTCTCCCGTCTGAAACAACCTGCAGGACCCAAATTTTGGCTAACCACTCAGGTCAGAAAGGGGGTAACACTACGAACACCCGGCTTCACATGCAATGTAGCTCACGCCAGCACAAGAGAAGGAAGATATGCGATCGGTCTGACAACATCACTTTGACCTAGACCAGCGCAGGAATTGTATAGAGACAACCAGCCCTTAGCTCCTTCTCAACAGAGACTGCCAATCCAGCTAGAGCTGTGGTTCTCAATCAGGGGCACAGATACCCCTGGGGGTACATCAACTCATCTAGGTATTTGCCTAGCTTTACAACAGGAGCACTAGTGAAGTCACTAGCAAAGTTAGCAAACTAAAATTGCATACAGACAATGCTCTATATACTATACACTGAAATGTAAGTACAATATTTATATTCCATTTGATTTATTTTATAATATGGTAAAATGAGAAAGTCAGCAATTGTTCAGTAATAGTGCGCTGTGACACTTCTGTACTTTTAGGTCTGATTTTGTAAGCAAGTAGTTTAAGTGAGGTGAAACTTAGACTCATAGACTCATAGACTTTAAGGTCAGAAGGGACCAATATGGTCATCTAGTCTGACCCCCTGCATGATGCAGGCCACAAAAGCTGACCCCCCCACTTTCCCTTAGCTCTGCTGTTGAAGTCTCCAGATCGTGATCTAAAGACTTCAAGACGCAGAGAATCTTCCAGCTTGCGACCCCTGCCCTATGCTGCGGAGGAAGGCGAAAAACCTCCAGGGCCACTGCCAATCTACCCTGGAGGAAAATTCCTTCCTGACCCCAAATATGGCGATCAGCAGAACCCCGAGCATACAGGCAAGATTCTCTAGCCAGACCCTCATTTTACCAGCGATGGCCGTTATTGCCTAATTGATTAGAATCACGTAATCCCATCAAACCATTCCCTCCATAAACTTATCTAGCCTAATCTTGAAGCCAGAGAGGTCTTTCGCCCCCACCGTTTCCCTCGGAAGGCTGTTCCAAAATTTCACCCCTCTGACGGTTAGAAACCTTCGTCTAATTTCAAGCCTAAATTTCCCCACGGCCAGTTTATATCCATTCGTTCTTGTGTCCACATTAGCACTGAGCTGAAATAATTCCTCCCCCTCCCTGGTATTTATCCCTTTGATATATTTAAAGAGAGCAATCATATCCCCCCTCAGCCTTCTTTTGGTTAGGCTAAACAAACCAAGCTCCTCGAGTCTCCTTTCATAGGAAAGGTTTTCCATTCCTCGGATCATCCTAGTTGCCCTTCTCTGTACCCGTTCCAGTTTCAGTTCATCCCTTTTAAACATAGGAGACCAGAACTGCACACAGTACTCCAAGTGAGGTCTCACCAGCGCCTTGTATAACGGAAGCAGCACCTCCCTGTCCCTACTAGAAATACCTCGCCTTATGCATCCCAAGATCGCATTAGCTTTTTTCACAGCCACGTCGCATTGCCGACTCATAGTCATCCTGCGATCAACCAGGACTCCGAGGTCCTTCTCCTCCTCAGTCACTTCTAACCTATGCGTCCCTAGCTTATAACTGAAATTCTTATTAGTCATCCCTAAATGCATCACCTTACACTTCTCACTATTAAATCTCATCCTATTACTAATACTCCAATTTACAAGGTCATCCAAGTCTCCCTGCAGAATATCCCGATCCTTCTCCGAGTTGGCAATGCCTCCCAACTTTGTGTCATCCGCAAACTTTATCAGCCCACTCCTACATTCGGTTCCGAGGTCAGTAACGAATAGATTAAATAAAATCGGACCCAGAACCGAACCTTGAGGAACCCCACTGGTGACCTCCCTCCAATCTGACAGTTCACCTTTCAGTACTACCCGCTGCAGTCTCCCCTTTAACCAGTTCCTTATCCACCTCTGGATTTTCCTATCGATCCCCATCTTATCCAATTTAACCAATAATTCCTCATGCGGAACCGTATCAAATGCTTTACTAAAATCGAGGTATATTAGATCCACCGCATTTCCTTTATCTAGAAGGTCTGTTACTTTCTCAAAGAAGGAGATCAGGTTGGTTTGGCACGACCTGCCTTTCGTAAACCCATGTTGTAATTTGTCCCAATTGCCATTCACCTCATGGTCCTTAACTACTTTCTCCTTCAAAATTTTTTCCAAGACCTTACATACTACAGAAGTTAAACTAACAGGCCTGTAGTTACCCGGGTCACTTTTTTTCCCCTTCTTGAAAATAGGAACCACATTAGCTATTCTCCAGTCCAACGGTACCACCCCCGAGTTTACAGATTCATTAAAAATTGTCGCCAAGGGGCTCGCAATTTCTCGCGCCAGTTCCTTCAGTATTCTAGGATGAAGATCATCCGGTCCGCCCGATTTAGTCTCGTTTAGCTGGTCAAGTTTGGCTTTCACCTCTGATATTGTAATGTCTATCCCCCCTCCTCTATTCCCCTCTGTCCTACTCCCTCTATTCCTAAACCCTTCATTAGCCTTATTAAAGACCGAAGCAAAACATTCATTTAGATATTGTGCCATGCCTAGATTATTCTTAATTTCCACTCCATCCACATTCTTCAGCGGTCCCACTTCCTCTTTCTTTGTTTTCTTCCTATTTATATGGCTATAAAACCTCTTACTATTGGATTTAATTCCCCTCGCAAGGTCCAACTCTACACGGCTTTTGGCCTTTCTCACCGCATCCCTACATGCTCTAAACTCACTAAGGTAGGTTTCCTTGCTGATCCCTCCCTTCTTCCATTCTCTGTACGCTTTCTGTTTTTTCTTAATCGCCCCTTTGAGACTCCCGCTCATCCAGCTAGGTCTAAATCTCCTGCCCACTAATTGTTTTCCCTTTCTCGGGATACAGGCCTCAGACATCTCATGCAACTTCTGCTTGAAATAATCCCAGGCGTCATCTGCCTTTAGATCCCTAAGTATGTTAGCCCAATCCACTTCCCTAAGTAGTCGCCTTAATTTATTAAAGTTGGCCTTTTTGAAATTGTAAACCTTAGTTACAGTATCATTTCTGTTAATCCTTCCATTAAGTTTAAACCGAATTAGCTCATGGTCACTCGAGCCAAGGTTGTCCCCTACAACCATTTCTTCAACGAGGTCCTCACTACTCACCAGCACTAAATCTAAAATGGCATCCCCCCTCGTCGGTTCACTTACTACTTGATGAAGGAATTCATCTGCTAGCACGTCTAAGAACATCTGAGCCCTATTATTGTTACTAGCATTTGTTACCCAATCTATATCTGGGAAGTTAAAATCCCCCATGATGACACAGTTCTTATCAGTTTTTACTTCCCTAAAAACGTTAAGTAGTTCTTTGTCTGCCTCCAGGCTAGATCCCGGCGGTCTATAACACACCCCAAGCACTATCTCGGGGGAGGTTCTAGTAGTTCTTTTATGCAGTGTAATTATTGCCCATACAGACTCTGTCTTATCCATCCCATCACTTATTATTTCTTTACATTTTATCTCGTTATTGACATATAATGCCACTCCCCCACCTTTACCTTTTTTCCGGTCATTCCTAAACAGCACATACCCTTCCATACCTGTACTCCAGTCATGATTTCTGTTCCACCACGTTTCGGTTATTCCTACGATATCAGGTTTCATTTCTTGGACCAGGAGCTCCAATTCCTCCATTTTGTTACCTAGGCTTCTCGCATTGGTGTATAAACATCTTACCGTATGCTGCCTATCCTTTCTCCCATTAGTTATGCAATTTGGAACGGACCCCATGCTGTCCATCCGCCCCCTCTTTCTTATGTCCAATTCCCTACCCCCACCTATGTCTGTGCTTATCTCCTCACACTCCTTTTCAGTGTTGGAATCTGGCGTGGAGATTAACTGAACATCTCCCAACCGTCTCCCCCAAGTTCCTAGTTTAAAGCCCTTTTGATGAGATGAGCCAGCCTCCCTCCCAGAAGTCTATTCCCTTCCCTACTCAGGTGAAGTCCATCCCGCGAGAACAGCTGTCTGTCCCCGAAAGCCTCCCAGTGGCCATACATCCCAAAGCCCTCCTTATAGCACCACTCCCTTAGCCAGCTATTTATCCTCATAATTCTGTCAGCCCTTTGCTGTCCTTCTCTTGGAACAGGCAGAATCCCACTAAAGATAATCTGAGCCTCCACTTCCTTAAGCGTCTTCCCCAGCCTGGCATAATCTCCCTTAATTCTCTCTAGCGAGAACCTAGCCGTGTCATTTGTTCCTACGTGAAGGATGATCAAAGGGTTCTTACCTGCTCCTTTTAGGATCCTTTTCAACCGCAGGTCCACATCCCTTATCTTAGCGCCCGGCAGACAGCACACCCTTCTGTTTTCAGGGTCTGCTCTGGTCACAGGCCTGTCCAACCTCCTCAGCAAGGAGTCTCCAATCACATAAACCTGCCTTTGCCTGGTGACAGTACTCTGTACAAATCTATCCCCTGTCCCCTGTAGTCGTACCTCTTGTGTCTCTCTATTTTCCCTTATAGTCCCCCTAGTGCCATCCTCTATCCTACTGGGGCCCGGTATAGGTGCTGTCTCCATCAACTCCTGCCCTCTCTCTATTGGACTAGCCGCTCTTCTCTTCTTCCTCTGCCTCCCACCATCAGTTACCACCTGCTGCCTCTCTTCCTCGTTATCCAAACACTCAAACCTGTTTCTGAGTTCTATTCCCCCCTCACTAGCCCTCCTTTTCCTTGGCCTGCTCCTCACAGTCACATGCTTCCACTGATCTTGCTCTGCCCCTGACCTTCCCCCCTCACAGACCATAGCCTGTGCCTCCACCTGCACCCCTGAGCATTCCCCTTCTGCCACACCCAGCTTCTGCTCCATTAGCTGCTCGAATCCCCTTCTAAACTCCACCATAGTATCTACCTGCATCTGGAGCCCTCTAATCTTTTCCTCTAGCAGGTCTATTAGGCGGCATTTCATGCACACATACCTTTGTTCAGGCTCCCCGGTGAGGACTATGTACATACCACAGCTGCTGCATGCAATCATCTGCATAGTGTCCCCCGCTGCTTGGCTCATGGCTGCTATGGTCTCTGCCTGCTGCTCCTGGGAACACAAAGCACACGCCCCGCCGACCCCTCCTGCCTCCCCTTCCACCTCCCCCTGTACACTCCCACTTAAACTCCCCTGTTAGCAGCCCTGTTTGCGGCTCCTGGGTGCCGCTGCTCGCTGCGTGTGGGGGCACACAAGACAAATCAGACTCCTGACAGGGGTACAGGAGTCTGGAAAGGTTGAGAACCACTGAGCTAGACTCCCTCAGGTAGTGGGACGAGTTGTGTTCGTTAGGGATACACCTGGGTATTAAATACATGTCGCTTGTGTCCAGTACCAGATTAGTCCCCATTATTGCAGTGGAGAAAGGCAGCTGCACTGGCCCACATTGCCCCCTCCCAGGGCCAGCTCCAGGCACCAGCGGAGGAAGCACGTGCCTGGGGCGGCACATGCTAAGGGGCGGCACTCCGGCCATTCTTGGGGTGGCACAGTCCGGGCGGCCTTTTTTTTTTTTTGCTTCGGCAGTTTGGCTTTTTTAATTTGATTTGATTTGATTTTTTTGCTTGGGGCGGCAAAAATGGTAGAACTGGCCCTGCCCCCTCCCAAGGCAGCTCCGATTTGGAAATTTAATGTTTATTGCATGGGCATGTTATTCTATCCTCACTGTCCCCACTGCCATAAATGGCATCCCTAGAACATGAAGTCATGCATGTAAGTGGGATGTACTGAGTGGGACCGGCCAGCAAAATCAATCTGCGTCCTCAGAGCCGTTTGCTCCAACATTCAGGGGAAAAGTTTTGTATCTTGTAAGATCGTTATTTCATGGGGTTTAAGTATCCCTATTTCTTACATTTCAGGCAAAATAAGTTGTTTGATTTTTTACACCTTCCCAAAATTGTAGGGAGAGAATGACAAAGCTGCCTGTGGAAGTTTGTGTGTCTGTGTTAGATGTGAGTTTATATCTAGTGGCAGGGGAGGTATGAGAGAGAGTAGAAAAGTGTGTTGGGGGAGTGTGTGTGTGAGGTTTGTGTTACAGGTGAGCTTGTGCTTAGCACATGTGTGCGGTGTGTATGGAGTGAGTATTGGATGTGTGCATGCATTTTTGTGTTGAGTGACCGTGTGGTGGGTATGTTATGAGCGTGTGTGTGTGTAGGTGGGGGGTGTTAGTTGTGCTACATGGCTGTGTGTGTGGTGCCTATGTGGACGTATGAGATGTGTGCTGGGTGCGTTAGGGGCATGTTCGTACATAGCACCACATGTGTGTTTGCGGTGGGGTGGCTGTATGCAGGGAGGGGGGTGTTTATAGGTCAATGTGTGTGTGGAGTTCCATTTCTGTGTGTGTTACGGTGCATGTGTGTGCTACGGTGTGTGCATGCTTGGCTCAATGCGTGCATATAGGTTGTGTTGGGAGTTACGGGTGTGTGCATACATAGTGCCATGTGTGTTATGGCGGGTGTCTGTCCCGTGGCTGTGTATATGGGATATGTTATTGGGGAGTGGGGGCTGTTATGGGGGTGTGCATGCATGACACTGTGTGTGTGTGTGTGTGTGTGTGTGTGTGTGCGCGCGCGCGCTATGGTGTGTACGTTCCATGGCTGTGTATATGGGATATGTTATTGGACGGGGGGGTGTTATGGGGTGTGGGTGCATGATTCTGTGTGTGTGTGTAGAGGGCACGTGTTGGGTTGGGGGAGAGGTAAGGAGTGTAGGAGAGAGGCCAAACATCAGCGTCAGACCCCTCTGCCATACAAGCCCTGAGGGCAGGAGCCTGGCTGGCCTGCGGAGCTGCCCAACGAACAGCCAGCAAATCAGGAGGAGAGGAGACAATTTATAAAATAACCCAAACAAGCAGCAGGTTTTACCCAGATGTAGGCCTGGGCCCGGCCCAGGGAACCTCTGGATTAAAGTGACCAGTTCACAACTATTTCAATCTTGTTTTAATCCAGATTTGGCTTCTCTTGCAAGTTGAGTGTGTGAGAGGGTTTTTGTGTGCTTGTGTTTTTCCTGTCTGCAGGTCTTTGTGTGCACCTTGCTGCCTGTCTGTGGAACTTTGTGTGTTTGTGCAACTTTGTGTGTTTGTGCATCTCTGGATTTTGGTTGTTCCCATGTGTGTGCACCCGTCTGTATGGTTGTGCTTTTGTATATCTGGAGGATAGTGTGTGGTTGTGTGTGCGCCATGCGTGTCTCTGTGGGGCGGGCTGTGTGTGTGCACACTCAGTGTTGCAGTCCAGAGGCACATTTTCATGCATGACACGACTTTACATTACACCCAGCCTCAGTCTATTCCTCCCACCTCTCTCTCTCTCTCCATTTCTTGTCTACATATTGCTATTGTCATCTTTAATATCAGGCCGAGATATGAAAAGCTGCAAGTTGCCTCTTTTCCTGCCAGGTTAAATTGTTCACCAGGAATGTTTATTATTCCCACAAGTCAACTTTCCCCTCCATGGTATGTGTCCAGGGGTCAGGCCTGGCACAACATCAAAGTGAAGGGTATTCAATAACCTAAAGCCTTGGAAAAGCTTTCGTCCAAACTCCAACCATGGCTAGGTTTTATTGATGCAGCATGCCATTCCCATTTGTTTCCTATAAACAGCACATGGTAATATTTAGTAGGTTTCAAACAGAGCTTTTTGCATATTCTCCCTTGTCCACAATGAGCTACTTGTTAGTAGACACTTTTAATTTACTTACTGCAATTTCTGCTTTTTGTTCTCCCAGCGGGGCTGGGCTGCTTTTGACCCAGTCGCCCCAGAACATTACTCCACAGCTTTATAATTCCTGTGGGGGCTGAGAGGGAGATTTCAGAACCTGCTTTTCCACAGCCTTGCTCGCTCCCCGGAGGATCTGGAGGAAGCTTACTCATTTTCTCTCTCTGATGAAGAAGGGAAAATTAATTGGAGCAAATCGGACATTGCAACATAACCCCCTTTTGGATGCAGCTTAAGCCAAGGAGGGGATGCTGCATCAGTGGGACCAGGAATCTCGGCACTCCAGCCAGGCCTGCAGTTATAGGGAAGTTTAGTACAGTCCTGCTTCCTCCAAGCCCCCAGCATAGCCGGGGGGGGGGGGGGGCGAATTCCTTGACGATACAAAAGGTTATCTTAGGAAAAGCTGGGAGCGTTTCAAGGCGGTCGATGTTGAAGGAGGTTCTGGTTGGCAGGCCCTGGTTCTATTGCTACAGGCTGGGTAGGAAGTCATGTGACTCCCAGCTGCTCCAGTAAAAAAAGCCACTGTATTGCAAAAGCCTGTTCTTGCTCCCTGTCTCTGGGGCTGGCGGGACAGGAACTGGGACGGCTGTGACAAACTGTACTGTACTGGCTGTAGGGAAAATGTGACAGTCCTGCCAGAAGAGGGTAGGAACAAACCACAGCCGTTCGGCAGCATCTCTTCCCCAGACCATAAATCGATGCTAATCAATCATTAGTTCTCTGCAGCTCTCAGCGGAGGGTCTCCAAGCGCTTTGCAAATGCTAATTAATTCTCACAGCCATACCAGCAAGGATCACTACCCCTGTGCTACAAGTGGGGAAACTGAGGCACTGACTGGGGCTGTGACTAGTTCAGTATCACACAGTGAAGTGTGTAGCAGGTCTGGAAATAAAACCCAAGAGTCCTGACTCTTAGTTCCTTGCTCTAGCCACTAGAGCCCATTCTTCTCCCAGGGCCAGGAATAGAACCCAGAAATCCTGACTCCCCACTCGAATGACTCATCCACACCTTCTCCTAGCCCTGTTCAGCAGCTCCAGCATAGACTGCAAAGTAAATAAAAGTCGCTGAGATCAGGCTTTTAGGATTTGTTAGTAGCAGGGAAGGATTAGGAGCAGCCATTTCTCAAAGGTGTAGAAGATTGGACACCGTGGCTCTAAATCCTAACCTGCTCTCGGGCTGTTGTCATGGGTTTGGATGCCCAGGGGTCGCTGAGCAAGGAAGGGACGTGCAGGTGACCAGATGGATTTTGTCATCTGCTCTTCCCACGTTAAAACCTGCCTTGGCTCAGTAAGGCCAGAAGTCATCCTGCCACCAGCTGAAACCATGTCAGATCTGATAGGCTAAGTGAAATTGGATGGAAGACTTCCACTGCCAACCCAGGAAGTGGCGTTTGTGATTTAGGAGGTGGTGCTTTTCCCTGGGAGCCAGAGCAGAGCCAAGCATTCAATACAGTTTACCACTCCATCCCACAGCCATGAACTCCGCCATGGAGATTTCCTGGGGGGGCTGGGTTGGCTCCCACCACCAGGCGTGATGCCCTGGGAATTCGCATTCTGGTCTAGCAGAGCCTTGAGGATCGCTGCCCGTGAAAGGTCAGAGGAACAGGGTGATGCAGGGCCCCCAGGGACATGGCACCATTGGACTGATTCTCAGCTCACCCCTGTGAAGGCAGCGGGACTGTAGGTGCCAAGCCCCGTAGCTGGAAATCAAGCCGCGTATCTGCATGGCAAGGCTGAGCAGGCAGCAGAGTTCCCAAGATTCAATGCTTGCTGCCAACTGGGCCGTGCTGTGACCAGGGCCCTGCCGCTGACCTCACTGGTACTGGTGTAAACCAAGAGTGATTCTGCTGAAGCCAGTGGACTTAGAGCAGCGTAAATGAGATCAGAATCAGCTCCCTGGTGTGCTGTGAGGCTCTTTTCCTCTCCCTTCATTCTCACTCGGGTAGCAGTGCAGTAGCTAACTGGCTGCAGCTATGAAGTCCCCCTTTCCACAGCCTTGGGGATGCAGAGGACGAGACCCTGCTTTGTGCTTTTCTCTTGCTCACCTGTCTCGGCCAGGCAGCCCTAAATAAGGAGCAGCCAGGCCTGACTGCCACACCTCGGACAACTGCAGAACCCCAGTGATGTGCACAGTCATGAATGAACCGGGCATGCAGCCTGTCTCCTGATGATGCACCAGAGAGCCACAGCTGCCGCTATTCCGTGGTCAGAGAAAGCTGCGCACAGGCAGCTGGAGGCCGAGTTGCGGGTATGTGAGTGGGAGGCTTATTCACCCTAAACAGTCCCTCTTCCCCCTCCTGTAGTTGGTGTGTCCTCCCCTCTCACCAGACAAGGGGGGCTGTCACTGCTGGGAAAAGGCCAAGAATTCCTCGGGGAACAGAAATAAGGAATGGGTAGCTCCCCTGCTCCCGCGATTGGCACAGCACCTGTCCCTCTACCTACGCGTGTCCAGAACGCCCTTGGCAATGGCACCACACGCACTATTACCACAGCCCAGAACACCAGCACTTTTCACACTAACCCTCAGGCTTCCACTGGTTTGTAGTTTAGAGCTCTCTGGGGCACATCCTCAGAATCGCAGCCGGCCACCTCAGCAGGCAGATTAAATCTCAAACGTTTGGGCTTGTTTTTAATAACAGACTCCAAGCGGGCCGCGTGCTTGCATGCATCAGTGGGATTCTGCTCAGTGCCCTGCAGCTTTCGGGTCACAAGCCAATTGCCATTATACCAAGTACCGACAGGCAGCTGGCCCAGTGGACAGGGCCCTGGGCTGGGCGCTGTTAGTGCCAGTCCCAGCTCTGCGGTGTGACCGTCAGCAAGTCTCTGGGATTGTTGCTCCGCACGCTGTCTTGTGCAATTAGACTAAGCTCCGCAGGGCAGAGACTGCCTCTTACTAGGGCTGTACCTGGACGCCGCTATACACTGCTCTAACAGCATTTACCCGCCAGGTTTGACTGATGGCCTTTGCGGCTTAGCCCTGCCTTTGGTACGGAGTCTCCATTTCTTGCCCTGGGCTTTGGCTATTTGTTAGCACTCTTGAACCTCTTCTCTGACCTCAGGCTCCCTAGAAAGCCCCTTGCGCTCCAGCTCCTATTTCCCGGGGCTTCGCCTTAGACAGTCAGCACCGCTGCTCCAGAGGTGCAGCTGCCAACATGCCAGCTAGTGCATTTCAGGCTTTACGTTCAGTATAAAATACCCAGCCTGACCTGGGACCCGTTTACTATCTGCCAACCGACATCAGCAGACACTGCTGAGCAGCCCAAGCCATAATCGTGAGCAGGCAGAGACTTTGCTCCGTGGGGATTGCAGACTTTCGTGGTGTTACAATCCCAGCATCAGGCTGACTCTTTAAAGAGCCAAGTGGGGAGCCCGTTTTAAACAAACTACAGAACTACCAAGATCTGCAACCGTGCAACAGAATGAAGCTAAAATTCAGAGATGCTAGTTGCGCTAGCTACAGCAGCTGCACCGATGTGCTGTCAATGCCCTCTGCTGGTCGAGGTATTCAACAAGAGTTCTGAGCAGCAAAAGCACACTCAGATCTACCACCGAGTACAACAGAGAGGACGAGCTCTCGACAGGTGCATTTCACACTGTTTGGGTGAAATGGCCACAAAGCAAAGATGAAGCTGTCTTAGCACTTAAAAAAAAAGAAGAAAGAGAGCTCAGACTCTCTCCTGCAGCAGTTGCACAGCATCAGCAACAAATCCTACCCCTGCTGTGATGCCTACAAATTGCGTCCTGCTGGAATTGCTCAGACAAGTGGTGAGCTGTGATTCTTGCACAACTTTATTCATTTTGCTCTCTCATTCTCTCAATGGATCCTCTCCACATTTGTCAGTTCTGTCCTGCCTGAGCTCGCACTTTGGGACAGGGACTGTCTGGTCTTGTCTGAAGTGCCTGGCACAACAGAGCTCAGCTCCCAGGCAATACTGTCCACATGGAGGCATCGGGCCCAGCTTCATCGTTAGGGACACATTGAGTTTTATACTTAAATGTAAACAACCAATGGGGATAGAACAGCCAGCAGAATTCACATCTAGGGAAGAATTTCCCCCCCAGAAAAAAGTAACTGATGGCCTCCCTGGGACAGGGACTGCAATTGGCTTATTACTAGGAACTAGGGTGACCAGATGTCCCAATTTTATAGGGGCAGTTCCGATTTTTGGGTCTTTTTCTTATATAGGCTCCTATTACCCCCCACCCCATCCCGATTTTTCACACTTGCTGTCTGGTCACACTACTAGGAACAGAAACTATTCAGAACTGGTATTCTGCTGAGCTCTACAGAGAGTGTCCAGGCTTAGCTACATGGGGAAATGGACCAAAATAGCTATTCCAGAATAGCTGCCCTTGTGGACACTCTGAAATAATTAGTGGGCTTTGTGAGAACACGAATTACTCCAGAATACAGGGACTTTTATTCCAGAATAGAGTGCCCACAAAGTGAGCTACTCTGGAATAGCTAGTCTGGTCCCTCTCCCCATGTAGACAAGCCCTCAATAATTCAAGCTCGTGACAGGCTGGTTCCACTCGAGGATAAATCATTGGCAATTTCTGCTCTCTCTAATTGTATATGAACCCATGCTTTACACCTGTAAATCCTCTCATAGAGCCAATTTCACCTCACACTTTGCCCAGTTCAGCTGTGGCCCATCAGAACTCTCAACATCCCTATATGATGGAGTTGCAGCATTTGGTCCATAGGTAAGGCCGAGTTTGAGCCTGCTTCAAAATCCACTCTCAGCAAATAAGCCATGTCCACAAAATTGGGGCCCAGGTAGGTTTTTTTTTCCTGCAGCCTTTGAGTAACCAAATTAATCTTGCTATGGGACCGAGGTGAGCTTCATGGCAAAATAAGCAAAGCCGAGGGCATTTATCCAACACCTTCACCACTTCCGCCCCAAAGGGTCTAGCTAAAACAGGATCCAGCTCTGAAAACCCTTCTCTGTGCCCAGCTCTGGCAGGAGGTGAGAAATTGCTTTGTTCCCCTTTCAACACCTCAGCAAACTAACCAGGGGCACATTTCCCTTTTCCTGGTTCTAGCAGCTCTCTGCTACTTCCCCCCCTCCCGAGTGAATTCAGCAGGAGGCTGACACGGCCTCCCTTTGAAAGGCTAAGGGGCTCACTCTCAGTTTTTCTAATCTACGGGGGAAACAGACTTGAAAATTGGCATTTGGTAATGTTTGACTTGGACTCAATCCCATCGCCATGTGAAAGCAAAGGAGAGCTCCAGTGTTGTAACAAGTGTTATGACTACAATAGAAACAGGCCATGCAAGCTTGCACACTGGGCTTTGTAATCTTAAAACAAAGTGCTGTAATGGAGATCAAATCCGGATATTATTCTTTTCAAATGTGTGTGTGGGCGGGGGGAGGTCTGTTGGTTTTTTGCAGGGAGCAAGCTGGAAAAGGAAGTCTGACTCTTGGGAGGCACGTTCGAGTCCCAGCTCTAATGGGTAAAAGAGATTTTAGTATAGCCCCAAGTGGCATCATGGCATCAAAATTTGGCTCACAAGTGGAATAGCTGGAGAGCAAAAAGCAAGGGCAGAGGTGCTTTGGGGAGTGGAAGAGCTGGGGTTGCCGCACTGAGAGGCATGAGAATTGAATTGGGTGGGGCACAAGATGCTATGCTAAAATATTTTACAAATATTTAACTATTGTATTATGAAATTAGCTACTGTTGTACTATTTAAACTATGCCGGCTATATTGAAGACCCAGTATTCAGACATTTATAACCACATTAGGCATAATACAATTTTAATAATGATTTAAGAGAGTTTTAAAGGTTAGAGATATACTTTCCATTAGCTCTTTAGTGCAGTGACTGTGCGTGGATAGTGATATTGCATCAGGGTTGCTACCTACTACTAACAACAAACAGCTTTAAAGTATCTCCTCCTATGCCTTGGCAGAGCTGTATGGGAGCTCAGGTCAGGACTAACAGCATGTGGGAGAAGGTGAAGATTGAGGCTCATAGGCAGAGCTGTACACAGGGTCCGCACTGCAGAGAGCCCCCTGCTGTCACACAAGTTCCTAGGCAGCAGTGACAGAAAGAAGCGCAAGGGAAGTTTAAGTTGAGATTTTAGTCTCTAAAGCTCTTTTCTTTGCAGCTGCTGCAGTTATGGTGAATTAGAGATTTCTGCACCCTCAACCAGAGTCCATTCTTCCCACCGAAAACTTACAGCTTGTGTCACCCGTGTAACTGTATACTTTTTCGACATGGCTCCACAGCCAATAGAATGCATTCTGAAACTGCCTCGGTGCTGCTACATTTGATGGCTGGAGACACCTGCTGGCAGGTGTGTGCCATAGTTCTCAGGGCCACCTTCTTACAGTTTGGCACTAAACTTTTCCAGCAAAGAACGCTTGGCACAAATCCTACCCACCGAAGTATTGCAGACGAGATTTCCTACAGGCTGAAGACTCAGCGGAGAGTAAAAGGTTTCCATGCTGAGATGGGTTTTAAGTTGTTTTAAACAGAGTGATATATACTTAGTGAATTAGACAAACTGCTCAAAAGCAGAATTTGGGTCCCTCAGTCACTGGGTATCTATTCCTGTTTAAACTGACAGCATTTTTCCTCTACTAACCACTAAATCTGCTTTGGTTTAATCCCTTGCAAATCTCTCACATTTATAGGACCTCATTGGGAAAAGAAATACAGGCCACACCATCACAAACGGAAGCGTCTTCCATCAGTTTTAAGCCTAGTACCTCTGGTAGGAACATTATCCACTGTAAATTATTCAGTCAGCTACATCACCATTCCTGCAGCTTTAAGATTAGTATCTTTGAGCTAGAAAGTGCATCACAACCTGCCTTCTGCTGCCTTTTAGGACCTGTGGCTACGGGCATCCATTCACCCACCTCAGCCTTATTTTGCCATTGCTCACAGTGTGTTATTTAGCGTGGGAGAAAGTTTTCTGCATCATTGCCAGGTAAAGTTACCTTCATTTATAGTTCAGCACATTCTATTTGGGCCATAAGTGTAGGAGCAGGTTGTAGGCAGAAGAGGGAGCAAAGCACTGTGCTTAGATAAGCATCAAAAAGATGGAACCAGGACTTAAGATTAAGCTGTTTAGTACAGCAAAGAGTCATGGTGCGTCTACAGCCACCAAGCCTGTCATTTCTTTAGAGACCGAACAGAAAGAGGCAGCCGGGGGAGTGGGGTAAGGGCTAGATTCTCTCCTTGCAGTATGGCCAAGGCGTTTTCCTAGTGTAAATTTCTAGTACAAAGGAGCCACTTGTAAAGTTAGTAACTGTTTTGCAGAGTATGTTCACCCAGCACTGGCACACGGAATGCATACTGGAGAGGATGACCTTGCCAGAATGCCAGTTCTTGAATGAGCAAAAACAGAGTTTGTGCCATGCCCTAATGCGACCCAGCAAGGAGTCTGGGATCCACACACAAAAGCTTCTCCAAGCTACCATCCTTCTGGGCAAGAATTACACACACTTCCTTTAAGATAACCAATCACGGCTGTTTCTCAATTACCACTGTTGAAATTCCTTCCCACCACACACGCACGTGGCCGAACACATTCCTTCCACAGCACCTATCACCTTGTCACCCCAAGAAAGCATGCCACATCCACGCTCATCTCAGCCCCTTCCCAGACTTTACTGAAAGGATCAGGAGACCACTGAAAAGTCATCATTGGGATGTTTTTTAATGTAATGGCTTTTAAAATGCAGCCTTAAAATGGTTTACAAGGACCAATAAAGGGAAACAAATGAGTAATCCTTACACATCTTTGAAACACCACACTGCAATTGTACACCCAACACACACACAGAGCCATCAGCTCTGTCAATGCAACTCTTTAAATATAGACTCTTACTGCCCCCTTAAGGGAGAATTGCAAGATACTATTTTGGGCATTCAATTCCTGTAGCTATCGGAATTCATTCGGGTGAGGCAGGAATTCCACAATGGGTGACATTCCAGACAGCTCAACGTTCAAAACTGGAACTGGCATCCCACAGAGGGATATAAATAAGACAGTAGATGGACCAATACATAATAAGAACATTCACAATCTAGACAGTTCCGTTTCAAACCCTTCTGCACCCCACTCACTGACTGGGTGAAATGAACTTGGTGACTGTAGTTCACTTCATAACCATACCTACCTTTGCCCTCAGGAATCAAGTGAAAGAGGCAGGATTTGCTCAGAGTTGTAATTGCACTGAACTCCAAGGTAAATTCTGACTCAGATGGGGGAGCTTTTCACGGTCACAGACGTACCCAGCAAAGGATTTTACAGAAGTGGACTAAAGGGCATTTCAGGCTAGTGAAAGGCGACAGATTTGCAGTGTCTATCCCTAGCACAGATACAGCAGAGGTGGCAGCAGCTCAAGCTTCACTCACACCATCTTTCAGTGTGTGCTCATCTTCAACTTGGAGACATCCCCCCACTACAGATAAAAGGGGACATTTGTCTGCACAGTCCAGTCCACAACTTCCTGGCTAAGGCTGACATTAAGGTAGTCACAACTCATGTCCCAGAGGGGTTCATTTTGAAAATGCCTGTTAAAATTTGTCTCTCACAACGTTGCACTTAAATGCTTTTCATCCTCCAAGCACTTTGCAATGTTCAATTGAATTTTCCATTTGAATAAAGTGTCAAAGGGGGTGAATTTTCCAGCCTCTTGGTTTATCTTAGACCCAGTACCACTACTTCAATTCATTTAGTTATTCTAAACAAGAGCAGAGGATATAAATTGCTGTACCTTACCAATTAAAATAATGTGGAAACCTCTGTTTTAATCTAACTATGCACAACAGAAAGTACCAAAGTCCCATTTCACACTGCAGAGTATTTCTACATCATAGCAGAAAAGTGGAATTACATTGGCTGAAATGCATTTAGTACGTTGTACTGTTTAGATTTGATATCTAGATTTTGTCAGACAGTGGAAATAAAATCCAGGCTGTGTACACTATGAAATGCTGAATGCATTTCAGCCACTGTCATTTATTTTTTCTATTAAAAATAATCAGGGCATTATAATGCAATTTACTTGTCCCCCTAAGAACCTTATCACATAACAGAGTCAGACCACCACCATAGCACAATATACCCAGACAAGACTGTTCCACGGGATCGGCTCCTAGCAGCATTGTTGTGGGAGAAAAACTGAAAATTCTTGCCTCCAAAAAGAAGGAAGCAGGTAATTTGAATCTCCTGAGATGCTGGTTATGCTCTTCATCTTTATACCATTTTCCTCTGAAGGAAGGCGCCCAGCCTCCTGTTAGGATACTACACTCTAAGGCAGCCTTCCCTGTCTAATCCTTAAGATAATGAGGTTTTAATTTTATGTGTATTTAACTATTAAACTCAGAATTAGTTATGAGTAGTTTGCCTTGAGTAAGAAACTGAGATCAGTGCGTATCTCAGTGTATATTTTGGAGAACAATATTTAATAACAAATGTTTCAGACCAAATATTCATAGCAAGCTAACCAGGGCTATTTTTTTCAGCAGAGACTGGAAATGTTCATAGGATTAGTGCAAAAGTGAGAGCCTCGGTGTTCTAATATGGCAACTGAAATTCTGTTCTGCTAAATGAACTAAGAGCCTGATGCTGCTGACCCTCAAATACAGTCCCTGACAAACCAGAAGTTCGCTTTGCCACCAAACCCCTCTCACCCAAGAACACCATTACCCCAAATGGAAGCAGATCATTTGCACTGAAAAGCCCCCAAACTTTATTTTGGATAAAAAGGGCTTGTCTGAAGTGCTCTGCCATCACTTTTTCACTCCATGAGCCTATTGCAGAGTTTTAACTACAGACACTGTGTCCTCAGTAAGAAGAGACAACTGGAGAGAGTAGGACCTACTGTGTGCTCCATTAGGCGCTTCCATTCCTTTCACTTTATAGGCTTCATTCTTTGCTGCTACATACATGTGTTAGCCAGTCAGTCACATGCGTCACCCCCTCCATCTGCAAGCCTAGCATAGCCTTCACAAGCATCAGTGGGAGCAATGCATGTGTCTCAAGAAGAAAGCAGCTCCCGTGGTGGGTTCTCTTTTGGTTATGAAACTCAGTCCCATACTTGAACCGCCTGGAGATCTTTTAGCGTTTAAGGAACAAACTTTGCCCACAGCTGAATATCCAGCTAAAAACTGAGTGTAGAAAGAGTCTCTGTGGGTCGTATGAAAAAGTTATCCACCCTATGAAAATCTTTAGAGTGAACCTGTGGGATAAGTAGAGTAACCCAGAGAGTTGTCTTATATGGAAAATGGAAATGTAACAACGTAAACAGTCAGTGAGTCTTTAGGAGTTGGAATTTAAAGGGGGCACTAAATCCCTACGAGTCCATGACGAGCTATAGGCCACAGCAGCTGGTCCCTCCAGTCCCTTGGGGAGATTGCGCTGTGGCTCACTCCTCTCCAGCCGGGAGATTGTCTTCAATCCGCCTAACAAACTTCATCCGTATTTCTGTGACGCCATCTCCTTTCAACGTATCCTGGACAAATTTCACGTCCACGGCCATCTGAACCTGGGGGACAGAGGAGAAGAAAAACCAAAAGGAAAGTTGCTATGAAGTTAAACTAACAGCCTCCCTGTTATCTGTCCGCCCCTTAAGATAGCGTAGGACATAGGACAGGACACGTCATATGGGGTCCTAGAAAGGGCACTGATTACTGTATCAAAGATCACTGCCTATGGCATAGGGGGACAAGCCATTCAGATACTATGGGGATGGGGCCATATCATTCCCTAGACAGACAAACCTCCCAACAAGAGCAGCGGTTGGGATTCCCTTCAGAACTCTGCATTGCTTCTAGAAGACAGAGTCCAGCTAACCCATATCCCCAGGGCATCTACACACTCCCTCTATTCATCGAGGCAGAGTTATAAACTTTATGCAGCACAGACCCTTCCCTTAGGACAATACCAACCAACTGGCTTCTCCAGTTCTACTTTGCTCTTGACATAGATTCACAGCAAGAGAAAACATGAAGACCACAAACTTGCACAAGGAGGTGGGTTGAAATGTCTGCAGAAGGTTCCAGGTTTTCATTTCCAGCCAAGACCTCCACAACTCCCCCACCCTTCCTGGGAGAGAAGTGAAGCCTCACCATTTCCAGGGCTCCTCGCAGCACCCCACACAAGAGGTTGGAGTAAATAAGAGATGAGTGGTTATCAGGCAGCTCCACAAAGTCCACCAGAGGGTTATTTTCCAAGATGAGGGAGAACTCATCGCCTGCTGGGCTCCAGTTGGTGATGCTCGGGGTGATGCCCAGATACATTTTAAATGCCACCTATTGAGTTTTATGGAGCAGAGACAAGCAATGACCCAAACAGTAATATTTCCCGTCAACGCTGTTCATCGAAGAATCTTAATGAGCTTCAAAATATTTACTAAGGAAATCCGACCCTTGGCTCCCATTGAAAGTTAAGAGGAGTCAGGGACCTAACTTCCTTAGGTGCTTTGGAAAATCCAACCCAAAGCTACCCACCAGCCCTGTAAGTAATTTTATCCTCTTCTCACAGGTGGGGAAATTGAGGGGAGCAATCTTCCCTCCCCAATGGGAAAAATCCAAGAACACTATTTGAATCAGATTTTGCCTAGTTTGGAGCAGTTTCCATGTCCTTGGGTTATTTTCTCCCCATATTCAGGAAACTCTAGTTTGGATACAAAATGACTTCAAAGTCTCTAGTTAAGCTCAGGAAGCAAGAAGCCACAAGATACATTTTAGAAGTCCTCAACTTGGGGTTTAAAGACGTCACTTGTTAGAGGATTCTCTGCACCTTGAAGTCTTTAAACCAGAAGTTGAGGACTTCAATAGCTCAGAGGTTTGTTACAGGAGTGTGTGGGTGAGATTCTGTGGCCTGCGTTGTGCAGGAGGTCAGACTAGAAGATCATAATGGTCCCTTCTGACCTTAAAGTCTATGAGAATACAATTTGTGCACCATTCATTATCTCACTCTTAATCAGAAGCTGTGCCCCTGGTGACCCACTGCATGGTTCTTCTTAACAGTCCATGAACAGCCTGGATATGGTGCTGGGACATGCATGGGACCAGCACTGATAAAGGCATGCAAGGTTATACTTGGAGGATTACCTTTGCAATTACATCTGCAGTTTCCCGGAAGTCATGGCATCTTCCTACATTGGACCGGGCCAGAAAATCTTCTATTAATCGAACTCCAATGTTGTAGCCCCTGTCAATGCACCAAACAGCAGCAAACTATAGAATCATAACAGCACAGCTCAAGGAAAATGTTCTAAATCTATGCAATAAAGCTGTGCTCTGAAACTAAGTATGTGAGGAGATACCAAAGGAGGGGAAAATATTTTGTTTAAATTCTGAAAAACCCACAAGTGAACAATGTTCAGTCTGCCGGTTGGGTTGGGTGCAGAAAATAAGGAACAGCAGTTTAAGCAGTTCTGCCTACTACAAACAACTCCCCCAAAGGATTCAAACTCCAACGTTAACTTACATTTTGTCAAGCTGTTTATTGACATCTTCGTCGTTCTCATAGTCCTTACACAGCTGAGTGACCAAAGCTCCATAGGTCAGAGTGAAGAGCTCCGAGCTCTAAACAGATTCAAAAGGAATTTATCATCAGCTGGGCAGAAAAATCCCTGGGCATTTTTGGGTTTTGTTCCCACCCTTACTTTAGTTGGCCTGGAGAGGGGGCCAGAAAGCTTCCAATTCAAAGGAATCAATTACTAAACCAACTCTGCAGAGGTCCCAGATTTCATATTTTAAGGAAACTTTAACCTCACAGTAAACTTTAGTATATTTTAAATTCTTTGGGGTGCTGCTCAAAGGTGACAAACTGGCTGCCCCAGAGACAGAAATCTTCCATCTCCAGCATATGAACCACATGGGCAGAGGCAAAGCACATTCCCCTACACGCACCCAGTACACACTGCACTCCCCACTAATGTGTCCAGCCCTGAACTGAAGGAGCCATCTATAAGGCTGTTCAGTCTCCATTGTCATTCAATCCTTAGCCTCTCTGGTGGACTGCCAGTTAGTGTCTCTAGATCATAATCGGCACACACCATTAAGAACTGGAGTGAAACCTCCAAGTCGTTTCATACAGCCCACCAAATAATCTCTATCATTGCAACCATTTACAACTACTAGCAATGTGAGCTAGATTTGGACTAGTGACTTAAAGAGGTGATAGTGTACATATCCCATGAAAGCCCTCAACCACTAATCCATATTTTACCTGTGTCGTTTGCACTGTATTTCTCAGATTCCACATGCAGTTCTCTTCATTAGAACATAACACACCTCGCATTCATAAACTGATTTTTTTTTTTTTTTTTGGTCAGTCTGATAGTTACATCCCAGCCCCCAAAGGTGATTTGTCCACAGCACATAATTTAGCACAAAAGGCTATATCTGCTCACGAAGACCAGGACTGGAACAGCTGGGACTGTTTCAGGTCAGCACTGAAGTATACTGGTAGACCCTATGCAATGCATCTGCACTATGCCCAATTCTAATCAAGATCATTTTTCTTCCACAAGTGCCAGATTCATACAGAAGATGAATAAAAGAACAGACGCTCTCTCACAGCTGCTCCCACTATATTTCCTGAGCCTGAAGTGATTAAAACATGGTTAGTGTTTTCTCAGTAGCCATTAATCAGAACAGCGATTACCAATTCATTCTCTCCTAAGTGTCTGAAAAACAAAAGCAAAGTATCTACACCAAAGTTAGTTTTTCACATTATCTGAAATAAATGTAATTACTCAAGGAGACGTGTTATTTTTAATAGTTAAGACTTTTGGTTTTATTTTTTTGCAGCTGTTAGAAATATCATGGAAAGTCTAGTCTCAAATTAAGTAGCCTATCACCTACCATGAGATGCATAGATGCAGAAGGTGAAATGAATGGCAAATACCAATACTACAGAATGAAAGCAGCAGGCAGGCAGAAAGGAAGGGAAAAGAGACAACATCAGAGTTAAGTGAGACACGCTGATCACACCACATTCTGAACAAGTTCACACACAGCCAAGTCTGAAACACAGGCAGGAATCACTCCCAAGCTGCAACATTCAATGAGTAGAACTTGGATTTGTTAGAAGCTATAGAGTATTCTGTCCTGTCATTAAGAGCGAATGTTAATTAACAGGGTCAACAATGGGAGAGAATACATATCTAGGCTCTCCTGTTGGGGTAAAGGAGAATCAGCGAAACCGGCAGGAAAGCCACTAGAATTACAGCTCTAGAGCTCTGGCATTTATTCTTTGTTTAGCATTTACTATGCTAAATTCATCATTGAAAGTCAAAGATTAAGTTTACATTACTCAAAAATGACACAACAGAACGCCCCTTTAGCTCAACTGGTATAGTCAGGAACCTGGGGGGGAAAATTAACCAACATGCCAAAAAGGTTAAATTATTGTTAAGGGACCAGGTCGTTTCAGTGAAGCCACGTGCCTGGCAGCTGGACAGACCAGTGGGTGAATAGATGGAGAAAATCCAGCTGTTACCAGTCCAAAGTGTTTAAATTAACTGCATCCTGTCATCAAGCTTTCATCTACTGCTTTCAATCTGAAAGAAGCGTATAAAAGGAGCCCACAATTGAAAGGAAGAGGCTAGAGGATGCCATTTAGTAATGTTCAAATGTTACAGTCAATGCACCTATACAATTTAAAAATACCTAAAGTCACAGAGATGTGACCTGTAGATCAATGCTTGGTTTTAAGTAATCTGATAGACTCAAATTGCCTATCAGCTTTACAGCAGGTAGCCTTTTTGTATTTCATTCTCATTTATAGATGAAAACACAGCAAACTAATCATTAACCTAAGTTTACTTGGCCTTTTGTACCATGTCAGTAGCATAATACTATTGTGATAACAAGAGTGTTTGAATGCTAATTAAATAAATCCAATGCCTTAAACACAAAAGCCGTGTCCACACAAGAATAATGGAGTCAGTGGCCGACAAAGGGGGTCTGCAATGGATGGAGCTCAATTACTGCTGAGTACAAATTCAGCACCTGCACCCATTGCTGAAACCTGCAAACTGCAACAAATATTCATCTTAGTGTAGAAAAGGCTGAGGGAGAAAATAAAAGTAATGAATGAAGTTCTATTTAAGTCAACAGGCCACATGCACTTGTGACTTAATGGAGCCATTATATCAAGGATGAATGAGTTTGGCTCCATTTATCTTAGTGTTGAAATGTAAGCTCTATACCTTTGCTCCTCATATCTTTCACACTCCTAGGTTCATCTGGAGTGGTAACACAGAATAAGATTATAGACGGGTAAGACACAGACGTGGCATAACCTTTTCGGAAAGGCAATGTGTGGTATGTACTGTGCAGTTCAAAGGCACATTTCTATAAACAGAAACAAAGAGCCTTCCTGCTCTTAACCTAAGGAAGCCAGGATTTGGCAGCAGGGATTTGGAGCAATCAAATTTTTGAATTGCTCCGCTCCGGCTCCGGGCAAACCTACTGGTCCACGCTCCAGCTCCGGGCTCCGCTCCAAAGCCCTGTTTTGCAGCACTATTACACTCAGCATTACTTCAGCTCCTTACACTGTGGGTGTTGCTCTCAGAATTAGGATAGCTATGGCTTAAGACTGATAACTCCCCACATAAACATTAACACAAGCCCCTACTACAGAACCACCACCACTGTCAGACAATGCTAAGCTCCTAACACAGCAGCAGCCTCCAAGCACGGTGGGGTGCATGTTGGGGAGACACGGCAGGGATCCGGGGGGCAGGTATTTAAGGCATCACAGAGCTATGCGAGATACCCCCCACCTGGGGTGGAGTCGCTGTTCTGCGATGCAGGGCTTGGAGCGGGCACAGGGGCACCCAGCGCGGCCGGGGCGCTAGTCAGCAAACGGCGCCCCAGACTGACCCCCGCGGGGGAGGCAGCCAGTCCCTGCACGGCGCAAGCTGCCCGTGAGGCCCCTCCACCGCCACCGCGCTCACCCCACGTCGGAACGGCTGGGAACCCGCGGAAGGCGCAGCGGGCCCGGGCTCCCCACCACACCCCGCCCCGCCCCTTCCCCGGTCTCCAGGCACCGCCCGGACACACACACTCCGCCCCGGCTCCAGCCCCCCCGGTCTGGACACCCCCGTCCAGACAACCCCCGGTCCGGCCACGCCCCTCCTCCAGCTCCAGGCCCCCCCGGTCCGGCCATGCCCCCCCCGGTCTGGCCGCCCCCCCCCCA
>NW_020664587.1:16182964-16249760 GCF_002925995.2 Terrapene triunguis
GCCGCCGCCGCCGCCCCCAGTTACCATTTTCTTGCTCTCGGTGCCCCGACCGGCCTGGCGCGACATCCTGCCCGGCCCGGTGCGCGTCGGCCCGGACCCGCTCAGCCGACAGCCTCCCTCAGAGCCTAGGGGCAGGGCCTGGCGCGGGGCGTGACGGGAGCTGGAGTCCCCTCGGCCCAGCGCCTCCTCCACCCCGGCGCGGCCGCTCCGCCCGGAGAACTACCGCCCCCACAATGCACCGCTCGCCGCCCTCGGGGCATGCTGGGAACGAGAGGTGAGAGGGAGGGAGACGTACCACTCCCAGCATGCCCTGGGAGAGCAGCGCGTGACTCAACTACAGTTCCCAGCATGCCCTGGGAGAACAGGGCCCAGCAGAGACTACAGCTCCCAGCATGCCCTGGGCGGGCTCAGGTGGAAGGACTACAATCCCCAGCATGCCCAGCGACGGCGAGTCTGGCCTCTAGGTGGTACTTGGGGAGCAGGCTGCTGGAGGCGCAGCTGCATCCCCTGCCATGTGGCCTTGCGAGGTGGGGTGGTGCCTGGCCCAGGCGCTGGAGTGTCGGTTGCAGCGCCAGCCTGGCCAGTTTGGTGCCCTGGGCAGCGCCAGGGGCTGGGCGTGTCTGTCTTGCCGGGCTGGGGTCAGTGCCCCCCGCTAGGTGGGGCAGAACCATCTCCCTGGCATGGGAGTGGAGTGGGGCCTGCTGGCACGCCTGGCCACGACCCCCCTGGAGTGAGGGCACAGGGTCATCCGGCTCTTGGCTGGGATTACACTCCTTTGGGCAGGCCAGCTGGGGAGCTCCCCAGGAGGAGGGTGCAGCTGCCGCCTGTCTGGGTGAGGGGGGCCCCATTGTTCCATGTGAAACTCTGCAGGGTGTGTGTGTCGGGACCCACCCTGAACCCCGGTCCACGTGCCGCTAACTTAACATACAGACACAAAACACTCACAGAGTGAACCAGCTCTGCGGCCTCTCAGGCACTCGTCTCACACAGTCGCTTTCCCGAATGCTACACTAGCAACATGGGACAGTATGTTTATGTTCCTGCTGCTACCAGTGTCATTCCACAGTTACTATTGCAACTGGCTAGAGGCAATTCACAACAAGAGGGCAGTTTGTTTGCAGTTAAATCTGAATTAACATGATTTGGAGTCCTCAAAGTGCAACAACTGTTTTATGTTACTTTATATGTTGTTCTCTAAGTATGTAATTGCTTCCTTGAGACATAGAGCAGTGCAAGTGAGCAAACCTAACTGAAGAGTCCCCCTGGTAGAATAGAGTGGGAGGGGGGAGGATGGTAATTGGAGGAGAGGAGTGAGTGGGTTGGAGGAGCACAGCTATAGGGCGTAAAATCAGAGAGCTGGAGAAGTGAAGGAACAAGTCTAGGGAGAGCGCATTTGGAAGTGGGTTTGGAAACTGACAGGAAATATAAACTTTTCATTTTTGTAGCTGAGTATGTCCTTGTATGGTAGAAGAGTCAGCTCAGGAAAGCTACAGGGGAGAGAAGTGAAAGTGACTACACTGATTCACTTCAACCCAGACCTGCTTCCGGCTGCTAAACATGCAGGCTCACCAAACCTCTCTTCCAATGTCCTTCATTCCTGACCTGCAGCCCTCCTACAATTCCAATCCTAGGACCTTACACAATTCTGCCAATGCACCTTATTCCTGACCTGAAACTCCAATTACTGTTCCAGTCCTGGCTCTCCTTGAGCAGAGACTAGACACATCAGGCCAAGTTCTCTGTTGGATTTGCAGTGTGAACCTTTGACAATAGGCTAGGAACCCACAAACATTTGAACTTGCGACCCCAGCTTTGAATTGGAGTGTGATTTCTCAGAAACAAAAGGCTGGTTTATTCATCTATTTCCTGAAATTGCTTCATAGCCACTGAGTTCAGAAAATAGTATTAACTCCATCACATACCATAGCTAAATAACCAGAGCTCATTGGCTGCAGGACGCCCTGAAGCAAAGCAGTCAGCTGCATCCAAGGAAGCCTATCACTAAGTATTTGATGGGTGATAGATGCCATGTGTGTTATTTGGTAGGGTGACCAGACAGCAAATGTGAAAAAACAGGACGGGGGCAGGGGGTAATAGGCGCCTATATAAGAAAAAGTCCCAAAAAACGGAACTGTCCCTTTAAAAACGGGCCATCTGGTCACCCTAGTTATTTGGCCAACATTCGGTGCCCACATTCTCCATACTGCACATGTTAACAGAACATAACTGGCTCTTAGAGATAAGGACCCACAGTGCCTGTGTTAATACTGCACAATGGTGACAGTATCTAAGGGCCTTCCGTTTATGAGATAACACAGTATGCGTTATCTCATGGAGAAATGGTGCTTCAGCTAATGCCAGGGCTCTGGGGCACTCCTTGTTCTTTGCAGAGATTGTGTAATTTAGTTGAGTGTTTCACGCCTAGAAGTCTGATTCTGCAAAACAATAGTTTACCCCAAAATTAATCTGACCAGAAATGTTGCTGTCAGTTTGTATAACGATACCACTGCCGTCCCATTTTCTTTGGTGGAGTCGGTTGGAACAATAATCTGTCCAGCATCAGTTTTCTCTGAGCTTGAAGTCTAAAATGCAGGCTTCTACCTCTCTATCTACTAGAGCCGTGTTGTCTGAATCACTTCTACCTTCTTACCAAAGTCTGACATGTTCTTAGTGTAACATACTGGCAATGCACGTACGTACGTGTGTCTGTCTATCTCCTGCCAATTGCTGGTCCACTAAAGGAGAGCAACCTACTACTGCTGCCTGCAGAGACTTACTGTTTTAGCTCATGCTGTAGATACTTGTGCAGAAGGTGCCAGGTTCCTACTGTGCTGATGACCCATGTGGAAGTGGGGGTGTCATTATTACATTACAAAGTAACATCCGGATATTAAATTAGGAGTTTTTTCTCCAGAACTATATAAAAAAAGACAATAACCAATAGCCTGAAGTTAGGTCAACGATGAAAGCAGATGAAGTGGGAGAAGCTCAAGTCACTGCCCAGGGTCCTTTTCCATCTTGGCTTATCTCTCCCCTTCTGTCCCAATCTACTTCACTGAGGCTTACCCAGATAACTGTTCCTGCCGATCCTTTTGTTGTAACGCCACACCACTTCCAGCAGCACCATGGGGCATGGAGTATTCACAGGTCCCATTCACAGAGGGCTACCCCCACTACAGTGCCACGAAGAGTCTGGCCCTATCTCTGCCACAAGTACATTTTTCAAGCCACAGCTCTGCAGCACAGTAGACTTCTGATCCCCTTGCTTATCTGGGCTAGCACTGACTTCAAGGAGCCTATTTGTGGAGTGAGGGCTTGTCCACCCTTGAAATGCACCACTGCAGTGTTTCAGCATAGACACTACCTCCGCTGCCAGGACTCAGGGGTTCTCCCATCGGCATAGGTAACCCACCCCCCCGAGTGACGGGAGCTAAGTTGATGGAAGAATTAACTATGTCATTCAGGAACGGGGATTTTTCACAGAGCTGGGTCAACCTAACTTTCTAGTGCAGACTAAGCCTAAGGGACCATTCAGTGTGAGTAAAGGGATCAGAATCTGGCCCTCTCATTGCAGCAAGTCAAGACTTTTATTGTAATCGCTCAGATTCCTGTTTGTCAAAGCACCTAGACTACAAAAGAGCCCACGGCCCACAGCCCTTGGCATCAGCAGTGTTTTAACACTTAAAGAAAAACAACCGTCTGGCCCCTGCTGAGGAAGGGTGGACAGGTGCCCAGCTGTTTGTTCTGACACCGCTGGAATAACAGGAAGTTCTGTTGTAACAATGATTCCCAGGGCCCTGGGAGAGTGAAATGCTTTCTGTGCAGCTGGGGAGGACACGGGGGTCCTGAGAGAAGTCAGTTACAGGTTTTATCCCTACAGAGAGAGGGAGAACGGGACAGCGGATACTTGACTGCAGCATACACACAATGGTCTATCGGACACACACACCTCTCACAGGTTTCTCATGAGGTCATGATAACCACAAGGACAAAGCTTTTGTGGGGGCCATTGTGATGAGGGCCCTGAGAGGTGTGTGCCGTAGAAGTCTATTCATGATTTTCCTGTGCTGCTTTGTACAGAGATCGCCCGGGCTCCTAGGTTCCACACTCGACTGTGTGACTTTGAGTAAGCCACCTCACTTCTAGTCCCCTCCCACCCCCCCGAAACGTGTTTAGTAACACACACTTGCCTACCACACAGAGACTGTGAGACGTTGCTGATTAATTTAACGAAGCATTTTGGGATCCTTGTCTGAAAGGCACTGAAAGCAAGCTAAGAACAGGTGTGCTCCTTAAACTCCCTGCAACAGCTCCTCACACTCAGGGCTAGTTTGATGTTCCAAAGCCTTGGACCTCCTGCCCTGACACAGTAGCTCCTCTTCGTGGCCCTGGAAGATCTCGCCTTTCCTCACAGGCATCAGGTGTGTCAGCCTTGTGCAAAGAGCAGATGGAAGCCCCCGAAGCAAAGGCTAGCGGCAGAAGATGTTTTTATTTCAGCTTCCAACTTCAGGTGCCATAGATACTTTATTTGCAGCACAGAAAGCCTGGTCTCGTGGGGCTGAGAGCCAGGCAATCTGGGATCTGTTACCCACTCTGCTGCAGTCTCTCTGGGTGACCTTGGGCAAGTCACCGCCTTGCTCTGTGCTTCAGTCTTCCCATCTGCAAAATGGGGGATACTGATATTTCAGAAGGATGAGGGAGGCTTCAGTTCATGGATCACTGCAAAGTGCTTTGAGATCTGCTGGAGCACCGCCTGGCATTCAATACAAGGTGTCCCAGAGAGCAGGGACATTCATGTATCCGTGCTCCGGATTGAGTCTCGAATACAAAGGCTTTTGACTGTAAGTGCAGCCAATTTCTGGAGAGTGTTGGATCAAACAGCCCAGTTGGGACAGTTAGAAGGCAGATCAGTATATTGTGATACAGCATGGCCAGAGGGCAGCAGGGGAGCGTTAGAAGGGAGCCTTATTCCCTGTAGAGGGAAGAAAGTTTGCTATAGATTAATTAGAGCACCTGAAGTCAGTCACCTGATAAACCCCCCTGCTTCAATCAGACAGGGGAAGGAGTTGGAGCAGAGAGGATTGGTGTTGGAACAGAGAACAGTTTGAAGGAGTAGAAACAGAGTGGATTGGTGTTTGAGCAGAGAGCGGTTCGGAGGGAAGCAGAGGGAAGTTTGGAGAAGTGCTGCGGTGGGCTAAGAAGACCAAGACCCTAGGTAAAGGGTCACCTGGCTTGTGCAGAAGGAGGGCAGGAAGACCCCCACAAGCTGGAGGGCAGGAGAGGGAAGTAGCCCAGGGGAAGGAACCGCTAGTTCAAGCGGTTTACCGCTATCCCTACGGCCCCTGGGCTGGGACCCGGAGCAGAGGGCGGGCCCGGGTCCCTCCCTCTCCACTCCCCTCCTCTAGGACACTAGTGAGGCAGTTAATATTCCAGTTCAGGGGCAAGAAATGGTGCCCTGAACCCCATCCCCCCCCCCAAGAAGAGAACGCGTGAGACCCATCATAGTAGTGCTGGCAATTTGCCACAATATGTTGGTTTGGCACCCCTCAGACATGTTTGCCTTTACGCCTACAGTGAGAGTGACCTCCCAATTATATAGATATTGTAGCTATTTTTCCCCCTTGGCTTTTGAGTTCCTTGAGTCTCTGCATGGGAGTTAAACTAGCCATTGTGACATGATTCGTATGACGGCTAGGAATAGTACCCATTAAACATACAGAAAGGAAGGAGAGCTGAGCTATTTTCGATTGATGAAATTGCTAATGTTCCTTGTGATATTTTCCAGGCGTCTCTTTCAAATTAAGTCAAGATGGCAATCCATCAGAGCCCCAGCTACACACAGGACCAGCAAATATCTGACCGACTCGGCAAAGACTCCTCAGTGCCCATGGAGTTTAAATTAAATTTTTGTCTGATGAATAATATTGAAAGGGAAATTGCTAAATATAGGGCCCTATTCATTAAAAATTGGAAAAAGTCCCTCAAATATACTTGTGCAGACAGGTTGTGTTCTCCGTCCTCCAGTGGTTTTTCTACGCCTCCTGTTACACATTCAGCGCATGATTAATAATGAGAAATGTCAGGGGGTTTATGTGGATCCATAAAGCATGTATGAGCAAAAAGTGAATTTATATGCAAGTGGCTCACTGCCTGGCCTGAGCCTAGAGCAATGCTTACTGCTGTCAGAGATTTCTCTGGTAGGTTCTTCCTATAAATAGCCCCAAAAAAGATTCTCCAGATGCAATATTTATTCTTACGTTTCCAGCTTTTCAATGAGTATGCGATCGTTACAAAGATGTGATAAAGATAATCAATCCATCAAAATAAATCCCTGAGCTCCAAAGTGAATAAATCCCTAGATCTAACAGAGTTAGCGCCCCGCTGAACAGACCCCTCCCCTGCAGACCAATGAGATTCTGCCACCCTGCGCCCCACAAGTGGCTACATTTCAGAAGCATTGTTGGCACATAGTTTATAAAATGCTTTGGGCTCCCTCTATAAATGTAAATTGTTGTTATTCTCTCAGTAAATTTGGGCCCCATCCTGCAAGTACTTAAGTACTTGCTTAACTTTAACCCCAGGAGTAGCCCCCTGAACACAATGAGAATATTCATGTGTTTAAAGTTAACGGTTGCCTAATGAAGCCCCATATTTCCCACACATCCCAAACATGAAATCTCCTGCATGCCTTTCCAACAAGATAAAGCCACACAAGCAGTTCTTCACAGTAGTCACACTCCTTCCGAAGCAAAGCCTGCCCCAGATGAAACTAGCGTGGGAAACACAGAGCTAATAGTCCATGTGATGATCCCTTTATAAAGACCCATCAGCCTGCAGTGACTGGTTTCAACCTACAGAGACCAAGAAATTCATAGTGAAGGCTGACATTGTGCCAGGAGTTCTACAGTAGGCATTCTCAGCAGATGTGGTACAGGAGTACAGTGCACACATGTAGTGCCTGGTTGAGGGGAGGTCCAGAGAAGGGTGTTTGGTTCTTCTAACGAATATATCCATCCGAAGAAGTGGGCTGTAGCCCACGAAAGCTTATACTCTAATAAATTTGTTAGTCTCTAAGGTGCCACAAGTACTCCTGTTCTTCTTACTGACTCTATCTTTTATGCTTCTTGCGGTGTTTCAGCCATGAGGCAAATTTGTGATATCTCTGGTACAGCCCTTTAACCGGGTGCCTAATCTCTTCTGCTGTGTGTCAGGTCCCAGGACCCAGCATTAAGGTGCAGAGCTGTTCTGCTGACTCACCCTGGCAATCAGACCAGGTGGAGCCTATTAGCTCCAATCCAAGATATATAGATGGGTTTGAGCCTGGGGCAGGAGGACAGGGTGATAGTGGGCTAGTAGGGAGCAGTCCTAGCAGGAAGTTAGTATAACATCAAAGGACCCCCCCCCCAGGAAGGGGGTCAGCTTGGCCCTTCACCAATGTGCATCCATGAGATGTGCTAGAGGCTGATTGGGAAAGCCACTTGCTTTCAGGACCCCTAAGTGGCTGGGGTTCATGGTAGAAAGACTGGCGGATTCCACCTTGTAGCAGCAGCACTAGCACTCAGTGTGCCCGATGGGATCGCTAAATGAAATGTTTAATGTACCTATTGAGTAGTAACAGGCTCCCAGGGAGCAATGAGTTGGTTATTATTAGGCTGAAAGATTCTAGCTTTGGGATTCTCAGCTGTTTGAGCAGGACCATTTTACAACATTAATGCACTCCTTGGCTGCTCTTGGTGCAATGTAATGCCATATATTGTACTTGCCAGATGTGTATGCCTGTTCTCCCTGGAAATCAGGATGAAGCTCAGATACCTCTTTGCAGACAGAAAGCCAGGAGAAATGTGCTCTGCCCAGAGCACCTTGGTGCAGGGCTGCAGCCCCTTCTGAAATGAATCCAGCTGGGGGAAACACTGCAGCAACTTGCCATGAGGGAAGGTTTAAATTGATTGAGATTAGTAGGTGGTGTAGTTTGCTTATGAAGGATTAAGGCTTTCATGTCTCAAGACATCTGCTGTGTGTGTGTTTAAAGGGGAAATGAGTGCTGTACACACTACTGTCATATCCAAGCTAGGTAATAAATGAGGCTCTTATACTTACATAGCACGCTTCAGCCTGGAAAGCTGAAGGTAGACGGTGCTGAGCACCGACTGTGGGACATCAGGAACCCTCACCATTACGAAGGCTTTGGCTTGCAGCTCAAATGGACAAAGGGCGTCCCCAGGGCCTTTTAGCTTCAGCCACTGGTTTGCATTTGACCCACTGCAGGGAGCCATGGATGTGTGGGAGATGATTTCTGGGAGTTCTCAGTCCTGTTCCCAGCAAGCAGGTGCCCATACCACACACCCACCAGCCTGTTTGGGTTCCTGGTTGGTGGGCTCAGATGAGAGGCTAAAGACCACATGGGAAACAGAGACCACACTCTCCCCCTAGAGGTGATGTTCCAGGCCAGGGCACAGCGAGCAGTGTGGGGAAAGCCCAGTGGCGTAGCCAGCTTTCAAGAGGAGGGGGGGCAAGCCTAAAAAAGGCGCCCCCCTTGGCTCCTCCTCCGGCCACGCCCCCCCCCGGCTCCTCCTCTGGCTGCACCGCTGACCGCCCCTCCCCCCCGCTCCTCTGGCCACCATGCTGCGCCCGCCACCCCCCCATGACTGCCGGCTGCGCTGTGGGCGGCCAGCCTGCGCCCCCCCTCGCTCCTCCGGCCGTGCTGCGGGTGGCCAGCCTGCGCCCCCCCTCGCTCCTCCGGCCAGCGGCCGCCTTTGGAAAGGTGCCGCTTTTGGGAAAAGGGGTGAGGGGAAGCGGCTGCTTCCCCTGCACCCCGCTAGGCCTGCCTGTCATTGTCTCAAAATCCCCTTCTGGATCCCTGAGTTTGCACCTGTAGGCCTCCTTCCTGCACCTGTTTTCTCATTAATTGCTTGAGCACTGGGGGAGGGGCCTTCAGATGTTCCCAGAACTCAGTAGGTGCTAAGGCTCAGCACCCTGACACAGATGGTCTAGGATGGGTTTACTCGGTCCTGCCTCAGTGCAGGGGCTGGGCTGGGCTGGGCTCTCCAGGTCCCTTCCAGCTCTAGGATTCCATGTTCGGTGAACAAGCAGAACCTTCCCATGGTGCAGGGCTGCCAGCCAGCACGTCCCACTGAACCAGACTTTACACACAAGTAACAGATAAAGCTTTTGCCCCAGCCTCTCAGTGAATCTATCTCATTAAAGAAACAATCAAGGAAGGTTCCCCAAGCTACCAATACCACCCCAGGCTGGACTGGGACAGCCGTTTCAGAGACGAGCTGCTCCACAGAGCGAGCGTTATCCCAGCCCCTCTTCTGCATTTCTTCTATGTGCATCAGTGCCACCTACAGATGCCAGGGCCAGGATTTTCAGAAGTGACTAGTGGTTTTGGGTGCCCACCTGAGATGCTTTCAAGAGACACGATTTTCAAAGGGTGGGTGCTCCACCCTTTCTGAAGATAAGGCTCTCCATTAAGGTGTCTCAGGGTGGGTGCCCCAAAACCAGTGCCCCCCAAATCGTGGCCTGGAGTATAACTTTTGGCAAATAATTTGTCTGTGACAAAGCAACGAGGTGAGTGACTTTGCTCCCGCCTGTAACCCCTGGCTAGAGGCATATTCCACCTGGCTGTAGCATAACAGATCACCGTCTCAAGGCAGTTGCCTAGCTGCTAAGTTTGAACAGCTATGAATGGAGACCAGGCAGCAGCAGAGGGGCTGGGAGTCCCAGATGCTAACCGGAGTGCTTTATGTTTATCCCCAGACTTAACCAGAGCGTTCCAAGGCTCCACGATTACCAGTGACCAATAATTCCTCTTTCTTTTTTTTGGCCAAGGAATTTCACTCAGCTTTGAAGATACAAGAGCTGACGAAGAGCACAGCAGTGCCAGAAATATGTCGAGCAGGCCTTGGAGAGAGCCCGGCTTAGCAGTTCTGCTCTATAATGTATGTGGGTTTTACAGGGACCTTATGGAAAACATCATAATAGAACTTTCAAGCGAAGCGTTGCAGGGAGGCAGCATACCTCTCTCCATCTCTCCAAGGGGTTTGAAATCCAAACCAGAACTACAGGGGAGGGCGCCAATCACAAGAATAGCAGCACTCCGCTGTTTGGGGGCATCAGCTGCAAAATGGGGATAAAGCCCTGTTGAGATGTCTTATCTCCACAGATATTGCAAATGACCCTTCCTGTAAAATCTCTTCCAATGGACTTTTAGCTGCTCTTCTCTTTATAACTGCCAGCCTAGGCTGATTTCAGCAGCAGTGCTAGTCATTAACCAGCTTCCTTCCATAGTATCAGTAATAAAATAATACTTTGCACTCACATTGCATCTTTCCTTAAAGAGACCCATCAGTTAACATCCCCATTCCACAGATAGAAACCCAGAGGCTCAAGGACGGAAGGGATTTGCCCAAGGTCGCACAGAGAGGCAGTGGCAGAGTTGGGAACTGGGTCTCGGTTGTTTGTTCGAACCCTTATGCCTCCCTCCACATGCAGCGGAGCAGTATAAGCAGGAAGGGGGGTGAATGCATCGCACACTTAGCTGCAGAGAACATGGACTCCATCTGGAGATCAGCGTTGTCACTGAAGCAGCAATACATGTTTTTGCTGGGAAAAGATCCATGATGCGTACTGCACTGTGTGCCGAAGTCGAGATTTCCCCTTGTTATGTTGTATGCGAGTTGTACTGTTTTGCATGAATGCGGTGTGTGCCTCAGTTTCCCTGTGTATTGCACTAATGTCTAGGTGGTGGGAAGAAGCGTGTGCGACTTTTGTGGGGGTTGCTCCAGCTGCTTGCACGGATGCTATGGCCGCCCCTTCGGAACCTGAGGCCCAGGAGGGGGATGCGACCAGGTGACTCTTGGCCCAGGAAGCGAGACAAAGGCTGGAGGAGGAGTAACGGGCAGTGCAGGGGCCAGGCAGCTGGAAGCGAGTCAGTCTCTGCTGGCTTGGGGCACAGGAGGAAGGCCAGAGCCCTGGCTCTGGGCTCCCTTCCCCCTAAGATGGACTTGGCTGAAAATCACTGATTTCTGTGCTAACAAGTTCTGTTCTATGCTGTATTCCTGTCGACTAATAACCCTTCTGTTTTCCCGGCTGGCTGAGAGTCATGTCTGACTGCGGAGTTGGGGGGCAGGGCCCTCTGGTTTCCCCAGGAGCCCCACCCGGGCAGACTCGCTGCAGGAGGCCCACGGTGTGGAAGGGGATGCTGAATGCTCCGAGGTCAGAACCAGGAAGGTGGAAGCTGTGGAAGCTTCTTGCCCTGGAGACAGTCTGCTCCGAGAGAGGAGGCTCCCCCAGAGTCCTGCCTGGCTTCGTAGGGAGCAGTGCCAGAGCATCGACCGGGGACTCCATGACACACTGTTACTCAGTCATGGCCAATGTCGTGATCATCCTCTGTTTCCTCGATGAGCCAAAGCCAGCCTGATCTGTCCTGTGTGATAAGCTCTAGAGATTCAGGATTCCCAGCCCTTGAGCAGAAGGGCGTCTTTGCTGTCTATCCACAGCTTTGTCCAGGCTGTTCTCCCTCAGCTCCTCCTGCCTTCTGGCTGCCAATGACGCCGCCACGGCTGTGAACAGGTAACGTCCATCCTTTCCGCCTGCTGCTGGCACTGGAGTCTCTGCTGCATGGCGCTTTACTGGGCTGTCTGGAGCATCACACACTGGTGCCGTCCCAGGATACACACCCCCACCCCCCCACACACACACTGCAGTAGCAGTTGCAAGTCTCTAACTGCCTGTCTTCGTCAGGAGTCTCCTTCTTTCTACCGGGCCATTCAGAACCTGAACCCAGAGTTTACAATTGGCTGAGCCAGCCCCCAGCCCAAACCTGCAGACAGGATCCTCATACAGTATTGCACCCTGTGGCCACCTCTGCAGGAAGCCGAGAGGCGTGGTGGACGTCTTGGTGGGAATGGGCCAGGTCAGGTTTCCAATAGCTGCTCCATGCCAGGGTCTAATGCCCCGGGCCTTATCAGATGCCAGACACAACCGCGCTTCTGACTGTTGTTCCAAACAGCCCCAGGGGCAGGGTACCCATCTGCGCAGCCTTGTGTAGCTAGAACTGAGGGAACCCTGTAGAGCCTCACACCGCTGTTTTCTGTGCTCATCACTTCTCTGTTCCTCCTCCCTGACACGGAGCGAACACAGATGGTGTCAGAGCAGCACTGTCAGGCCTGATCCAGATGCCTATCCGGTGTTGGGCCAGAAGACATAAGACCTGCCATATTCGGTCAGGTCATGGCCCATCTTCCCCAGTAGCCTGTCTCCGACAGTGGCCCATACCAGCGCTTCACAGGGAGGATACAGAACAGGGCAACTATGGGAGAGACCCACCCTGGTGTCTGGTAGTCAGAGTTTGGGGGTCACTCCAAGCACAGGGTTGTATCCCTGACTGTCTTGGCTAATCTGACCCGTGGATCCTAGGGCGTCCCAGGGCACGTGCTCCAGTGAGAATGAATGGAACACAGGAACAATCACTTTCTAGAACAGTTGTTCCAATTGTTCTAGACACTGCTCAGCTGGACTATGGTGAGTGTGCGCGCGCGTGTGTGTGTGTAACTCAGCTAACCCCATGACAGGCCAGTCCGTTTGGGATGGGTGTAAAGAGTCCATTCCCTGTTCCATGCCTGGAATTGGTACCCACTTCCCAGAGAGGTTAGCGTGGAGCCCTGTATGCTGATCTCAGTCAGCTGTATTAAGGACAGGATAAAGGACTCTGGAGATCTGTGGTTGGCGGCCCATACCCCGATTGGGGTGACGGGCATGAGTGAGTGTGAGTGAGTGCTAAAAGGATTCGCAGCACATCCAGAGATATCCTTTAGAGAGCCAAGAGCTATTTCCTCTCTGCCCCAACCAGGTTCCTGCAGCTGAATCCTGGGCTGAAAGGCTGGGCCTGGAGACTCAGCGGAGCGAGGGTCACCATCAGACTCCCAGGGCAGGGCTCATCCCCGTGTGGTGAATGGTTTCCCAGGTGTGTGAGTAGGAAGAGCAGGTCTCAGAGCAGGTGCTGACACTGGCTGGAGGGTCTCCTCACTCCGGAATGCTTTGTCCTAGTGACGGGGCGGGATGGAGCCCGTGGGAGCATGGAGTTCCCCTGAAGACACCAACCCCCATGTGCGTATTTCCTGGCAATGACAAAGCGCGACTCATCATTCCTCCAGACTAAATGGACTCAGGGATCTCACCTCCCTGCGTCACCCTCTACTCCATGTGGCTTGTGAGCTCTGCATTAGCGCAGGGCAAAATAACAAGAGAAACGTTTCCAGACCCAGCTCCATCTCCCTCGATACCGAGGGGATAACACCTTCAAAACGCCATGGAAGGAGAGATCCAAAGACCACAGAGGGAGAGAGAGCTCCACATTCACGGGTCCCACTATTCACTTCATCCCATAACCACGGCACTAAGTGTGCCCCTTGGCATTTCCACCTCCCTTCCCTGGGCCCCATTCAGCCAAGCCTTTGTGCACAGGCTCTCCATTGTGCACACCTGAAGCAGCTCCTGTGTGCTGTTGTGAACCAGGATAGGCTTAAAGTTAAGCATGTGCTTAAGGGCATTGCTGCAGCAGGGCTCTCATGGGGGAGCTGGAGAATAGCTACCCCCAACATCTTAAACGCACAGGCTCAGACGGCCTCCCACCGGTTACACAGACACATCCCACTCCCAGCTGCAGAAGAGCCATGAGGCTAGGAGACAGGAACACTTGAAGGTGGTGAATGAGGGTGCACTGAAGAGCCCTCAGAGAGCTGCAACCTTCGTGTTTGCAGAGTGTCGTCCCCGCTTGGTTTCTTGCAACCGAGCCCTCAATGAACATCTCCTTCCTTGGCGGGTCGTAGCACTTCACTGGCTATAAAACACCCCTCACCCCTGCTCCACACACACAGACAGCACTGAGCGAGGTGGAGAACCACGGTGATTCTGGTATTATTTCACCGACGCCTGGTAGAATATGAGAAGCTTGGTCCGAAGATATATGTAACCTCCAGGAAATAATATCTTTTGTCGTTAATCAAGACTAAATTTATCATGATTATGGTAGCTTTCCAAAGACTCGGCTTGACTGACTATGAGCCAGAAAGAATAAAATATACATTGAGTGCCCATGACCTAATTTCCCAAACAGACTTTCCCTCTTTCTTTTTCCAGATCTGGGACTCGTATTTTATCCTAGTGTGACAGGAACTATTAAGCTCAGATCGATGGCTTTCTGGACCAAGCTCTGGGTTCCACCGTTTGCAGCAATATATTACACCTGTCATTTCTAAAATGCAAAGACACACATTCTCCTTTCCTTCCCACCTCCAGCACATGCGGTTTATAAAGCATCTATAGAGCGTGCTCCATTTCTCGTCTGTTTGTTATGTACATCGTGCCTCTGGCTTCAACGGCTACCCCAAGAGATGACACTTTAGGAGCAAATCCGGAGCCCTGAGGATCCGGTCGGGCGCTGGACAGATGCACAGGGGAAGGATTCTCCTCCCAGGCTGTGCTTCATGGGTGGAGGAGCCTGTATCAGCCCTTACACCTCCTCCTGCCCCGCCCGCCATGCATGCAGCCCCTAGAGGGGCAGAACCCTGCATGAGAGGAAGGGGCTGAACACCAAAGCCAGGGCTCAGGGCTCCGGTTCAGCTGCGCTGCCCACCTTTGCACACGGGCCTTGTGCTGGGCGAGGGGCAGCTGCAACTTCTGTCGGGCCTTTCCCTACTCCAGAGCAGGGACCTAGCCGGCCCTTTGCTTAGTCAGCCCTGCTCCAAACCCTCCTAGGGCAGGTACTTCCCCAGTCTGGGAGAGGGGGTTCAGCAAGAGGTGAACAGCCCCAGCTGCCCCCTCCCTGAGGAGAATGGGGAGCGAATGACCTGCCCTCGCCTGCTGAAATGGGACCCCCCAGGGCTGCCAGGAGGCCACGTGTGGGAGGGGACACAGCCCCTGTGGGAGTGAAAGAAGGATGGAGGTGAGTGCATGGGGCAAGGGCTGTGACTGGCTGTCATGTCTGTCAATCCTCTCCATTTGCTGACACCCCCTGGCCCCATCGCGTGAGCTGGTCTGGGGGGGAGGGAATGAGCTCCCAGCCCAGCCGACAAGCTCTGCAGGCCTGTCCCCCATGTGTGCCGCTCTAGGGTGACCCCCTGTCCCTTACTTCATTGAGTTGTCTCTGAGGGTGACCACCCCTCCCTTAGTGTAAGCTGTATTAAAGCTGATGACCGGTACCACTGCAAACATTACACTGAAGCTTGTAGGTTATGATCATTGCATTGTGGGCCTGAGGGCAGTAGAAGAACAGGCTGGCGGGAGAACTCCATGCTGTGCCCTGGGAAACGGTGGTTCCCTGAAATGTCCCTTTATTTCAAGTGTTGGCCCTTATTTCTCCTGTGTCTTCCCTTACTGCCACCCAGCCAAGATGCTCACCTGAGTAGGTGCTTTGAGCCCTTGCTGGATGGGGAGGAAGAGGATCTGACGGAACAGTTGCAGCCTGTCTGGTCTATCCAGCCGTGCACCCATTGCTGAGAACCCACAGGCCTCGCTCCTCTAACGCAGTGAACACCAGCGGCTCTCGGCATCCCTGTCTCCTTCCCTCCCACGCCAGAGGGACCGTGTCTTTACATGGCCGATGCTAGCTGGGAGGAGAAGGGGGTTTGTTCTCCCAGCAGGGAGTCTGGTGGCCACGGGGCGCCCTCCCAGGAGTGAGGGCCATGCCCCGCCTCCTGCACATGAGCCTTGCTGTGCCAACAGACCGGTCACCTGTGGGGATACTTATCGTTATGGCCAGGTTCTCTGCCTGCGGGGGAGGCCCAGGGCGGGCCCATCCCCTGCAGAGGGGTCCCTCCATGCTGGAGTCTGGGCACTCCTCCTGGCAAAGCGCTTGGGAGGAGTGTTCAGACCTCCTTGCAGTTGTCTCTGAGGATCATGCCCCATTGGGCGGGGGTGGGGACAGGATACCAAACTGAGCGTGCAATCCCGAGGCTACCTCCAGCTCCCCTGGGTGTGTACGAATGATGGAGAGCTCGGGCAGGGCAGAAGAGCCAGCATGAGCGGGGTGGCTTCTACGGCTCGGCTGCCCTGTCCTCTCCGGACTCCTACCATTTAACCTGGACAAGTGGCCATTTACCAGGAGTTAACCGCTATCAGTGACAGCGAGACTGGAACGCCAGGTCGAGTGGCTCGGCCGCAGGCTGTTCCGTTTAACGAGCAGTAATGCCGCTGGCTGACTGCTCCTCCCCAGGGAAACCAGACCAACAATGATATTCCCCTCCTCATTTTAACCACCACTGCCCACCTCCGCTCCCCACTCCCAGCCCGGCCCTCAGTCTCTGTCAGAATTACTAATAAACATCATGTAATTGCTTTAAACCACTGCAGTGCTGGCTCTTTCCTCTCGTTTTGTTAGTCCCCTGTGCGTGCTTCATCGCCGCTATTCTCCAATTTTAAACAGCTGTGGATTTTGGCATGGGAGCGATGTTTTTGGGGTGTGATCAATGCATCTTTGTGGGTGTTCACTTGCTTGTCAGCAAGCTGGGGCTTTTCCTAATGGGGAGGAGGTGGGGGCTTGGGCTCAGTCAGAGTTTGTAGCATGAATCTGCCTCTCTGCGTGCCCCATCTTGACCTACAACATTTCAGAAAGGGGATTTCAACCCCCCCAGGTTAGAGAGTTTTGTCTCAGGACAGGGACAGCCTGTTATTGAGGTACCTGGTGACTGATGTGTGGGCTTGTCTCCATGACCACTTAGCTCGCAGCGAGCTAGGGTGTGAACCTACCCCAGGGCAGTCTGCGGCACGCTAACTGGCCATGGAGACTCTGCTGCTCACTCAAAGTTCCCAAGAGCTCTAGTCGCATTTCAAAGCGGGTAGAACAAAGTACGCAACAGAACTAGTGTGCGACAGCAGGGTCCACGTGGCCAACTAGTGCACAGCGGAGGGGGGGAGGAGGATAGATTCACACCACAGTTTGCCACAAACTAAAGTGTTTGGGTAGACAGGCCCTGCCTTCCGTTGGACCCAATCAGCCCTGTTCAGTTGTGTCATAGGCCCTGTACTGCAAATACATTATAGAGATTCCCCTTTAGCTCTAGTGGCTCATGATTGGATCACTGCACATGCAAATAGATAGGTAGCTGAGCAAACACCTGCTTTGTTTGTGCAATGCCAGTTTGTGATGCATCCAGGTTCGCTCGTTTGGCCCTTAAGGCTTTTAATTACCATACATTCAAACTTGCAGTGCCAAGCAGCCTGAATGTCACCGATTCTTCCACAGATCAAAGGGAGAGACAGTCTCTGACTCTCAGAACACCAGCCCGAGAACCCTGCTAGCCGAGACCCTCCACTGCACACCTGGGGAGAGGAGGAGAAAATGAACATTGGCAGATGTTAGTCCTGTGGCTTAATGCGCAACTGGAAGGTGCTCGGCTACTCCAGCGATGAGTGATACAAGAACCTGTACAGAACAGCACTGTCTTGTTTCCAGCCCAAGAGACAAGTGACTGTCTGTGTTGTGTGACTCCTGCATGGCGCCACACACTGATACCTCCGTGTGCTGCTGCTGCGCAGCAAGAGATCCCAGCCAAAGCGACCCGCCTCGGCTGCCCCCGCTGACTTTGCCAAGGTTGTGCTGGGGCGGCTCGAGCTGTCCGGGAAGGAGGAGTGCCGTGGGATTCCCAGTCCGGGAAAAGCAAATGTGGAGACTGATCCAGCAGCTTCCAACAACAATCCAGCACCTCCCAGCTGAGGAGGGAAATGCTAACACATGGCTTGGTGTGAGTGAGAAATGGCCCTTTCATCAGATCCTTCTGTCTTCCCCTGCTGGAGCCAAACGGACAATAAGCAGGGGCCTTGGGCTGGTGCTGAAAGCCACGGTGGAGTCCGGTTCCCAGATGGACTAACAGCTTCCGCTTGCCGGTGCTCTGCCTCCAGCTCTGCAATAGGAAAACGAACACATGAGGTGTTGGCTGTAAGTGAGCAGGGCCGAATAGCAATTGGAAACAAGCTATTGCCAAATATCAGCGCGGGGGGGGGGGGGGCGGGGAATCGCTAGGTGCATTGTCCCAGCCAGGAACTCTCAGTAAATGCTGCGAGACATCAGACCAAGGAGTGGACTTTCAAAACAGGCAGCAGCAACAGATGCACCCGTTCCAGTGTCCATGGAGCTGTTGCACCTGCCAGATGCAGCATTTGCACCTAGGGCAGCTGTCTGCATACAGGGAGTTTGTGTGCAAATCACCAATGCTGTGCATGCAAACAGCTCTTGCAGATGTTCCAATCTCCCAGGGACTGTCAAATGATGCAGGTGACTCGGAAGCGGTGACCTCACTAATAGTAAAGTGGAATGGAAGTCTTGAACCACTTCAACCAGTGATGGACCCGGACCAGACCCCCTGAGCTGAGCATCCCATGTGCTGGGAACATTCTGGTTTTCTAGAATGGAACCTTGGCTCAGAGCGACCTTCCCGGCTGTTTGGAGCCTGTAGTTCCAAGAGCTTGTCTTCACCCTTCCTAAGCGCTGAGCGATGCATGATGAAATGCAGAGAGAGAACAGAGGCTGCTCCTCCTCCCTGGCGTTTATCCTCTGAAAGCAGATGGCTTTGAAGGCCTATCTGCTCGAGTGTGGTCATGAACATGTGTTTGTGCCGGGCCCTCGTGGGGAGCCTTCGGGCCCATAACTCATCCGCAATCGCAAGCAAACAACCTCCCAGCAAGATCCTGAGGCTTCCTAATCAGCCGGGCTTGGAAAACCCATTGAGGTGCCCAGGCAAGACCCCACCAGCACAGAGCAGTCGGGCTGGGCTGTCCATTTCATGCTAAACGCTGGTTTCCCAGAGATGCACGTGAAGTTGATGGGAGTTACCCGTACCCTGAGGCAGGAAAATAGGCTTCTGGCCCCTAAAAACTTCCATTCTTGATCTGAAGGCCAACGAACCCTGGGGAAGTTCTGACCCGTGACCGCTAGCTCCTGTCTCTAGGATCAGCCAGGCAAACTCCCGGCCCCAACCCCCAACAGTCCTGGGAAGCTCATGCCAGGTACGAATGCTGCCACATGGTTTGGACTCTCATTCGGCAGTTTAGGGTTGCTCACGGGGCATCTGCCAGTCAGGAAGGATTGGATGCAGCACCACTGAGGTGGGCTCTTGAGTGTGTGTCTCTGTTTTGGCTTGCAAATGGAGAGAGAGTTCTTGTCTGCCTGAGATGGGGGTGGGGGTGAGCCGTCCGGGCGAGCAGCTGTTCTGGGCTCATTCTTTGGAAACCGCACATGGTTTCTCCAAACCCCACTGACACCGCGCCAGGGAGCGGCAGCATTGTTTTTCTCGCCATTGCCAAAGCAACACCTTGGGGCAACAAAACCCTTATTGTGCTTCATCTGGTAAAAACCACAGAGCTCTGGGTTGGGATGGATTTTCGTTTGCATGCAATAGACTCATCCACTTATTTCTCCCCTGCACGCTCGGTAAGGGACTGGGAGGCAAGCCTTGCAATGCCCACACTGGAGGGGGGTGCTCGTGCGTGGGGATGGCATGGTGCGGGGGCTCTGAGCCTCGTGGGTCTGACATCGGGGTGGGGGAACTGGCATGATAACAGGTTTGCAGATGGGTGGGAGAGCTGGAATGTGTGTGCACACGTGTTGTGCGGAGGGTTAGAGTGCCTGTGCATGAGGCATGAGGAGTGCCAGGGAGGGCTGCAGTGTGTGTGACACACTTCCACACAGTTGAGGTCCCTACTTTACTTCCAGCCGTCGCTCCTTCGCACGCTTGCTCCTGGCTCTAGGCTTTAGGGCACGACTCTTTCCTCACATTCTCTTGGGCTTGCTCAGGAGTAGCTGGGACTTTCCAGCCGGGAGCGTGTTCTGTGCAGCGAGGCCCCGGAAGGAGCAGCCTTGCTGGTGGCGGGAAGCTGAACAGGGTCTGCTGGCTGACCCCTCTTTGCACATCGCCAGTGGTTTGTGTTGGCTCGTGGCTAATGTGTCTGACATGTTTATGCTGCTCGTCGCTTGTTCACCGTCTGGCTGGGGCCCGTCCGGGCAGCCGGTGGGGAAGAAGCTCCAGGATTGGGCAGCTGGTCTGGCGAAAGCTCTGTGATTGGACAGCCAGAGGCGGGGGAGCTCTGTGAATGAATGAATGAACGTATGGAACCTAGCACCTGGAAATTCACACGTGTCATGGTCACCCTGTGGCACAGACGGGGCGTGGGCGGTCAGGCCTAGCGGTCAGAGGCCAGGAACAGCCTCAGGATTCAGAGCTGGAGTCGGGAACCAGGAGCCAAAGCGAAGGGTCAGAGCTGGAGTCAGGAGGCGAGCAAGTGAACAGGGCTAGAGCAGACTGGGGCAGACGCAGGAGTGAGGGTAAGCATTGAGCAGCCAGTGGCCTAGTCCGGCTGGTAGCCTAAGAGCCAGCCTAGGGACACCTCTCAGCTTAGTGTCCACATCCCCAAGCCACAACCTCAGCAAAGAAACCAAGGCTGACCAGGCACCCTCAGCCCAGTAGAGGGTTGCTCCAGGCCACAGGTGCAAGGGCTGCTCGGCCACTGCCCCGGCCTGTCTCTAGCCCTCCTTCAGCCAACGAGCTCAAAGCACTTTACCAGCCTCCCAGACACCCCTGTGAGCTGAGCATTGGTGTCCCGTTTTACCAGTGCGTCAAGTGTGCTGCAGAGAGACAGCATGAGCTGCCAACGTGAGTCCGCGGCAGCCCTGGGAATGGAGCCCGGGAGTCTAGTCTCCGTCTCCATAAGGCTCCCTCCCCACCAGGCTATAGGCTACGCTGCCTAGTGGATAGAGCATCAGACTGGGACTTGGGAGACCTGAGGTTTTTTCTTGTCTCTGCCACTAGTTTGCTGACTGACCTTGGGCAAGTCACTTCCCCTCCCTGTGCCTCAGTTTCTCATTCTGTAAAATGAGGGTAGTGATCCTGCCCCCTCCTCTGTGTGAAGCACGTTGAGAGCCATGGAAAGTGTTAAATAAGAGCGAGATAGTCTTGCTGCTCCCACCCACTATGCAGTCACTGCTCTGAGTCTCCCCCAGCCGCTGAATCAAGCCCCAAAGCTCCTGTAACTGAAACACTGCCATATAAAGAGCGAGCTAAAACCTTCCCAGAAAACATTTCACCTCGTCTGGCCTGGAGAATTCTCCGAGGGCTGCCCCTGTGTCTCCAGGAGACAGGCACCATATAAGGTAGCTCCTTAGCTAAGTAATACAGTCGTGTCTGTTTGGTTCCAACAGCATCCGTGCCAGACACAAAACCCCAAGGAGCCCTGGCTCAGGACGTGCTGCACCTGCCTCGCTCTGTATTCACTCTGCTCTTACACAGGGGTTTGTGAGCTGAGGCCTGAGGTCTTTGTCAGCCATTCGGATTACACACATGGCAGACTGTGCCCACCTCTGCTCGCACTGTGCCTACTGCCTGGCAGACCCAGACCTGGAATGGGTGAACGTAATCTGCTCAGAAGAAGCCCGAGACTGGAACAGCACAGGGTATTGTAGGGCAAGGCTGAGGGGCACTGGCAGAGCTGTGGAGGAGGGGAAGGAAGGGATCCAGGACTGGGATAGCCGGGCGATGGCGTGTAGAGGCTGAGGGACATTGGCAGAGCTGGGTGGGAACTCAGGACTGCAGGGGTATTGCAGGGCAGGGTGAAGGATCCGTTGGCAGGGGAGCTGTGGGCCAGGCCTGGGCTGTGTGAGGGAACGTGCCCCTGCACGCTGGCTTGCCCTAACTAGGAACCTCTGCCCTTCACTTCCAGGAGCAGTAACAGCCCGAGCCAAAGCAGTCAATGGGGAAAGTCTCCTGCTGCCTTCAGCTGGGGTTTGGATCAGGCTCTTGCAAACTAAAACACTCAGATGGGGGGGAGCAGGTTCCTGCCTGGCTGTTGGGGGGATAAATAATCAAGCCTGGTGAGTAGTTGCAGTGGTGATGGGAGCTGAGGGGCTTATAAGGAGCTGCCTAGCCGGGGGCTCATCCGGGTCCTGGCTGGCTGTAATTTCCTGGGCGCTGAACCGAGCAGTAGCTGTGCTAGGCTACGTGTTTACAGCCTCGCTTTGGTGCCGGGGCTCATTAAGAAATGTCTGTTGTTTACGGGAAGTGTTGGCCTCCAAATCACGGGCTTGTGTGTTTGCAGAATGTTACTCATGGCAGGGAGAATGTGGAGGAAAAACAGGAGATTCTTCAGTCCCCGTCCAAGATTCCTCCTTGCCAAGTAGTTGGCTTCCTCCCTGTGTCGCCCCCCTTTCCCCCCACGCCCCCCCAGCTCACACTGGCTGACTGGAGCAATGAGCAACCAAGTTTGAGATGCTTTATTATAAACCACTAATCGTAGGTGACTCAGTGCCCATTGATGGTGACCCTAAAGTGAGAGGAAGGATGATGCTGTGATTAAGGGACCTGGCTCCTGGGTCCCATTCCTGGCTCTGCCGCAGACTCTCTGTGTCACCCTGACGAAGTCACTGAGTCTCTCTAGTCTCTGTTCCCTGTCTGTCGAATGGGGGGATAAAGTGGTGGGACCATCCCTGGCAGTCTGGTCTTGGGGTTGTCCAGTGCCCAGGGATCCACTGGAGCGTCCCCAGGGAGAGCATCTGAACAAGCAGAAGATCCCTTGTGTACTGGTTAGCTCCCCAATGCACATTTCCGGTTTCTGCTCACTGGGTGCAGGGACAGTGCTGGCTCCCATCAATCTCTGGAGTTAGACAAACCACCACCGGGGGAACCCCCCCACCCACCGAACTCTGAACGAGGGCACAGGGCTGGGGGTTTACAGGGTTCCTCCCAGAAGCTTGCCCAAGCAGGTTCCTCAGCCCTGGGCTGGCTGCTCTGCATTCCTTCTCCTCAAACAGGACACACACGCAGGACTTGAACCGCAATTTGGCTTTCTGTGCCAGACCCAGATAGTCAAGAATAAGTGAAGCCAGGCTGAAGCACTGTCTCAGTGGGAGGTTATCAGAGAGGAAGCAGCCTCGCTGGTGGACACTTTTCTTTGCTCCTTGGAAAGCAGTCAAGACTTTTTTCCATTGCTGGGAGTTTGCCAGATAGTTTATTAATCTAAAGCAAAATAAACTGGAAGGGGACGGAGAATTTTAAATGAGCTTCACGCTGGCCTCTCAATTTGTAGGTGAGATATTTCACACCAAAGGTTTTGCACATGCAAATCCTCAGCTTTGTGCATGCAAATGGAGTAGCGAGGCAGCTAACTACCCAATTTGTTCATGCAAATAAAATGTGCAACAACACAGACTAAAATCACCCTCCTCAACATTAATCCCCCTATCTCATCCCCTTGTAATTAGACCATTGTTCCTAAACTCCTCGTTGAATGTAGCATCTGTCTAATCTAGAATGTAAGTTCAATGGGGCAGGGACTGTGCACCCGCTGCTTTGGACAGCATTGTCCCAAATACTAAGTAAAAATGACAAATCCTTATTTCTGTGTGCACCAAAACCAGGGTGTCAAAAAGTCATGCATGTGAGAACTCGAGCTTCAAAATCCCAGTTGTGGCAGCTGTGTTTGGAAATCTGGCCTGGAGAAAACAAGAATGAGACAAAAAGATTGTGGTTTTTTTTGGGGGGGGGGTGTTTGTTTTTTAAATGTTTGAATGGAGGGTGGATTTGCTTTGCATCTGTGCATGTTCTGGGGTGTGAGCGGTTCAGCTGTAGCAGAACAATGGCCCGTTCTGCAGGGAATTATCTCATGCGGGCACCAAACCAAGAACCTTCCCAGTTACTTGAATGAAGACAGAAAGAACAGGGGCGTGGGTCAGGAGGGGAATTAAAACCACCTTTCCCTTTTCTGTCTGAAGCAGAGCCCATGCCGGCACTGGCTCTTCTAGGTATGTGGGTGCCCGCACTGTCCCCTCTTCCCTCCCCATCCACTGAACGTGCTGGTCCTGCCCATGGGGCCGGGGCTCTCGCGGAAGGACCAGCAGAGCTCCATACACACACAGGCCAGAGGTGCAGCTGGAGAGCGGGTGGAGGAGTTCCCTTGGAGTGAGCGGAGCTGTGTGCCTGGGAGTCTGGCCCAGACACTTGGGTAACACTTGGGAAGGACACAGCCGCCCAGGAGGTTGGTACGTGGTGAGACGAGGCAGGAGCTCTTACATGATGTTGCTTCCGGCAGGCTGGATTATTTAGTATCCCCTTTTAAAGCTATTTCTTTGCCCTTCACTTGCACCTTCTGCTCCAGGATCTCAAAGCAGATCCTGTCCCCCCTTCTCTCTGATAGACAGGGAAACAGAAGTGGGAATGTGACTTGGCCCACATCTCATAGGGAACTTGCAGCAGAGACAGGAATAGAGCCCAAGTCTCTTGACGCCCACTACTGTGCTTTAATCTCGGACCATTCCCCACCTCCCTCCTGTCTCTGAGTAGGTCCCCGTTAGTACACTGTGGGGAGCACTCACAGATCTGTGGGATCCCAGTGACAGCTATGCACCGTGCTCACCTGCTGGGCCAGCCACGAGCTCTCTGCCGGGCTGAGGCTGAGTCCCTGGGAACGATCGCACCATTCTGTTAGCAAGCATGCATCGCTGTCTTCCATCACTGGGATGCTGGGGCCGTGCACCCCAGGTACACCCCAGCTTCAGCCTGCAACCTTGCTTGTAATTAGCGGCCCCTAGTCAATGGGCGACTGCCCACGACTGGGGTCCCTTATCAAAGTTCTGAGCCTTGCTGTTGGAATACAAATGAGCCCAGTCCCTGAAGCTCCAGCTGCCCTTTCCATCTCTGCTAGATTCAACAAATGCACTTGTGTAGTTATTTTGCTGTTTGGGGGGCAGGAAAAAACTACCCCGTCTCAGCTGTCGTTAGCAAATGTATGGGAGCAGCTCTCCTGACCAAGTCATTTGCCCGGCAAGGCGAGTGGTTTCCGTTCGAGGGGCCTGCTTTAACAGCACCTTTCCAAGCCAGGGCCCACCTGGGCTGGCTCTCCAGTGCGGCACACGAGAGGCCAGGGAGGCCACAAGAATAGGACCATGGATCAGATACTGACATGCATTGGCTACGCATTCTCTGCTGCCCACGCCAGGAGCGCTGCCATCCTGGAGCCTCATAGGCTGCGGCTGCGTAAGGCAGCCCCAGTGCGCGAACTTCCAGGCTTTCTCATCTGCCTGAGAATCATACAATCTGCGTCCTGTGCTCGAAGCAGTAGGGCAAGTTCCTACTGTATGAACCTGCAGGGAGGCCTATATATCAATTTCTGCAAGCCCTGAATTCAGATGAGGGATGTCTTTGTCCAGGTGTTTATTCACCTTCTCACTGTCCCGCCGAGTGTGCCAACCTGTCCTTCCTGGGCTTGTGCCAGCTGCTTGGGGCAGTCCCTGGGGCTTGGGCTTCCTCTTTTTGAAGAAACAAACTTTCCTTTTGGCAGCTGGCACAAGGTGCTACTAGGGCGTCCCAAGATGGGTGGATGTGGGAGCCCTTCTCCTACCTGGATTCAGGAAACAATCCTGTAGGCTGCTCCAGCCTGCGCTGGTATCAGGGACTGTCACTGTAGCTACTGTTGCTTTTTACAGATCCAGACTAACACGGCTACCCCTCTGATACTTTGAGAGTATCAAACAGAGACTGGGAATGGTTGGGTCATTACACTCATTGAATTTTTTTCCCCCCATGTTAAGTTCTCCTCACACCTTCAATGGGTCATCTCGATTATCACTTCAAAGCTTTTTCTTCTGCTGCTACGGATAGCTCATCTCAATTGACTGGCCTCTTACAATTGGTCTGCGTACTTCCACCTTTTCATGGTCTCTGTATGTATAAATATCTTCTGTCTGTGTGTTCCACTCTATGCACCTGAAGAAGTGAGCTGTAGCCCACGAAAGCTTATGCTGAAATAAATTTGTTAGTCTCTAAGATGCCACAAGTACTCCTGTTCCCTCTGATACTGTAGCTACAGCGACAGGAGTGGGCAGGGGGTATATTCATAGGCGCTTGAAAACTTCCCTTTGGGTTTTCCTCGGCTGAGATGCATGAGAAACAAATGCTGGCCCTGCGGAAATGTGGCTGAGGGCAGAGGTGCTGCGGAAGCCAGTTCTGCCAGGAGCTCCGTGGAACTTCAGTAAATATTTACTGGAACAAGTATGTTACAAGTGACCCTTCCAAGCCGGAACAAACCCTGCTAACCTCGCAGGCCTCTCGCACGGCGCGGGACGAGTTGTTTAGAAATGTTGCTGAGGACGGGTGGGCTGGGGACCTGGGTTCGAGTCTGACTTGGGTCATGAGTAGGCATGAATGAGCCAGTTTGGCAACTACGAGCCCAGTCCTCAAATGTCTGGGGCAGCATCTAGACAGCGACTGGAAATGACAGAATACCCCAAGAGAGCCATTCTTGGGAGATCCCCCCAGCCCAGCTCTGCAGATGCGAGACATTTGGAGAATTGAACGACCAAGCATTTGGGAGCTCATCTGGACCACGCCCAGCCTCTGAATCTTTGGGGGTTCAGCCGCTGCTGGTCTCAAGTCCTATGGGATTGTTTGTAATCCCTGGAGAACCACCCTCCCCAAGGCAGTCAGAGGGTGCCTAAACCAATCCCCTCTGGGGGGGTAGAGTGGGGGCAGGGCCTGGGCAGAGCCGGGGGTCAAGCACCGCCCCACCTCCCCAGGCACATTGGAAAATTGGTGCCTGTGCCCAGAGCCATGGTTTCCACAGGCCCTACCCTGCCTCAGCCGACAGTGATTTGACCCTCCCGTAATGCTCCCCAAACAGAAGACCTAACAGCAAACAGCAAGAACCCTGAGGGTCAACAAAGCATCTCCCTCCTGCTTGGGGGGGGGGGGGAGGCACCCAGGGTAATTGCTACAAGAAACACGTGATTCTTTTCCAAACAATAGAATTTTATTGAGTAACAAAAACACTGCAAAACAATTCTGGGCAAGTTAAAAGCAAATACGTTAAACCCTTAAACGTATGGACCCGAGCTTAGCAGGGCAAAGAACATTTGCGTCCATTTTAGCTACACGTACAGCACCCGGGACTCTCCCAGTCGGTGTATGTGACGCTGTGGCTGTCCTGGATGTCCCCCAGTGGGGCGTGGTAGGGGGAGGGATGCGGCCCCTTGACTTGACCCTCGTATGAGTGGGGGACAGTTCTCAAGCCAAGACCTCCCCCTCGAGCCAGCTCAGTGTGACGAAGTGGGACTGTTCTTAATGTTTCCTCTGAATACCGTGTGGGTGCCTCAGTTTCCCCTATGCATTTCTTAAGTCTCCAGTGTGCATAAATGGCCGACAATCTGTATCCTAGCAACAAATGGCCAGGGCCCTTCCCCCCTTGCAAGGGAATAGCTAAAGGTGAACAATCAGGTGACCTCCTGGCCCGGGAAAAAGACAAAGGCGAGAAAGGAGGGGGTTTCAGTTTGGAGCTAGCTGGGGACGGGGAGTGAGTGCAGACGGGGGTGTCTGCCTCGCTAGGCCCCAGAATGGACCCAGCGGAAGGGTCTTGTTCTTTGTACCTACAAGCTCTGTTTTAGACCGTGTTCCTGTCATCTAATAAACCTCTGTTTTACTGGCTGGCTGAGAGTCACGTCTGACTGCAAAGTGGGGGTGCAGGAACCTCTGGCTTCCCCAGGACCCCGCCTGGGTGGACTCGCTGTGGGAAGCGCATGGAGGGGCATATACTGAATGCTCCCAGGAGAGACCCAGGAGGTGAAGCCATGTGAGCTTCTTGCCCTGAAGACAGTCTGCTCCGAGGGAGAGGAGGCTCCCCAAAGTCCTGACTGGCTTTGTGGGGAGCAGTCCCAGAGCATCGCCCGGGGACTCCGTGACACTCAGCTCTTCGCCCTGGGAGCTGCATCCAGACTGTGAGCAGCTCCCCTCTGAACCCACCAGGCAAAGTAGTCGGAGCTTCGCTAGTCTCTCCCAGCAGGGCAGGTTTTCCAGACCTTCCTGGCACATGTAACCCCCCTGGGACAGACCTGCCACTGACAAGCTGTCTGTGCAGGAGGGGGGTGCCAGGGTTAGAAAGCGGGGTGCTGGGAAGCACTCTCTGGGGGGTGAGGCCGACTATTCTCCAAGCTCTGCCAGGCAAAGTGAGTCTGCAGAGAACGGCAGGCAGGAAGGAGGCGAGGCCAAGCGGCCGCCTAAGATAAACGGAAAGCCCCAGCGCCCCTGGCCTGGGCTGGGGGCTGACACACATTCTTGTGGCCTAATTATCTCCTGTGAGGGAGCTGGATTCCAAGGGACAAGGCATCCTCAAAGAGGGCTGGGACTGGGACGCGTTCCAGAGCCCCACAGGGGGTGGGAGAGGAGCTGGGGGGCGAGGGAGGGGAAAGGGGAGGGCTGAAAATAATAATAATAATAATAAAACTTCCTGCGGTTGTCAGGAGAACATGGGCCAGAGATATAGGAAGCAATCGAGGGCCTTTATCGTGGAAACACAGACTCAGGGAGCAGGATTCCAGGCCAACTGCGCGCCCAGCCTCGGAGCTGTCAGACGCCACATGTCAGCAGCAGCAGCCGCCGAGCAGCGGGAGGACTGAGTGTCCCACACCAGGCAGCACAGAAGCAGGGAAACGTGCGTGCGTGTGAAGTTCAAACCAGACCCTTTCAGCTGGGTAGGAGTAAGCCCCCTGGAAGGTGAGGATGGGAGCTGGGGGAACCCTGCTGTGGTTAGTGGGGGCTGCATGGGCCGTGCTGGCTCTGGGACTTGGTTCCCACCTGAAAGGGAAGGACAGCCTTGAGAGACCTCAGCACCAGGTGCAGCATGGGCCCTGCAGCTACACCTTCCTGCTCCCAGAGCTTGGGGGCTGTTACCCCTCCGCCGCCGAATACCAGGTCTCCAACTCGCTGCAGAGAGATGCTCCGCCCGTGCCTGAGCCCAAGTGGCCAGCCAAGCGGCTCCAACAGCTGGAGAACGTCATGGAAAACAACACACAGTGGCTGCAGAAGGTAAGATCCAGTCAGGGCCCGCTTGGATCGCAGTGGTTCTTGTATAGATTGCAGCAGTGCCCACAGCATGCCAGTCCCTTTCCAAACACAGGGCTTGGCCTGCAAACATGCAGCGTTGCCAACCTCCCGCTGGGATCGGAGAGTCAAACGGGGCTCTTGCATCAAGGGGCGACCTCTTGCAGCTTGCTCCCTTTCTGCTGCCGATGCACGAGCCAGGCTAGGACCCAGCTCGCTCTCCCCTAACTGCTGCCTTTGCAGCAGCAAAAGCGTCTTTGCGCAGTAATGTGGGTGGATGTGACTCAAGGCTGCACTGTCACTTTTCTGACCATAACCATGTGGCGCTGGCTTCCTCGAGAGGCTTTGGTCAAAGTCTGTGCCTGGGAACTGCTGTCTAATTACTTTGTTAAAGGGACCAAACAGGCTTCTCGCCTTGATCCAGACAGTCTCAGCATTATTGCAGGTAAGTTACCCCTATAGATGAGGAAAACAGTACAAGGGCTTGGATCATTTAAATGGGCAACTTCTTTATTGATCCTGGGAACCTAGCATCTCGCCTAATATTAAATACCCCTTTAAAATTGTTTAAAAGGTTAGATCTCTACTAGCCCCCTCCTGAGTGTGACATGCTTTCTGTCTCTGTTCTCAGACCCGTGTTCTGCTACTCGGCTGTGCCTGATGTTCTTTTACCGGCAGAGCCGGAGCGGAAAAATTCTTTTTCTGTTTTTCTTTCCAGTTATTTTAAACCCCAGGAAATCACAGTCACTTGGGTTCATGGGTCTCTCCTTTGCGAGCTGAGAGTTTGAGAGTGACTCTGGTACCAGTTACAGTGGTGTAAATCGGGAATAACTCCACTTACACCAGTGAACTGAAGTAAAATCAGTTTAGAAGCAATGTCAGAATCGAGCTGCATGGGTGAAATCCTGATCCTTTTGTCACTATTTCTGCCACTGACTTCTCTGCTGCCAGGATTCACCCCGTGCCTGCAGGGTATATCGGGCTCCTTCCAAACCCATAAATACCAATTGCTTCGCATGCAGATACCAGCCAGGCAGCAAAGGGCTTGTTTCCTTCCTCTTTGTTCCCAGGCTGCTCTGAGGGGCATGTGTCTAATTCAGACTACGTTACATCTCTTTCCAAAGACGACCTACGCAGGGCAGAACAAACTTCTTTACACTCTACCAAAGCAATAAGCAAATATTTGCACTAGGGGAGAATTTAATTAAAAATAAATCCCCCCAAATAAAAACCCCATCAGATCAAAGGCTGCGGGCATGTGAGCAGTGCAGGGGAAAGTGTCTGAACGTGATTAATACCGAGCATTATAACGCCCTTGTGTTAATACATATTCCTGTGCACTCACTGGGATTGCATGTAGTGCAGCATTGAGAGCAATGCTGTTTGCGGTGCCGGGGTCTCTGGATGAGACCTTAGCTTCCAAGGTCCTGCCAGCTCAGCATGGACTCTAAGGATTCCACGGGACGGGATTTGCCCCAGAATCCTTAGCTATGTCGCTTCTGTCCTAGCCGGGGTCCCTTGTGGCTTCCTCCGGAGTTGTGGCTGAATTTTCGTGGTGCTGTGTGCAGAATCTACTGCGTGTCGTTTGAGGACCCGTTGAAAGACAAGGGGCGGCAGCGACATAACCTGCAGGATTCTTGTGATTGTGCCATATGGAGGCACAGTCTGGGAAGCCGCAGCAGCTGACCCAGACTCCAGGCAGGCAGAAAACATGTGTCTGGGGTGAGGCAGCAGGGTTTTGTCTCTAGGAACTGGGGCGATTTAGGCGTCAGTGCCGCTGAACCTGATCTGCATGGAAAAGTCCCCTTCTGTCTTCCAGCACGTTACAGGGTCCTGAGGCTGCTGCCCCCCCAGGGGCTCAGGTCTTGATACTGCTTTTACAAACATGCCACACACTGAATGCGCAAGGAGGGCAGGGTGGACAGAGCCCGGTCTGGGTGGGAGAGGGTGCTCCCCAGCCTGTCCTGGCCCTCTGGCACTGCAGGGGTTAAATGGAGATGCACAGACTGTTAGGAAGTGGACTGGAAAACATTCTCCTCAGCTGTTTCCTTTCCCTGGACACCCAGATGTGTGTTTATTGCCCAAGAAGCCATGAATCATGTTGTCTGGGGCGGAAGGTAAACAGTGCTGATCTGGTTCCCTGCTGAGCGGGACCCAGCGTGGCGAGCGGAGCCAGGGGGCTGCTCCCAGGCACTCGTGTTTTCAGCCCTGCTGGGATCCAGCCACAGTTTCTCATGCAGACTCATCGGGGAAGCAGGATTCCTCCATGGCCAGCTGGGAGCAGGGGGAGCCCAGCCAGAGGCGCTCTGCCACAGGTTGCTGGGAAAGGAGACACGGTCTGGTGAATTGTAAAGCCTTAACGTGGTGGCTGAGCGAGGGGCAATGGGAGGGAACAGCAAAGAGGAATGCCAGGGGCTAGCTGGCTGCTCCGTACCAGGCCTCTCTCTGGTCGCTCGGACTCCAATCGTATAGCTGGGATCGTCACCTGGAGCAAGATGCCCTGGGCTGGTGGCTTCATCGCCTGCTAAAGCCCCACCCTGGGGCCTCTCCTTGAGAAGGCAGGTGCTGACGTTAGGGCCTGTCTCACACCCCTGGGCGCTGAGCTGGACCGGCCATGTCAGCTGGACAGCAGAGGGAAAGCAGCAGCGAAAGCCCAGGTGTCTGGTATGGCCCACCCAGAAGTTCCCCTGCACTGAACTGCCAGCACCGCTGCCCTCAGTCTCCCATCCAAACGGTGACCCGGGGAGAACCTGCTTCGCGTCACCCCCCGGGATGGCTGCAAGCGGTGGGGGGGAAAACAGCAATTAGGGCCCAGCTGATCCAGCGTGTGAGGACCTGGTGCCAGCCTCCTCCTGACAGCCTCTGCTGCTGCGCTCCATGACCTGCTGATGGAATGTGGACACCACCCCGGGCGTACCGGGCGAGGGGCAGCTGGGGGTTCTCGGGCTCTCTGACAGCCAGTAGACACCACGGCGGATGCAAAATAGGATTGGCCGGTTCTGAGCCTCAGCAAAGTGCATCATCAGCCTCGCCAGGCGTGTCTGGGGGACGGTGCTCGGCAATAGCTCAGCTGCACCAAAAGGGAGCAAACTTCACTCCACCTGCTGGGCTCAAAGAGCCAAAGGCGGAAACCGCTTGGCACTGATGTTTCCCCGTGAGCCTCTGCTCAGTGTTTGCTCATGAAGCTCAGACACGAGGCTGTCGGCTCTTCCCTGCAAACATTTCCCCCCCAAATCTCCCATTAGCCTCCCTCCAAACCTCACACCGAGGCGCTTCGAGCGTGGTCTAGGCCCCTCGGAGAGGGGGCTACCTACCTCCGGGAAGCAATGATGGATGGGCTTGTGGGTACAGCGGTGCATTGGGACTCTGGAGATCTGGGTTCACTTGCTGACTCTGCTTCAGGCTTCCTCGGTGACCTCAAGCAAATCGCTGAATCTCTCTAGGCCTCAGTGCCCCATCTGCAAAGTGAGGATAACTAACAGGTCCGTTCCGAGAGCTCCCCGGGGCAGGGGCTGGCTCTCACTGGTGTATATACGGCACTCAGCACAATGGGGCTCCAAGCACTGCCAAAATAAAGCTGTGTGTGCCCACAGAAGGGAGTGATCGGTTTTGTGCAAGGAGCCCAGGTTTGAAAATCAGGCGTCTTAGCAACACAGGTAGGGGTGGGGTTCCTTCTGCAAGTCAAAAAAGGCCCGGCAGAATTGTCTGTCACTCAGCTGTGGAGAGCCATGACACCCTTGGTGCCAGGCTCATGCCCCTGGTGGTGCCACATGGGAACCGGAAGCCTAGTTCTGTCAGGTGAGGTAGGAACCTCTGGTCAAGGACAAAGGGACGGGGGATTTTACAGCTCATGCTGACGCTGCCGGCACTGCTGTATTGTGAATGACTCCGCATGGCCATCGCTCACGCACAAGAACGAAGGTTTTCTGGCTGACCTGGGGCCTGTTCTTAGCTCTGCCACTGACTCGGCATGTGACCTTGGTCAAGTCACTCAGCTTGTCTGTGCTGTGAAAGACGACCCTGCTGAGTTACAGTATCAAGCAGGCCTGGACAAGCCAGGTTTAACATCATGTCACCTGGTCCTGGCCAGCTGACCCCGTGTTAACCATGACAGTCTGTACCTCAGGCGTCTCCTTCATTGACGGGGATCATGACCCTGACTCAATTCATTAACATCTGCAAAGTGCTTTCAGATCCTCCAATGGACAGAGCCTGGTAGTCCTGCCAGACACCCAGCTTCCTGTTTATAATCTGTTCTTTTGCTGAGACCCCCCGGGCGACTCTCCCCAAACAACCCCCACCCTGTAACTCCTTCCCGCTGCGACTCAGCCACCAGCACGTCAGGAATGGAATGCGAGAGGCCGCCTTGGGCCTGCTGGTATGGGATATGGCAGGGAAGCCCGTCAGACAACGCTTTCCCGCCATTGTGGCTTGGAAGTGGCCAAATCAGGGTGGTACCACTGGAGTTAAGTCCATGCTTTCTATTGACCAGCGCCCATTTCGGGGTGGGGGTCGTTATCAACCCCACCCCCTTGTCAACAATCAGCTGGAATCTAGCAGGTTTTCTGATTTACTTTGCAATTGTGCAGGAAAAACCTGATCCGAATCGGCAGTTCCTGGCTGCTCAGGACCAAAACCCAGGGAGAGTTTTGCCCTTTCAGGATAGTCTCCGGTGGGTTCGCGTAACATCAAAGAGACCCAGATTTTAAAATAAAAGGGCTTTTGCTGAGTAGAAGGTGACCAGACAGCAAGTGTGAAAAATCGGGACGGGGGGAGAGGGGGGGTAATAGGAGCCTATATAAGAAAAAGACCCAACAATTGGGACTGTCCCTATAAAATCGGGACATCTGGTCTGCCTGGCTGAGTAATAGGCCTTGTGCCAGGGATATGGCAACCCGCTGGGGGAGGGGAATGATAGTGGAGCCTCCTGGCGCATTTGCAGCTCAATGAGCCTGGCTTTGCCTGAGCAGTGTGGGCCAGTGTCTGGGAAGGACGGGGCGCGGTTAAGACCCTGGCCTGGGCCTCAGGGGCTCTAGCCTCAGTTCTTGGCTCTGCCAGATGGTGGGTGGGAGCCTGGTCAAGTCAGTTCTGTGCCCTTCTCCTCCCCTTTGTCTTGTCTAGTGAGACTGTGAGTCACGCGGAGCCAGGGCCTGTCTCTTGCTGAGTGCACGTGCAGTGCGCACCACCAAGGGGCCCCGGACTCGGGTGGGACTTCTGGGCACAAGTCATAGGACGGAGGATTCAGTGGGCCAAGCCGTCCTTGCAATCAGCCCCAGCGTACTGCCTGCCCGAGGCAGATTTTAAATCTGCCTCACGCTTTAATTCCCCTAGAGATTCGACTGGCTCCTAAGGTCAGTATCATCCCAGTTTCCGATGGCCTGGTTCCTAGCCCTAGTTCTCAAGGACTTCTAGTTCCCCAATAAAAGAGAACACAACATTAAATACCAGCAGATGCTCTTTAAACAGCAGCAAGGGGCCGGGTCCTGCAGACATGCCCTGCTGGGAGGTGGTGTTTTACTACCATGAGCCTCAGGGCTTTGGTTATAGAGCTGCCCATCTCTGATAACTGCCCCGGAAGGAGGCAAGGATCTGGGGGTCTGGGCCAGCAGCCTCTCTCTCCAGAACATGTGAGCCTGTGTGTGAGCCGTCGGGAGGTACAGTGGGTGTGCCTGTCACAGCCGCTGCATACCCAGGATCAGTCTCTTTCTGGGGTAGGAAAGGTGCCTTGAAAACCTGCTCCCATCCTGCTTCACGAAGGAGAGAGGTTGGTGTGAGGGAGGGAATCACATTCATTCCAGACCTGAGAGTGTTGGAGGCGCTCCCAGAGTCACCGGGAATCCATCAATGTTTATTAATTTACCCCCACCCTTTTTTTAATTTTCTTTTTAAAAATCTCTCTCCGAGTTAAACAAGTCACTGCAGAGCTGGGCCCGTCCTGCATCACTTCAGGATGGGCTCCATGGCACAGTGGAAGGATTAAATAAGTCCTTGTTTACATCTGTGTAACGGACGAAAGCAAAGCGATGTAGTGAAATGGGCCACAGGTACAGACACATGGCCCCTGCCCCGGAGAGCTCCCAGTCCAGGGAGGAAGTCTGCGTACTGCCATGTGAGGCACGCAGTGAACGGGTTTGAGCCCCTGCTCCGGAGCAGCGTGCCCCCTGCGCTCTCGGCTCGGGCACGCGAAGAGGAGCCAAGCGCAGGCGGGTGTGATGAGCTGAATTCCCTTCCTCGCTCCCCCGTTACAATGGGAGGAAGTTTGGCAAATGCCCATGGGGATGATCGTGTTTGTACATGGGCAGGGCACGTCATCTGCATACACAGTGCGGAGAGCAATATTTATGCAGTGAGGAGGCCTTGCGAGCGAAAAGCACGCGGCCCCCTTGCCACAGCCTTCGGGGGCAGGGGGTCAGTTACAAAACAATAGGCAGAAAGAAGCAAGCGGGGCTCGGTTCGCCCATTCCCAGACTCTCATTTGTTTACCACTCGTCCCCTCCAGCGCAAGGAACACAGGGAGAGAGAACTGTCTAGTGGTTAGAGCACAACCCAGTCCCAGCTCTGCCAGGCCTGGGGGGAGCATGACTGCAGGTGACCCCACTGCACGTCTCTGTACCTGTCTCCTTGGGGGGGATCAGTAGCACTGCCTTGCCTTTCCGGGGGTCGGGGGGCAGGTGAGGTTTAACCAAAGCGTGCGGAGCAGCTCAGACATGAGAGGCTAATATATGTGCTGCTGGCTGATATTATTAACCTGAGAACCTGACTATGAGGTATGTTTCCTAGAGTTCATGTTGCATGTTTCACAGAAGGCAGGTGCCTAAATATCATGGTGGTGGATGGACGGATGGATGGAGGTGTGTGCCGGGGGTCGGATGGATGGACGGATAGATACAGAAGTGTGACTGCGGATAGGGAGAGGGTGGTCTGGCTGGCTGGCTAGCTAGAGGGACATGTAGGGGGATGGATAGCTGGATGGGTAGGTAGGTAAGTAGGCATGCAACCAAGTCAGCACATCAAGCTACAGCTACAGCATGGCCTTTATCTACCAGTGTAACACCGTCACCTATTGACGACGCACTGTGTAACCCCCCCAGTTCCATTCCCACTGCTGAGGGAAGTAGTCGTTTCCCACACAACCCCTTCTTTGCCTGTTTTTTGTTCCCAGCTGGAGAGCTACATCCAGGAGAATGTGAAAATGGAGCTCGCCGAGATCCAGTTCCACACGGTGCAGAACCACACAGCTGCCATACTGGAGATCGGGAGCAGCCTCCTGAGCCAGACGGCTGAGCAGACCCGCAAGCTCACCGACGTGGAGACGCAGGTAACTGCTGGCTGGGCTGTCTCCCGAGCTGTCCCTCAGGCGCTGAGCCCTGGAGTCGTTGCGTGTGACTCCACGGACTGGAACAAGATTGCATTCATATACCCCAGGGCTGGACTTGGTTCCCCGCTCACGGCAGAGAATGTTCCGCTGCATCTCACTAGTCTCCGTGCATTGGGATTTGTATTTTTTGCTGGAGATCTTTATAAGAAACAGAGGGGAATTTGATGCCACCTCCGGTGAAGACACCTAAATGACAAGTGCACCACGGAAGCTGCTGTGATTTCAAACAGCTTCTCCCTGATCCCCAAAGTTGTAGAAGGTGCACTCCAGCTTTCAGAGGACTGAGGCTGGACACTTCAGAATTGCTCAGCATCTTGCATGCATGTTGCATCCTGGGCTCTTGTGAAAATCTGGCCTTTTGTTTTGGTGCCTACATGGGAGCTGAGCACTCTGGGAAATCCATAGAGCCCTGCAAATCTGTGGATATCCGCTTTATATCCGTGGATATCCGCATGTGGATACCCATGGACCATGTTTGCGGATTGGATGCAAATGCAAATTTTGTATCTGTGCAGGGGTCTAGAAATCCAGCCCCGACGGTGGGTGCTGAGCCCTTGCAAATCTGCCCCCTACTGCACTGAGGGCTCTACCTAATCCCCAGAGTCTTCCTCCCCACCCAAACTTAGGCCAAAATCCATTTCCCCATGCAGGCTGCTCCTCCTGCTGCTGGGCTACGGAGCATGTTTCCCAAACCCACATCCCCTCAGATCCCATCCCTTCCTGACCATCCCAGTCTGGTTTCTTCCCCCCCGCAGGTTCTCAATCAGACCTCAAGGCTGGAGATCCAGCTGCTGGAGAACTCTCTGTCCACTAACAAGCTGGAGAAACAGCTGCTGCTGCAGACCCAGGAAATAAACAAGCTCCAGGAGAAGAACAGGTAAAAATCCCTTCTCTGGGTAGGGCTGTGAGAATGCGGGGATGTGGCTGTCTCTACCACACAAAATAGAAACAGGACAACCCAGCGTGGTCTGGGACTTAGCAGCGTTTCTAGGGCCAGATCCCCAGCTGGCGTCAAGCCACACCACTCCAATGACTTCACCTTCCAGGTGAGGATCTGGCCCAGAGGACTTGACAAAAGTTGTGGGTTTCAGGGAACTCTTTGGCATTTCATGGAACATTTCCCCCTTTCATTTCAAATATTTTTCATGGCAAATTCAGTAAAATCTCATTGTAAGCTCCTATATTGCTAATTAACTGGCAGCCTGTGTTGTGATCATAATAAAGACCCCTGTTTGGATGAAATTCTTGCTCTGGCTTACAGAACAACCAAGAAAAATACAATAAAATACAAAAGTCAGTGCAGCTCACGGGAACTTTTGTTTTGCAAAATGGATCCCAGACTCCAGAACTTTGGAGTTCTCCTCTTGCCTAGAACCTGCCTTTCCAGAAGTGGTTCTAAGCGTCTCCAGGCAAGCGCCCTGCTCCCTTTCCTGGAGTGCGGCGTAGGGAGGTGGGCGACTGTGTGTCTGAAACTCAGGCAGCTGCTGCCTGCACTGACTGTAAAGAAACACGCAGTGTAGTTGTAGCCCTGTTGCTCCCAGGATATTGGAGAGACGAGGTGGGCGAGGGAATGTCTTTTATTGGACCATCTGCTGTTGGTGAGAGAGACAAGCTTATTACAACAATATGTAACCCCGCTAACCCCCCTTTTTGTCCTATGACTGCAGAGGTGTTAATGGGCACTCCACCTTGAACGCTCCCTAGAATATGTGCTAACAATCTGTTCCACCTGCGTGTAGTTGTGCCGCTTGCTCGGAGCATCTTTCCCAGTCCTACAGAAGAGCTCTGTGCGGCTCCAAAGCTTGGCTCTCTCCCCAGTAGGAGTTGGTCCGATAAAAGATATTCCCTCCCCCATCTTGTCTTGTAAATAAATAGGTTGTTGCCCCCACTATTAGGGTGATTAACAGACGCAGAGGGAGCCGGCCGGCTTAGGGCGCCTGCTTGGAGAGGGACGGCTCCGTACTGCACGTCCCAGAACTGCGAAGGGCTTGTGTTAAAGGCCCCCAGTGCGGGTGCCGTGAATGGACTGAGCTCCAGTGAGATCCCCACTGACTGGAGGTGACCACCCGGCTTATGCTTCTGGGAACATTCTCCCTTGTCAATCCTCCCTGCAGCTAAGGCCCCGGCACCGGAGCTGGGAGAGCCTGCCTGGGAGCCAGCCAGCCAGCTCTGGCTGGGAGAGGGGCCTCTGCTAGACCAGGGACTTGTCATTAAAGGGTTTATGGCTCTTCCCCACCCCCCTCGCCCCGGCGGCAGGCGGCCTGTCCCCAGCTCATTGCATTTGGGAAGGACGCTGAGCGCTGTGCTTGGGCTTCATAGAGGCACAGCTTGAAAACGCGTCCCCTAAAAGCTCAGAACACAGGAGGCCGATTCAAGAAAAGCTGGGGTGTGGAGTTTGAAAAGGACACCCTGCCTTTGGAAAGCGTGGGGCTGGCAGCGCTGTGCTAGTGGGGGCCAAAAGCCAGAGCCCCAGAGCCGTGCCTCCCTGGGGACTGCAGCAGGCAGTGGGCAGAATGTGCAGGATCCGTCTGTCTGGTCCTCATCTGCCCCGTACCGTGGTATCTGGGCTCCTTCCGGTCTCTAGTGTGTTTCTCCTCACAGCACCCCTCTGAGGTAAGGCTGGGCAATTATCTCCTTGTGTAGATGAGAACAGAGGCACAGAAACTAAGTGACCCAACCAAGGTCACACCGGGAGTCTGGCAAAGCCAGGAGGGGAAGCCAGGGCTCCCAGGCCCCAGCCCAGGCTGGGCCACCCCTCCTTGGCTCCCTCTCTCTGAGGCTCCTCTTAATCCCCCCCTTCTCGGCCCCCTGCCCCCCAGCTTTCTGGAGAAGAAAGTCCTGGACGTGGAAGGCAAACACGAGGAGGAGCTGCAAGGGATCAAAGCCGAGAAGCTGGAGATGCAGAGCCTGCTGTCCAAGCAAACCCAGCTCATCCGGGAACTGGAGCAGCACCTCGCCACAGCCTCAGCCAACAACACGGTGCTGCAGAGACAGCAGGCGTCTCTCATGGACACAGTGCACCAGCTCCTGAGCCTGGTCTCTCAGTGCAACCGTCAGTACTGCGGGGCGTGGGGGCAGAGGGCTGGGTGTGGCTGCTCGGGAGTTGGGCCCAAGCAATGGCCCAGCTCACTTGGTGCAAGACTGGGGGAGTGTCGTGGGAGCTGCTCCCCGACTCTCAAGCTGCCCCACCCCACTTTAATTTGAGCAGCCTAGGGGCTGATCTAATTTGGGGGGTTGGCTCTGCTCCCTGTGGGACCCTGGGCATAGCATTATCGCCACCAGGCCCCATCCCTTCCCAGCAGGCCCCCTATGCTGGGGTCGGAGGGCTGGCGGAGGAGCCGGCCAGGCTGGGTTTACACCTGTTGAGAATTCCCTCCTCCCGTGGGTTCCCGGCAGATTCTGGGCCACTGGCTCCACTCAGGCGGCTGGAGCAGAGTGCGATGTCAGTGTGGTTGGGACAGTGTGACGTGAGCTGCTAATCAGAGGTGCACAAGGAGCAAGGTCCCATGGCAGCAGAGCCACAGGTGGTGCGGGGCTGGGGGGGGGCATGGTGGGGTCAGTCCCCCCGGGCAGCGTCTGGAATTGAAGCAGCTGGGGGAAGAGCTGAGTGTCCCCTTGTCTGCTCCACCCAGAAATCTCCCCGGCCCCGCAGGGGGAGCAGAAGGTGTTCCGGGACTGCGGGGGCGTGTACAAATCGGGCCTCACTGCCAGCGGAGTCTACACCCTGCGCTTCCCCAACTCCACAGCCACCACCAGGGTAAGTCTCCAGCCTGGCAGCATCCAGGTGAGCCGGGCCCCCTCCCCGGCCCCCGGCAGACTTGGCCCAGGGTCCGGGATATGCGAGCACATGGCTGCTGGCAGAGCCCCCACCTTGATGTAGCTTATTGACACCCACTAGGAGGGGCCAGTGGCAGAGGGCGGGGAGTGGGGTAAAGCAGAGAGGGGCGGGGAGTCAGGACTCCTGGTTTCTGGTCCCACCTCTGGGGGATGGGAGGTGGCTAGTGTCTGGAGCCGGGCAATGGGATTCTGGTTCTTCCCTCAGCTCTGCCCCGCCGCGTATCCGTCTGCAAACGGGGTCTGCTAGTTGGCTGGGTTAACGAGTGCAGGCAAAGCGCGCCGAGCACCTGGGGGGCGATGTGTCGGAGAGGGGCTGAGCATTAGCATTCCTGAGATGCAGACGAGTATCCCCGGCCCTGAAAAATGGCACTTGTCAAACCAAAACAACCCCCGCCCATCACATCCACCCACCCCACTGGCCCGCTCTGCCTCTCACGGACACCACAGTGGGGATGGTTACTAGCCGGGGCCAGGCCTGGGGATCACAGCTGAGCCCCTGCTTTGGACACGAGGCCCTCGCGCTCTCACGTGGGGCCCTCACGCTCTGGCGTGGGCCACGCCCGCTCGTGGGGCTGTGCTGTATGTGTCCAGCCGTGGCCATGCTGTCCTGTTCACAGGCATTCTGCGACATGGAGACCAGCGGGGGAGGCTGGACTGTCATCCAGCACCGGAAAGACGGCTCCGTGGACTTCCACCGCACCTGGAAGGAATACAAACACGTAAGGCTTCCCCGTCCTGTCGGCAGCCAGCGCCGCCCCGGTGAGGCCGTGGTGTGGGACCCCCGGCATTTCCTCACACTGGGGCAGGAAGAGCTTCCCGTGGAGGCTAGGAATAGCCAGCCACTCCCAGGGACAAAGGGCCCTCGCTTCCCCACCCGGAGCCCCCGGCCGCCCTACACACGTGGGAAGGAAGAAGAGGAGCAGAGGTTACTGCCTTATTGTTCAGGGCATGTGGTGAAGGCCTTGGCTCTGGGTACACGGGAGGCCGCAAACAGGAACCCAGCGATGGGGGAAGGGATGGAGAGCGAGGCCGCCCCTGCACCGCAAGGAGGGAGCTGAGGTTGCCCCCCTGCTGCAGGGTCAGGGCTATTTTCACCGGGGTGTTGTGATGTAAAGACGGGGAGGCACTCAGATACTGTGGTAACGGGCACAGACATCCCATAGACAGAGGGTATGTCTACACTACAGGATTAATCCGAATTTAGATAATTCGAATTTGGGAAACAGGTTGTATAAATTCGATTGTGCGCGGCCACACTAAGCACATTAATTCGGTTTTTAACCACATTAATTCGGTGGTGTGCGGCCACACTACCCCATTACTTTAACCACAGTAATTCGGTGGTGTGCGGCCACACTAACCCTAATTCGAATTAACAAAATCGATTTAGGCGCTACTCCGCTCGTCGAGGTGGAGTACAGAAATCGATTTTAAGTGCCCTTTAATTCGAATTAACTGGCTCTGTAGTGTGGACGGGTGAAGGGTTAATTCGGATTAACGCAGCTAAATCCGAATTAAAGTCGTAGTGTAGACCAGGCCAGAGAGAGGCCATGACCCGGAGATTCTGTGCCACCAACGTTCCTGAATCAAAGCAGGCCAGGCCCTGCTTTCCACGGACGGCCCAGGGTCCAAGGGGGTGTCAAACGTAGATGCCCAAATTGCTAACTGGTCAAGGGAGGGAGGGTTCCCCCCCGGATCCCAGGGGTGGCCCCTCTGCTGGGAGTTGGTTGCGTGTGCTGTATGGAAGGGAACATCAGGAGCCATATCCTTGGTGTTTGGAAAGACCCCAGCTGCTCCAAGTGAGCCCCGGATTGCAGGGCTTCTTCCATGTGGCGGGACAGTTTTAGAAGGTGATATCTCAGCCAGTCCCACCAAATCCATCCCCAGGACCTGCCCACTGAAGTCTGCAGAGATGCACCATGCATGGATTTGGCTCTGTGAGCCCCATGGGCAAGTGGCGACATGGTGAAGTGTCTGGTGCACACACGCACACACACTCTCCACCATTTGAAACACTCCCGTGGAAAAGCTATCTGTGCAGATGCTGGAAAAAGATCTCAGATCCTGGCTGTGGTTTCAGCTCATTCCCATGTGAGTCGTGTGGCTGGCCCTGGAAAGTGGTTTTGTAGCCACAGCGCTGAGAGAGGGGGTGTGGGTGTGGATCTGGGTGTAAGGGAGATTCTGTGTCTTGTCCAAGAAATGGCCTGGTTCCATACATGGCAGGAGCAGGAATGCAGGGGGCTCTGAAACTCCTTCCCCTCATACACTGGCTCAGCCTGTGGTGTTGTGCAGTGCCCTGGTTGGCCTTTCTCAGGCTGTAATGTGATGGAGGGGATCTATCTGGGCACAGCAGGGGTAACCAAGGCAATTGACTTGTGGGCCCTCCAGAGAAGTTACTGGTCAATGAACCATTGTCTGGATTCATTCAGAATTCCAAAGCCCAGCACAGAGCTCCCTGGACCGCGCCTGGATCAGCCACGCGCACTGTTGTGGGGCTGGTAGAGCGAATGATGTGCTGCAAAACCCTGCTTCCTTCCGGGTTCCTTCTTTCAGCCCATCTTGGGCACCTCTTGGCCTTTGCCTGGCTGCACTGAACACTGCGGTGCCACCCACGGGCTTTGTTTTTGGAAAGCCGTTCTAACCAGATCCAGATGCCAGAGCCTGAGGCGTCTCAGAGGCCCAGAAGTGGGAGCTCAATCCCCACAGTGACGCTCTAGTTACAAAGCTACCATTGTACGTACCATTCCCCCAGAGCAGAGCAAAGCAGAGCTGGCCCCTTCCACCACAGAAATCACAAAGCAGGAACCTGGGGACTCTGCTTTCTCGGGTAGCAGCCACTAAGCGCGAAGCCAGGTGAGCCCCAGTGCCGCCGGCTGGTTCTTGGCAGCCCCCTCCTGCTTCATTGGGTTTCTGGTCTTTCCACGCAGGGCTTTGGGTCCCCATCTGGAGAACACTGGCTGGGAAATGACTTCATCCACCGGCTCACTGCTCAGGGCTCCTATTCCCTCCGAATCCAGCTCCGGGACTGGGACAGCAACGAGGCCTATTCCCTGTACGGGCATTTCCACCTGGGCAGCGAGGAGCAGCTCTATCGGTGAGTCTCGCTTCGCCCAGCTTGCTGCGTCGCGATTTGTGCACGAAGGATGACCCCGCCCCGCCCACGATGGCAATCAAGCCCTTGCCAAATCCACTAGGCCCACCTGGGCCTGGAGAGCCAGGATCAGCCTCTGGGTCTCCTGAAGGGGTGGGGGTTAATCCCCGCTCACTCTCATCCCACACAGCAGAGTCCAGAGAGATTTCATGGGCACAGCACGTGGCATGGAGAATCCCCTGCCTTTCCCATGCTGCAGCAGAAGCTCCTCTTGCATTGTGCATGAGCCAGCTGCTGCCTCAGCACCCCCTTGTGGCCTGAGGTTGCTCTGCAGGTGCCCTGCCTCAGTTTCCCCACTTCTCAGGACTCTGTCAGTCAAGCTCTTCTCTCATTCGGCACCCTTTCCCCCTGGGGGCTAGATTGATTAACATCAAATCATTCCCCAAATATAGTTCTCGAATCTGCGGCAAGTCCAGACACGTAGGCTTTCCTGCTGGGGTCTCTCAGGCCTTCCCTGCCCAGAGCCTTTCCCTGAAGACGCAGCGTTCCCTGCTGGAGCCTCCTCCCTCCTGCCAGCCATTCCCTGCCGTGGCAGGCCTCTGCTGAAGTCTCACTCCAGCTTCACTCCTGTTGTCTCTCCCTGAACATCCCCCTTCCTCTGCAGCTTCCTGCTGCTCTTTGGAGGAAAATCAGCTCTTCCGTGCCCAGCTGGTTCTACCAATTAAACCCCACCCTGATCCCAGGTGAGGTGGGGGGAGGAACAGGAGACCTCTCCCAGGTGCAGCAGGCAGGGCTAACTCTATGGGGCTGGCCAGCTCCAGGTCTCTGGACCTCAAAGGGGCAGCTCCCCCCCCCCCCGATACAGGCACTTTCTGTCCCAAGGTACTACCACCACCCGCATTGCACCATGCTCTGGAGCCCGCCAGTGATGTTTCGGCTCCGTCCCGATGCTCCTGTTCCTGGAGAAGCCAGCCCGGAGCACCCCCGGCTCGGAGTTCCTTCTGCAAAGTCTCGTTGGGATTTTGTCCACGCTCCCTCCCATTTTCACCCCGTTTAGCTTTAACACCCCTGAGCTGTCAGAGCCTCTGATCAGACGCTGACTCAGTAACTGGGCGGAGCGGTCGCTAGGGAGGAACGTGATCCTGTGAAGTGCCTTATCCTGCTCTCTCTACTGGGCACGTTGCCGTGCTCATGAGTAGAGCAGGAATTGAGCCTAGATTCCCCACATGGCAGAGCACGCCAGGCCCTACAGGCTGTCCACATTGTACGTCTGAGCCCGGCTTTTGGGGAACAGCCTATGACCACTCTCGAAGAGAGAGCGGGCTCCTTCCACGCCAACAACCCCACCCATACCCACCATCCAAGCCAGTTCAGAATCGGCTCCTTTACCAGGCACCTGGGGCACGGCCTCCTCCTAGCTGGGCTGCAGTAACCCACAGGGTCTGCTTTGCTCGTGGCAGCAGCTTGGTGACATGGGACTCGGGATGCTGTGCCATACAACACCAGCGTGACCTCACAGAGAGCCACCGGCACTGCAGCTGCGCTGGCCCAGTCCTGTGTGCTCCATAGACTCCAGCACCAAAAGCACTTGCGCCGATGGCCCCACGTTAGTAACGCTGGTGGAGTCAAGCACGTACAGACAGGGCCTATTGCTGGGAAGAGCTTTCCCAATGAGGTGAGTCAATACAGGACTGGCAGCCCTGGCCTGGAGATTGGCAAAGACTCCCCCAGCTATATCTCACGTGAGGACACAATTCCATGAAACCTTTTCGAGAGTCTCACGCGCCTCCTCCCAGTTCACTGAAATCATCTTAATGCAAATGTCTTTTACAGTGAGAGTCCCGCTGCCTCCAGGGTGGCCTGCACTCTGCCAACGAAAGAGGCCAAGGGAATAAAACAGCTTTTTATAGTAGCCAAGCACATGCCCTTTGCTAAAACCCAATGGAACCTCGGCCTCAGAGCTTTAAATCCAGAAGCCGCGTTTTCCAGTGGGTTCCGTGCTTGGCAGGCTAATCCTGCTCTCCTGAGTTTCAGGGCTCTGCGATGAAGGGCAGAAATCTTCGTCTGTGCCTGATCTACAGCCAGTGGAAATCAGTGGGAGTCTCTCCAGTGGCTGCACTGGGCTTTGGTTCTAATTGATCCCTCCAGTGAACACAAATCATGGTCACTGGACTGGCCGTCGCAGCGCCACACCCCGGTAATGAATGGGGATCGGGGTTCCTGGCAGGAGACCGGGCTCGTTCCCCGTTTGTTTGATCTAACAGCTTTTCCCCAAGCGCTGAGAATTTGGCTCTGAGTCCCCAAACCTGGTGAGACACACAGGCAGCTTTTTCAGGAATTTTAGAGGCGTTTTTATCCTGGATGCTGGGGCAGCTTTGGGCTATGCTGTGAGATTCCATCTGCAAACACCTAAGAGTCCTCACTAGCCAGTTTGCGTTTCATCGCCCTGGCCTGGCAGCTTGTGCACGTGGTTTGCCCCGATGCTGTCTTTGTTTTGTGCCTTGAGAAGCAGGGCTCTCGCCGAGTCCTTCTTGGCGCTCGGCCCCAGCAAAACACAAGGTCATGGGTAACAACCCACATCCAACAGCTGCCCTTGCTCCATGGCAGGTCCGTCACTCGACTCCTCGCATTCCATCCAGCTCCAGACAGGCTGGCCAATGACAGCATCCAAAGCAAGGCCAGCGGGTCCCTTTCCAAGCCCAGCACCCCAGAGTAGCCGCTACCACCCACGCAGCTCGGCGCATGCAGAGGCAGCGCTGCACCGTGTGGGCTGTGGGTTCTTACACTGTGATTCCATAGCCGGCCCATGAGCAAGAAGGGGTCATTGTCCATCCGAGTGCCCCCTCCGTGGTCTCCAGGGCTAGACACAGCCGCGACAGCTCCTTGAAAACCCTGAGCCACCGTTGCACCTTGCTTTCGGAGCCCCTGGGTGGCTGAAGCTGTGCAGTGGGGCCCTGGGTTTCTCCCTGGCCTGGCCGTTGGTTCAAACACAGTTGCACCAGCAGGGGGCACTCGGCTTCACAGCTGCGGCAAGTCACAACTCCTTGATGCCTGCCGGCAATAATATTTGTGTCTGTGCATGTCCAGGGTGGGAAGCTGGTGCTCTTACCTATAAAGCCACCTGCTGCTTCAGCTAGTCAGGACACCACGAGAACAATAGACCCTGCGGGCCCTAGTGCCAAGCTAAATAACCCCAGTCTCGGGCAGGGTGGTTTTGTGTGAGACAGAAGCAAAACAAACATCGTCTCTGTAGAGGAGGCAGGAACGGGCAGTGGCTGCCCACGGCAAATTGCTGAGGGGACAATACTGGCAATTGCTTTGGAAACTGCAGCTCCTGTTCTCTCCCAGACGCACGGCTCCAGGGCCCTGGGGACATCTGGCATGACTCCAACCTCCCCCCTTCCCCGCCAGTCAGTGCCCTCCAGCAGATCCCCCACGCCATCCCGCTCCGGAGAGCCAGCAACAGAGGCCAAGCACAGCTGGTGCGACAGGCACAGTGTCACACAGCGTCTGCCCTTTGCGGATTCTCCAGGGTTGGGAGGGAATGGGGCCATTGCCAGCTCTGGTGCTGCTCACAAAGTCCCAGCTCCTTTGGCCTGTCACTCTCTGTGTTCGGGCAGCACCCTGCACAAGGCAGGCATAGAAAATGGGCAGTGCCATGGGGCACTCTGCCCCTTGGGGGCAGCACTGCCCACTGGTCAGTCCTGTCAGGTGACGTGGCCTTTAAGGTTTCAGGTGGTTGGACCCACAAGGCCCGAGGAGATCTAGGGAGAGAGGAAAGGGATCCAGGGAACAAGTAGCAGTTAAAAGGGATCCGGTTACTGAATCTTTAAGGGGCTGGGACCCGGAGCCTTGCGAGGGGCAGGGCAGGGCTCCCTTCTCACCCAGCCAACAAGGAATGAGTTGGGAGAAGGGGCTGGTGTAAATGCTGCCTCTGCCTAGCACAAGGCAGGTGTCTGTAGACACTGGGCAGCTAGAAGGCTCCTGCAGGGCCCTGAGTTAGCAGGGAGAAGAGAGCGGCAGGGGAAGGACTGTTTGGTAAAAGCGCCCCACTGGCAGAGAAGCTGGTCAAAAGCCCTGTGGCTGGCCTGAACCACAGGCCAGCCCCGAGCTGGGGAAAATTCCTGCCCTAAGGAGGGAAGCGGGAAGGACAGTTTGGAAGACAGCCTGGTGTGTGCCAGAGAAGCTGAGGATTGGAAGGCGCTGAAGCCTCTGGGGTTTGCTCCCTTTGTGCTGCCCATTTCCAGGCCTGCTTTGTACCGTGCCCACGTGGCCTCCCGCGTCCCTGATCTTCCGTGAGCCTGGCCCTGGCATGGCAGCTCTGGTGGGGACTCGCCAGAGGCGCCTCCTGGACAGCCCTGTGTTTGTGTCTCCCCAGGCTCCACGTGCGGGACTACAGCGGGACGGCCGGCAGGACGAGCAGCCTCAGCCCCCCGGGGACGGCCTTCAGCACCAAGGACGCCGACAACGACCGCTGCGGCTGCAAGTGCGCTCAGATGGCGACCGGAGGTAACTGCCCCCAGGGGGCGCTGCGGGGCCGTGGGTGGGGCTCGTAGCCGACTCAGCCCTGAATGACCATGCTGAGGCTGGGAGGCGTGTAACTGGGCCTCTTCTGTCGTGGTCCATCTAACGCTCCCTGCGGGAAACGGCTCCCACTGGGTCCCGCCGTGTATTCTCCAGGATCCTTGGCCCCTGGGAACGCCTCTGTTGCTCTCCTTAGCGCTGCAGTGAGATAACGAAGGCCCTTCCCTGCCTGGGCAGCGCCCATTGCTTCTCGCGCCCCCAATGACTCCAGCTCTAGCAACGTCCCGGCCGCTCCTCCCCCAGCTCTCCCCCCCCCAGGGCGATATCATGGTACCGCCTGACTAGGGAGACACAGGAGAGCAGGAGCTCGCTGCTGGGCTTCCCTGGGCAGCGCTGGGAAAGTGACAGCCCCACAGAGAGCCAGTCAGCTCCAGCCCCCCACCTTCGCCCTGGGGCTCTGGTGCGCCGTCCCTCTGACCCCCTCTCTGTGCCCTAGGCTGGTGGTTCGATGCCTGCGGCCCCTCCAACCTGAATGGGATTTACTACCCCGCTAGCCCCGCGACAGTCCGCTACAACGGCATGAAGTGGCACTACTGGAAGGGGCCCAGCCACAGGCTCAAGGCCACCACCCTGATGATCCGGGCTGCGGACTTCTGAGAGGCCCCAGACGGGATGAGGCGCTGGGGCTGGGCCGTCCCTGCAGGGGAGCCGAGCCGGGCCGGGCTGCACCAAGGCTCCTGTGGCGCCACGTGAACGGCCTCCGGCCCCGAGGGCGAGCTGGCACAGCGCTCTGGACACCTGCTTAGCCCTGCCTCTGTACGGTGCCTCCTCCCCGCCGCGCCAGCACTCGCTCCCGGGCACCAGCCAGCGAGGACGGGCCTGAGCAGAGGCGGCCCCCTCCAGCTCGTCCAAACGCAGCCTGCGTCCAGGTCTTAATCTCCTCCCGGTTCAGGAGCTGGCTCACAAACATCCTGCTGTTTCCTGGGGAGCCGGGGGCTTGTGACACTGGGGTCACGTTGTTCAGATAAAGCATCAGTGGAGAGCGCAGCTGTGCTGGATGAGTCCCTGGGCGTGAGCTGGGGGGCTGATCTTACCCCCCAGTCTGGGTGCATCGGGGCTGGGCTGGCCCCAGCGCGCTGCCCTGTGGTCCGGGCTGCTTGGCGTGCAAACCAAATGGGCAGCGAGGGAGGGGAATGCCCAGCCCCCACCCCCACCTCCCTCGTGCTGCAGGGAGGGGCGGGGTCTCAGCCCGGGGTGAGGGTTTGCTGAGAACATGCAGCCCCTGGATCCCCACGGCCCCTGGGGACAGAAACCCCCGAGGGGGGACTGCGGAGCACTCTGGGGCTGGGAGAGGAGACGCAGACTGGCGGGGGTTGGCCGAGGGGCTCTGTGCCCTTGCCTGGTGAGGCTGCAGCGCCTCGCAACCGGCCTGTACGAACAGGTATCCCCACCTCACAGCCAGGGAAAGGCGGGCACCCAGCGGGCAAAGGATGTGCCGAGGTCACACAGGGAGGCAGCAGAGGAGCTGGGAAGAGAACCCAGGGGTCCTGACCCCCCAGTGGCCTGTTCTAAGCTCTTTCTGCCCCTCTGTCACGTAGCACAGAGTCCCGCTGAGCACGTCGCCAGGCTTTGCCAGCAGGGCCCAGCGTCTGGGGCGGTGACAGCCCCGCGGAGACGTCACAAAGCCACGAGGCGCTGCAGCGTGAAGAGGGCAAAGCTGGCAGGTTCCCTCGCCCGGCTGCTGCTCACCCCAAAGGCAGGCACCGGAAACTGGGCCAGGCTCAGGCAAAGCCCAGGGCTGGGTCGGGTCGAGGCCCCTGCACCTCAGTGAACGAGGCCCCGGGCTCAGGGTTGGCACCGTCTGGGACTGTAACAGAATGGGTGCATGGCTGGGAGGGCAGGTACGCCATGCGCAGCACACAGGGGTCTGGGGCCCAGTGAGCAGGGGGCTGAGCCAGGCGCCCCGGAAGGCAGGTGGTTTGGATTCTGGCACTGTGGTTTGTTCATAACCCCCAGCCACCAGCCACCCTCTCCAAAGCAGCTCTACAGAGGTGATGCCAGGCGACCACTCCCCGCCCACGCACACAAAGAGGGAACCCCAGACCGTGCAGGAGTCAGAGCTGCACTGGGGCCTGGGTGTGCTTTGGAAAGGCAAAGTTATGGTGCTGCTACCCTCTCCCTGGGTCTAACCCCCCCCCAAACGGCCAGTGCAGCAACGACCCCGCCTTCCCGGGGAGGAGGGGCATGCTCAGGAGTTGGCGTGGGGCACTACTCTGGCTGGCACTGAAATGCTAACCCCAAAATTGCCATGTGCCAGCAGCCAAAATGCCCATGCCTCCTGGCTCTCGCTGCCCATCCCAATGAGCTCTGTGTTCGTGAGCACTGGGCTGCACACATGGGCTTGTTACTGTAGGGTTGCTCACGAGCACTGGGCTGCACACATGGGTTTGTTATTGTAGGGTTGCATATGAGAATCTGAGTGCAGATGCAAATATGAATTTCCATGCATGCAAAGGTTGTGCGGGAAGATTTTGTGGGTCCATTTCAAAGGCCTCTTATCCACTCCAGGGGGTTAGTTTCCCTGCCTTGGCAGCTGCTCTCAGGGCAGCTTTTTAATTATCCATGTGGATGGGGCTGGCTTCTTCGAGGGCACCTCTGAACCTCCAGGGCCCTTGGTCATACTCAGCAGGGAGAGGTGAGAGCCGGGCGAGGGCAGGCGCTGCTGGCCAATCCAGACTATAGAAGCCCTCTCAGCTCAGTGCCTGGGGAAGGAGCTAGGCCGTGCGCACAGGGCAGTAGCTGGCCTGTGGGAAAAGCCGCCCCTTTACTGTCCCAGGTAAAAGCTGACCTGAAAAGAACCTAGCATTAAAATTAGCCTGCTGACGCTCCCTGGACTCAACCAAAGAGGTTCTCCTATTTCAATTCCATTGCAACATTAGCCAATTTGAAAAATGTTGTAGCCCATCGAGTGTGTTAGATTTCAGCTTTAAAATCTAATTGGCCCCCTGGCAAATTCATAAACTAGCCCCACATCAGCACGTAGAGCTGTGGGCTATGCTTGGCATTTCTGACCTCCTAGTGTGCTGCATTAGGACAGTGGCCTTGGCCTCGAATCCCACCAGGTGCAGCAATTTCATCTCTTCCCCCCAGTGGCTGGGCGGCAGGGGGCTGTGGCGAGAGAGAGGCTGAGCGAATGGGAAACTGACACAAAGTGTTCTTATGGCTGGTGGTGCCAGGGGATTCACAGGGCACAGCCTGAGCTGGAGAGGATGCCGCTCCAGAGGCAGCGTCTGCTGTTACCATCCCGTCGACACGTCAGACAGTTCACCCCCCTCCCCTGCAGCTGTGAGCACTGCCGTAGTAACATCTGGCCACCTGTCAGCGCCCCGCAACCACCTGATGTTGGATAGGGGAAGAGGGCAAATTGTAGGATACGGGCTGTAGGGTGCTGGGGAGTTCACTGGATGCCCCCCAGCTTCCATGGGCTCTGATACAAACAGCCCCCGAGCCCGGCGCAGGGGGACATGATAGGCCAAGGGGGCAAGTGAGCAAGGGAACCCCGCTCCCCATGGTGCCACCTGGAGGCTGAGGACCCAGGCATGCTCCCCCCGCCCCCCATCACACCAGCTGTGCCCGACCCAGCTGCTGCCAGGGGCTGTTGGAGCCCATATGTAAGTGAGCCCTGCCCTCTGCTGGCCATGCCAGTCCAGCCGGATACAGGTATCGAGATGCCCAAGGCCCGATGCCTGGTTCTCATCTCCCTGGGCGCAGGTAGGGTGACCCCGCGGGGCTCAGTGCACTCCCACCAGAACCAGGCCGGGGCTCCCCCGTCCAGCTGGGGTTTCCAATCCAAGTGAGAAGTGCTGCCAGGATTCCTTACGACTCTTCCCCCAACCCCCGGCTGTTGGCGCATGGCCCTGCCCTCGTCTGCCTGTGCCCTGAGAGCCGGATCCAGCGGAAGCAGCTGGCCTGGCCTCCTGGCGCAGGGCTGCAGGGACTGTGGGCACTGCACCCACAGCCCAGCCTGCTTGGGAAGGGCGCCAGGCCTCAGTAAGCGCTGACACCGCTCAGCAAGGTCTGTGCCACGGGGCGCCTGTGGCAGCAGCTGGACCCAGCCCAGAATCCAATGCAGGGGGCCAGCCCCCCCCAGACCTGCCTGCAGCCAGCGCTGCTCACCCAATGCACAGTCCTGGGGCAGGATCCCACATTGCTGCGGGCAGGGGGTGGGCTCTGCTGGGTCACAGAAGCTCGCCCGAGGCCTGGCCTGGATGGGGCTGGGGGCTCAGGCTGGCACCAGCATTGCGAGGGCACCGCCAGGCGCGGCCCCTGTCTCCGCCCGCCAGTGCGGGGGTGTCCCGGCTCCTCCCCAGCGCCGCCTCCCTCCGCCGGGCTTCCGGGAGCCCTCGTGATCCGCTCCGCAGCCACCAGCGCCGCGCAGCCCGCAGCGAGCCCCGCTCGGCCGGTGACTGACCCGCGGGGCGGGGAGCTGGGCACACGCGGGGGGTCGCTGGCGGGGCCCGGAGCTGGGAGCGCCCCGTGCGCCCGGGGCGAGCGCCGGTTCGCCCGCCCCGCTGCAGCTCTTTGGGCGCCCCAGGCCTTCCCCAGTCACCCCCGTTGCAGGTCTCGGGGGCTGCGTCTAGCAGGGTTCCCCGCTCCCTGGCGGGGGGGTTCCCCGGTCCTGCCAAGCGTGGTTAATTGATGGGGCCTGGGGGCTCCGGTGCGGGCGTGGCGCGGAGCTGTGCCACCTCTGGTGCCATGGCTCTGGGGTGGTTATCGCAGCCCCGACCTGGGGCGCTCCCCAGCCTGGCACATGCCACACGGACCGTGGCCAGGAATTCACTCTGTTGCTGTGTGCGGGGCTGGGGGCTGGCCCCACTGGTAAATGACATGTTTGAGGCTGGAGAGCTCCGGGCGCGGCCTGTGGGAAGCCCCAGATGGTGGCCGGTGGCTGCAGGATTTATGGGGATCCCTCCGAGTGGGGAGCTTGGTCTGGGGGCGCTCAGCCTCGCTGGAACCAGCTGCGAGTCCAGCCCCTGCCCCAGCTGTGCCAGGGCCCCTGGGCTGGGGCTGTCGGGTGCTATCGATGGATGTGTTCTCTCCTCAGCCGGTGCCCTGTGCTGGATCCTCAGCGCCATGTGCTGGCTCCGTGCTGCGGCCCTGCTGCTCTGGGCAGGGCTGGGCCTGGCCCAGGATTACCCATTCCGGGACCCCACCCTGCCCTGGGAGCAGCGGCTGGACGACCTCATCGGGCGGCTCACCCTGGGGGAGCTGGTGCTGCAGGTATGGAGAGGGTCTCTGTAGCCAGAACAGCAACCCCACTGACAGGTGCATCCCTGGGGGGGGGGGGGGCGACAGCCTCTGCTCTCCCCATGGCGGGGGGCAGTGAGGCGAGGGCAGCATCCTTGGGGCCTCGGCGTCCCACTGTGGGAGTCTGGGCCTGGCAGGGCACCCTATAAAGACCCTCGGTCCGAGGGGAGGGAGCTGGGAGGGAGCCCAGTGGCGTGGGGTTTCTGAATTGCAGGGGGTGGGTCAAGCTGGGTGCCCCTGGAATCTCCCATCCCACAGATCCCACCCCCAGGTGGTGCCTCCCCAGCCCTGTCCATGTCTCCTGCTGGGACGGAGAATCAGATCTGGCATGGAAGAGCCGAGCGTGCCGGCTACCCCATCTCTCTGCAGGGCCAGGCCAGGTGAACAAGGGCAGCCCCTTGGCAGAGTGCCCAGCCTCATATGTCCCTCAGTGCCCCCCTTCACCTCTGGTGTCTGCCCCACAGATGGCGAGAGGTGGCGCTAAGTACAACGGGCCAGCGCCCCCCATTGAGCGGCTGGGGATCAAGCCCTACAACTGGAACACCGAGTGCCTGAGGGGGGATGGGGAAGCCCCCGGCTGGGCCACGGCCTTCCCCCAAGCGCTGGGCTTGGCGGCCTCCTTCAGGTACTGTCTGAACAGGGGGGCCCCCGTGCTGCCATGTCTGGGTGTCCCCCTAGGCCGTGCTGGGGCCTAGCCCAGCGCAGGCTCTGTGCCTGGGCATGTGTCTGCCCCAGCTCTGCCCAGGGCAGGGGCAGCTGCTGTGGCACTGAGGGGACCTGTGCCATCTCTGGGCACAACCCTGGCTCATCCCCCGATGCTTCAGCTGCTCTTCCCTCCCCCACAGCCCCGAGCTCATCCACCGCGTGGCCAATGCCACTGCCACGGAAGTGAGAGCCAAGCACAACTACTTCATGTCCACGGGCATCTACGGTGACCACACGGGCCTCAGCTGCTTCAGCCCCGTGCTGAACATCATGAGACACCCGCTGTGGGGCAGGAACCAGGTAACAGCCGGACCGGGAGTGGGGTGGGGGAGGGGGAGTCCAGGACTGGGAGAGCAGGGGGCTGTGGGTGGGACTGAGGGACATCAGTAGAGCTGGGATGGGAGGACTGGGATAGCAGGGGACTGTAGGTGGGACTGAGGGGCACCGGCAGAGCTGAGGGAGGGGGAGCGCAGGGGCTGCGGGTGGGACTGAGGGGCACCGGCAGAGCTGGGGGAGGGGGAGCGCAGGGGCTGCGGGTGGGACTGAGGGGCACCGGCAGAGCGGTGTGTGCCCTGGTATCCCCTCCCAACACACCTCGCACTTTCTCCCTGCCTGAATCCAGATGTGTTAGGGCCCCTCTGGCAGACCCTGCAAGCTCCCTCCCTCTCCCCCTGTGGCTTGTGGCCCCTTGGCCTCTGTGCTGAGGCTGCCCCATCGCCCCTTGCACTAATGTGTCTGAGATGTGGGCCCACGAGGGACTGCAGAGCCCTGCTCCTCCCCCGGGTCTCATTTCCCCAAGTCCCCAGGTGGCGGCAGCTCCAGGACTGTTTGGAAGGGCAGGTGGGGAATTGGCAGCTGTCGCAGAGCAATGAGTGATGGGGCTGGGGGGAGCAGGGGTTGCATCCCCACAGCCAGCGCCCCAGCAGCGGGGGGAAGGGGGCGGCAGCAGCAACGCGTGTGTCTGTCTCTCCTCAGGAGACGTACGGCGAAGACCCGTTTCTGAGCGCAGAGCTGGCCGTGGCGTTCGTGCAGGGGCTGCAGGGCGATCACCCCCGTTACGTCAAGGCCAGTGCCGGCTGCAAACACTTCAGTGTGCACGGGGGGCCCGAGAACGTGCCCGTCTCCAGGCTCAGCTTTGATGCCAAGGTGAGTGCAACGCTCCCTGGCCGTGAGAGACCCTTAGCGCGAGAGTCTGGTCTGTGCCTGCTGGGGGTCAGCTCCCCTGCTCCTCCGGCCACAAGCGCTGCCCCACAGGCCCCGCTGGCTCATTACAGGCTAGCGATAGGCCCACTCCAGCCACTGGACGCATGCAATATTCACAGGTTTGCAGCTCCCAAAGGAGCAGGCCAGTTCCACCTCCGCTCACCACCCTGCTCAGCACCCAGCGCTGGGAGCCCTGGGCAGTGAGAACAAGGGAACGGTTATTTAACACAGCCCAGAGATTGGAGTGAGCAAGTTGAGTGATGGAAACAAACTCAAATAAACTCGTCACACACACGCTAGAGCAGGCCTGGGGTGGGGGGCAGTCTCCATCCCTGGTCAGCTTCACATCCACGTGGGAAGTTTGTCTGAAGATCTGCTCCAGGAACGATTGTAGGGCAGGTCTCTGGCCGGCGCAGTACAGGGGCCCGTCTGGATCCCAGCGCTCCCTTCTGGGCCGGGAATCTCTGGAGGTGTGAAGAACCCCGGCTTGTTGAACCAGCTACTTTTCTGCCTGATCGAGCAATGCTCACCCACCATCCTTCCAGGCTTGGCTGTGATCTTCGTTCAGGAGACAAGTCACGCTGTCAGCTTGCCTGCTAGGTGAAAGTTACTGTGTGTTTCCTTGCGGTACCTGATATACCAGACGAATCCTTTGATCTTAGTCCTAAGCAGCGCTCCCGCCACGCCTGCCTGATTGTTTTTCCTGTAGGTTTTTTCTCCTGGAGATTTCACAATCCTACCCCTGGTGCCTGGCTTGGTGTGCACATAGGCATCCATTGTAAGACCTACGATGCACAAACACATGTGACCAGACAGATAGATGAGCGTCTGTCACCCCTTGCCTGCAAGGATCCTGGCTGAGGTGTGTCACCTCCCGGTGATCTGCCTTATCTTCAGAACGTACTTTTCAGTGTAGGTACAGGACGCCTGAAATATGACCCGTATACACATTTACGACCAGTGGGAGAGACCTCACATGCCACCCTTGGGTGCATATATCTGGCCTAGGGCATCCCTGTACGATTCTGTGGTCTCTGGGTCCCGGTGAGCTCCGCCAGGGCTGATGTTGGGGGCCACGGGGTGGGGATGGGGTCTGCGCCAGGCTCGAGGCCCTGACCGAGTGCTCTGCGTCCTGCAGGTGCAAGAGCGGGACTGGAGAATGACCTTCCTGCCCCAGTTCCAGGCCTGTGTGCGCGCTGGCTCCTACAGCGTCATGTGCAGCTACAACAGGTACCGGGCGAGGCAGGCCCGCGGCCGGACAGGCACCGAGACGGGGCACGCGGCTGGGGGGCTGTGCCCGGGGCAGGGGTCTCTACAGGCCGCTCCTTGCCCGTGCTCAGCATTAGCTTCTCCTGGAGGAGACGAGGGCTCTTCTCATCCACACACCCCTCTGCCCTGGAAGGGGGCAGGTCAGCAGCCTGAACCCCACCGCAGCTGTACAGCTTTCGAGCTGAGCAGGGTTGGCTCTGTTTGGGATTTGGATGGAGTCCCCAAGTGGCTCAGGAGGGGGCGCTATTCCACCCACGTCTCTGTTGAGCCAATGCCCCTGCATGCTGCTCGGGGGCGCTGTCCTCTAGAAGAGAAGTCAAACCTCGGTCCTCTCCCTCTGTCATTGCTAGTGATCTCATGGCAGTTCCGGGGCGAGTCAGGGCGGGAGCCCCGTGGCCTGGGGTTCCCAGGTGGGCAGTTACATTCTGCTGAAGTAAATCCCCCTGCAATTCCAACTGAGTGCAGCGTTCTCCTTCACTTCCTGTCCCAAACTGCCAGGCACTGTTAAAACAGCTGCCGCACCCCGCCCCAGAGGTGGCTGCATTCGGCATTGCAATAACTGCCAGACCCAACCCGGCAGGATCAACGGCGTGCCCGCCTGCGCCAACAAGAAGCTGCTGACAGACATCCTGCGGGCAGAGTGGGGCTTCCAGGGCTACGTGGTGAGCGACGAGGGGGCCGTGGAGTTGATCATGCTGGCCCATCGCTACACACACAGCTTCCTGGAGACGGCCATCGGTGAGCCTGGACGCACACAGCCCACGGCCCAGGAGCCTGGCCCCGCTTGGCCGAGAGCTGCCTGGGCTGGGAGCGAGGCAGGGCCCAGCTGCTGCTGGTGCTACTGGAGCAGAACTGGCATCTGAGGGCAGGGGCACAGTCAGTGGGCGGGGGCGGGATAAGGTGGGCACTGGTTTGATGGTCAGGACTCCTGGGTTCTATTCCCAGCTCCGCCACTGACCTGCTATGTGACCTTGGGCAAGTCACACACACACACATTGCCTCAGTTTTCCCTCTGTACAAACCCTCCTGCTCCCCTTCCCAAGGGCCCGCGAGGCCTAGTTAACAAGGGTGCTGGAGCCTCAGTTCAAGAGCTGAGCTCATTGCCCCCAGCCTGGCAGGCGCAGAGGGTTGGGGGCCCTCTGGGGGGGGGGGAAGGGGGGCAGAGGCTGAGCCCAGCGGTAACTCGCTGTTTCCTGTCTCTCTGCCACGCTGCAGCCTCGGTGAACGCTGGCTGCAACCTGGAGCTGTCCTTCAGCCTGACGGAGAACGTCTTCATGAGCATCAGCGAGGCTGTGGCCAAGGGTAACATCACGCTGGAGGTGAGAAGCTCTGGGGGCAGCGTGGATGGGACACCCCCCACCGGAGCAGGGCATGGGGCCGGCAAGCTCAGCACCAGGGGCCCCGGGCCCCAGGGCATGGACTTACTTGGGCTGGGTCACCCTGCTTGGGCTGGGAGAGCGCCGGGTACCTGCGACTGGCGGGAGAGTGGATGTGGGGTGGGAGCCCGTCTCCCCCAAGTCTGAGCTTGAGCCACCCCCTGCGCCGGCATGACTGGGATGTGGGGCTGCAGCGGCCCCCCCAGATCTGAGCTCTGGCTGCCCCCTAGCCGGTGTAACGGGATCTCGCTGCCCTTTTCAGACGGTGAGGGCCCGGGTCCGGCCACTCTTCTACACACGTCTGCGGCTGGGGGAGTTCGACCCCCCTGCCATGAACCCCTACAGCGCCCTCGACCTGAGCGCCGTGCAGAACCCCACCCACAGGAGCCTTGCCGTGGAGGCCGCCGTCAAGAGCTTTGTGCTGTTGAAGAACGAGGGGGGGACGCTGCCCCTCAGCGCCCAGGCCCTGGCCGGCAAGCGCATCGCGGTGAGTGTCCTGCTCGGGGCGGGGATGGGGGGACCCACTGGGGCCGTGGTGGCTGGGAGGCTGCGGGGGAGCCCAGGCTGACCACCCAGCAGAGCACACAGCCCCTGGCATCCTCAGTCACTGCCTGCCCTGCCCCAGAGAACCACGGCCGCACTGGGGCTCCCTGCCCCACACCGGACACCTCAGCTGGGGACTGCGTGACACCAGGGGCACCCTGCCATGTTGACAGCCTGCCAGGGGCCCCACAGCCACACCCCCCTGGAGCAAGCTGCAGCCCCCCACAAGGGTGCCCTGTGCAGACTGCGGGTCCTGGCGGGCACTGGAGCCTGGCTGATGAGAGCAAGAGGGAGCAAGGCGTGGTGGGGCCTGGGGACCCGGGGGGGACACTGCACGGTGTGGGGGCACTGCACAGGGAGTTTGGGGCAGGCACTGCTCGATGGGGGGCAGTGGGCGCTGCATGGGGGGGCGGGTACTGCTCGATGGGGGCAGTGGGTGCAGCATGGGGGGGCGGGTGCTGCTCGATGGGGATGGGGGCGGTGGGTGCATCATGGGGTGCAGGCGTGGCTCGATGAGGGTGGTGGGCGCTGCTCGATGGGGGGCAGTGGGTGCATCATGGGGGGGCGGGCGCTGCTCAGTGGGACCTGGGGGCTTGGACGGAGGCTGCACAGTGAGGGGGGGGCACTGCACAGGTGAGCTTGGGGCGGGTGCTGCTCGATGGGTCCCAGGGACAGCAGGCGCTGCGTGGGGCAGGGGAGAGTGCGGGGGGGGGGGGGGGGGCCCGGCGGGCCCCCCCCCCGAGTGGGGCTCAAAGCTGCCAGGGGCTGCATTAGGCCAGCGCTTGACCCACCCAGCTCATTCCATGGCCCCCCTGGCCCTCCTCCCCCCGGCTTCTGTGCGCCGCCTGGGCCCTGGGGCTGCCAGGGTGGAGCGGGCGGCTCCTGTCCCACCCTCGGCTGTTTCCCCTCCTCTGCAGGTCGTTGGTCCCTTTGCCGACAACCCCAGGGTGCTGTTTGGGGACTACGCGCCCATCCCGGACCCCCAGTACATCTACACCCCCAGGTAGGGCAAGAGCAAAACCCACCCCCCATCGGTTACTGGGATTCCCCAACCCCGGAGCTCAGGCCGCTGCCCTGATCCATCCGTCAGCTGGGTGGGGAGGGTGCGGTGGCATTTCTCTGCTCTGCGGGCTGGGCACATGGCACTGCTTGGTTCCTGGTCCGAGCCGGGCAGCTCCCAGGGCAAAGGGGCATCGGTGGGACTCCCCCATCCCCGCCTGACACCTGGTGCAGAATTGCCCATTGGTCCCACTCGGCCCTGCCGGAGCGGCGGATTCTCCGTCTGGAGGCGGGTGCCTGGGTGCCAGCACTGGAGGGGGGTGCCCGGCCCCTGTATCAGTGACGTTGCTGATGGCAGGCTGGTCCCATCCCGGTGCAGGAGGGGCCTGGAGACCCTGCCAGCCAACGTCAGCTTCGCCGCAGGCTGCAGCGAGCCCAGATGCCAGTACTACTCGCCGGGCGAGGTGGAGGGGGCGGTCCGGGCAGCCGACGTCGTCGTGGTGTGCCTGGGCACAGGTATGGGGGGCGAGGGCAGGCGGGGGGGCAGCAGGGTCCCCGGGCAGTGATGGGTGGCCTGGTCCGGATCTGAGGGGGTGGGCTCAGCCGCTCTGGCATTTGCCTTCCTGCCCCCCCCCCTCCTCCCCAGATCCGCAAGAGGCTGTGGCAGAGCCTGGCACGGGGGCAGGGCTGGGCCCGTGGACTCAGGACTCAGGCTGCTGGTTGTGTGCGGGGCCTCCCACCAAGACAGCCCGCGAGTGCCCAGGGCGGGTAGGGCCCGGGGCCCCCTGCCAGGCTGCCTGCTCCCCAAAGGGTGCGGCGTGAGCTTTTCCTCAGCATGGCAACTCCCACAATTCCTCGCTCCGCCGGGAGCCCTTGGCCAAGGGGACCAGGATGCTCCCCTCACATCATGTCCCCGCTGGGTCGGGGGGTGGAGATGAGGCACATGCTCTGCACGGGGGGCGTGACCCTGCCCCTGGCAGCCCAGGGCGGGGGCATCACAACTGACTGGCGCTGGCTCTTCCTGCTCAGGGACTGACCTGGAGACAGAGGCGAACGACCGACGGGACCTGTCCCTGCCTGGGCACCAGCAGGAGCTGCTGCAGGACACCGTGGCCTGGGGTGAGGTGGTTTGGGGCGCACTCAGGGTATGTCTACACTACAGGATTAATCCGAATTTAGATAATTCGAATTTGGGAAACAGGTTGTATAAATTCGATTGTGCACGGCCACACTAAGCACCTTAATTCGGTTTTTAACCACATTAATTCGGTGGTGTGCGGCCACACTACCCCATTAACTTAAACACAGTAATTCGGTGGTGTGCGTCCACACTAACCCTAATTCGAATTAACAAAATCGATTTAGGCTCTACTCCGTTCGTCGAGGTGGAGTACAGAAATCGATTTAAAGGGCCCTTTAATTCGAATTAACTGGCTCTGTAGTGTGGACGGGTGAAGGGTTAATTCGGATTAACGCTGCTAAATCCGAATTAATCCCGTAGTGTAGACCAGGCCTCACACCCAGGGGCCTGCAGGGGGTGGAAATCTGGGCACCCGTGAGGAGCTGCCAGGGGGCTGGATGTGTGGGCACAGCACCCCCTGAGGCTCAGCCCAGCCCACCCTCGGGGGGCCCATCTCCCCATTGCCCCTGCGTGTGGGTGGCCCTGGAGGGACTGAGCTCAGTGCCCTGCGTGCCCAGCCCAGAGACCACAAGTGATGGGCTCCCATGGAAGAGCCCAGTGGGACAGAGAGTTGGGGTATTCGGAGCATCGCAGACCTCAGTCGGCCTGGTCTAGGATTGAGACCCCAACATGCACTGCCCCACGGGCTTCCCTGAGCTAGTGTGGGGCCCCGGTGTGCTGTCATCCCCCAAGCTGCCATGCCAAGGGAACGGACTCTGGACTGACCTGGCCTGTCCCTTCCAGCCGTGGGGCGCCCTGTCATCCTGCTGCTGTTCAACGCGGGGCCACTGGACGTGGGCTGGGCCCAGGCCCACCACGGAGTAGGCGCCATCCTGGCGTGCTTCTTCCCAGCGCAGGCCGCGGGCATCGCCATCATCAAGGTGCTGCTGGGGGAGGAGGGGGCCAGCCCGGCGGGCAGGCTCCCGGCCACCTGGCCAGCTGGCATGGACCAGGTAAGGCCCAGGGGCACCGGTGCTGGGGGCTCGGAAATCGGAAAACCCCCAGCTCCCCCACCTATTCCTGAGGCCAGCTTGGCACCATGCCCCCCATGCCCACAGGGCACCATGGCCTGTGGCTGACATCTTCCATCCCTTGTGGCTGCAGGTGCCAGCCATGGAGAATTACACCATGGAGGGGCGCACGTACCGGTACTATGGGCCAGTGGCCCCGCTCTACCCCTTCGGCTACGGACTGTCCTACACCACCTTCCTCTACCGGGACCTGGCCTTGAGCCCCACAGCGCTGCCCCTCTGCGCCAACCTCAGCGTCTCCGTGGTGGTGGAGAACACCGGGCAGAGGGATGGTGAAGAGGTGAGAGCTCTCCCTGCCCCGGATCGGGGGGGCTGTGAGGCAGGGCATGGCTTGGGGGGAATGGGATTGTCACATGGGCCCTGTGCCAGGCCAGCACTTAGCTCTGATGGCTCCTCCCCTGTGGGGCCGGGGCGGTCAGGAGAGGTGGCCCCCTGCTGACTCCTGTGGCATTGGGGTGAGGCAGTGCCATGGTTCTGCCCCAGCCAGTCTCTCAGGTTGTCTCTGAGGGGTGACGCTGCCCATGGAGAAGCAGCACCTGGCAGTCCCTGCTGGCCTTGCCCTGGGCGCTTGGCTCCCCGTTGCTGTTCCTAGCCCACCTCTCCCCTCCCTGCAGGTGGTGCAGCTGTACCTGCGTTGGGCGCAGCCCTCCGTGCCGGTGCCCCGCTGGCAGCTGGTTGGATTCCGCCGGGTGCCCGTTGCCGCAGGCCGGGCGGCGAAGCTGCTGTTTCTGGTGACCTACGTGCAGCGTGCCGTCTGGGCCGAGCAGTGGCAGCTGGAGCCGGGCACCTTCACGCTCTTTGTGGGCGGGCAGCAGCCGGGCCAGGAGACACGTGCCAGCTCCGAGGTCCTGCAGGCGGCGTTCACTGTGACCGGCAGCACCCGACCCCTGAGCCGCTGCTAGGGACAGGGACGGTTTCTGGGGCACTGGAATGGGAACTGCGGGGGGCTAGGATGTGGCCATGTGCGTTGGGACTGGGATCTGGCCCAGCACCCAGCTGGCTGTAGCAGGAAGCGGGGGCACATGGCTGTCTCTACCAGGGTTGGGAGGGCCGGCCCAGCACCTGGCTGGCTGTATGCGGGGGCCCGGCCGGCACTTGGCTGGCTGTACTGGGGGGGGGTCGGCCCGGCACCTGGCTGGCTGTACTGGGGGAGTCGGCCCGGCACCTGGCTGGCTCTACTGGGGACAATGGGAGCTCATTCACTTGATGCACAATAAACTTTGCCCAGCGTTGACCCCTATGGAAGCTCCAGCTGGAAATGGGGGTGCTGAGGGACTGGGCTCCCCCATCTTTCTCTGCCAGCCCCTGCCTGGGCCTGGCAGCGCTGTTCCCCGCCTGCAGCCATGCACTGCAGGCCAGCAGGGGGCGCTGGAGCCATGGCACAGGTTGGAGGGGGTCCTGGCGGGATTGCATGGGCCATGTGGCCGCACACTCCGGTGAGCACTGCATCCACCTGGGTGCTGGTTGAACCCCTGCTATGTAGGAGCCCCCCCCAGACCAGAGGGGTGCTTCTCAGATAGGCCCCTTCCCCCCGACCTGACCCCCCAGCAACAGCACTCCCAAGGGGGCCACGTCTCCCCCACTGTGCCCAGGCGACAGGAGCGACACAAAGCTCCTGGCACCGGGATGGGACGTGCTGACCTGCCCTGCCCCCAGGCACCCTCCTCCCAGCTGTCATGCCCCCCTTTCTCCGCTGGGTGGCGCCCCCCTTCCTTACAGCCCAGCCAGGCTCTGGCCAAGTGCAGGGAGGGGCTGGGAACGGGGGCTCGCCCCTGCCAGGGGCATTGCTCCGTCTGGGCTGGTCTCTCCAGCGCCCGTCCCTGTGGGCTCTGCCCGGATCGCTGAGCGCTCGCAGCACCAGCGACCCCCAGATTCCACCACAGACAGGGCAGCCCCGGCAGAGAGAGTGACTCACCGATGGGCACACAGCCAGGCCAGAGCTGTGCCCAGTGAGCGACCTTGCTGTGGGCGCTGCCCTGGGGCAGGAGCTTGGCCGAGCGGGCAGCCCTGCCACCTCCCGGCCCAACGTCTATGGGTCGGCCATGTCCCAGGGCCCTGCTGCCGCAGGTGCCACCTGGTCAGGAGAGACCTGGAACCCAGCTCCCTCCTCCCCAGCCTGGCACAGCAGGGGATGATCCCAGCCCACATCCCCTCCCCTCCTGCAGGCTGCAGGGGCCAAGCTGGCTGGCTGAATAGAGGTGGGAGGTCCCTGGCACTGGCAGGCTCACTGGCCCCACCAGCGTGGGGGCTGGCTGGCTCAGGAATGGGGCAAGGAGCTGTTCCTGCCTGGGCAAGCCCTGCAGGCCAGCGCAGGGCAGGGAGAACCAAGGGCTGGCAGCGTGTGAAATGAGTTACCAAGCTCAGTCCGGCGCCAGGGGACAAGGATGGACACGGGAGCCGTGCTGGGGGGAGGGGGACAGTGCAGGGGGAGGATGGGAGGATGTGGGGGCAGAGGGGTGGATGTGTGGGGGGAGGGGGATGGCAAATCCTGATAGCTCTCCCCCTTCCGCCTGGCAGCATGCCCCCCTACACACACACAATGGGCAGGAAGGGACGGGGAGTCCCACAGCTGCCTGAGGTCAGCAAGCCCCAACAGGAAGGGGCGGCCCTGGGAATAGAGCAGGCAGTGGAAAGGGCCCAGGCCGAAACTCAGTCGCTGGCCACGTGCACCTCCCCAGAGCTGGGGGGCACTGGGGGCCGGGAGTGCCACACCAGGGTAGGGCTGCCCTCAGGGCACGGCAGGGATGGATGGGGCTGGCTGTGTGGTCACCTAGGCTGGCACGCCCGTCCCTGCGACACACGTGTGCACCCAGGCACATGCCGTGCACACACGTCCCGCCCTAGCCCTGCCCTCCTTTGATTTCTCTATGATAGCAGGGGTGGGGCTGGGTACTGGGTGGGGAGAGACCATTTGGGGCATGGCACGGGGGGGCAGTTTGGCCCCTGGCACCCGGTGTGGGCCTTTCCCAGCCCCACTGCCTTCACAGCTGCTCCCTCTGTGGCTCTGTACGTTACTGAGGCGGCGTCTGAGCGGGGTCTGGGCTGAGCCAGAGGGAGTCAGACCCCGGCTCACGCCAGCCTCAGTCCTGTCTTCAGGGGAAGGATGGCGCAGGGCCCTGGCTGTGCCTGGGGTGCCGTGGGGCTGGAGCGAGCATGGACCCAACTCCCCCTTCCACGCAGCGGGGCAACAAAAGGGACCCGGCAGGGCCCTTGCCAAGGGCTTGGGCCTGCCCGGTGTGGGCTCTGCCGGAGCCAATGCTGCTGGCAGGGCCGGCTGGACAATGCCATGGTGGCACCAACAGGGGCACAGCTCTGTGCTCCTGCATCCCAGGCGGTGCAGCCTGCTTCCTAGCAGGAGCAGCTGGGGCCAGGCGGTGGCCAGCTCCATGGATGCCCCCCTCCCCTCTGTGCCAGGCTGTGTGTGGGGACAGGTCAGGTTACACTGGCCTCTGCCCCCTGCCACAGGGACTTTCCCAAGGGTGAGGGCTGCAGACCCCCGTGCGGCGGGGCATGTGGCTGATCTGCCAAACGGCTCAGGACTGGGGCTTGTGGGCAGAGAAGGGTGAGGACGGGGCTCCTTGCCCAGCTCTCCCCAGACTCGGGGGCCGGGTCCCCACAGGGCTGTACGGTGCCACGCAGGGATCAGCGGCACTGGGGGCCACGGGGTGGAGGCAGATGCTGCGCCTGGGATGGAGCTGGCACTTTCCATCTGAGAAGCCCAGGGTGCTGCCCAGCTCTCTCTGAGCTGTGAAAGGCTGCTGAGGGATCCTTTATCTCCCCACGGAAGTGCAGCTGCCTCTGGGGTGTGCTGTGGAAGTTGCTTAATGGCACACAGCAAATGCTGCCCAGCCAGTTAGGGCGGGGAGCGACGCTTGGCGCTGGATCCCATGGGAGGGCTCTCGGGGTTTGGGCTGGCAGAGCAGAGTGAGCGGAGTGGAGTTTGGGTGGGACACCTGGTGGGCAACCAGAACCCTACCGAAAGGGCCCTGGGCTCTGTGCTGGCTGGACAGAGGGCCCGGGGTGTGCTGGGTTGAAGGCTGGGGCAGTCTTGCCCTGCAGCCCATACCTGCCCTCGCTCCAGAGAAACCAGTCAGCCAGGTGGCGTTGAGCCCCACTCTGCCCGGGCTTCTGAGTGCAGCCGGCCACAGAGCTGCCCCTCCTCCAGGGTGATGGGAAATGGGGTGTGTGCATGGCTGTGACCAGTTGTTTGTGTGACTAGCACTGGGTGTGTGGATGAACGTGTATGCACGTGGGTGCACAAGGGTGTTGGAGGGTCTGTCTCTGGGGGAGGTTGTGCGTCTGTGTGTCACTGCCGCTAGCATCTGTGCCGCCAGCAAACTGAAAATAAGCCCTGGTGTTTCCTGCTGCTGCCTTTGGCTCTAGGGTGTCATACAAGCTGCCTGCCTGCGGGGGTGCCAGGTGCGAGGGTGCCCTGGGAGCCAGACGGGCACCGTGGGCCCGAGAAGCAGGTAGAGCCATAGGACAAAGCAGAGTTCTGAGCCAGGGTCCTGCCATGCCAGCTGCAGAGCAGTACTCGGGTACTGTCCCCCCCACCCCACACACACACCCAGCACTGGGCCAGTAACACTGGCTGTGGGTACCCTGGCACTGGTGGCAGGGTGAGAGCCCAGCCTGAGCGGAATGTGCTGGGAATTCACGCTGGGCCATGGACTCCAGGTGGGCGAGGGCAGGGCAGAGTCACCGGCCCTGCTGCAGATGCCCAAGGGATGCACTGTCCTTGCTGCGCAGGGAGCTGCTCCCCCAGGCGGTGGACAAGGGGTGTCAGGCAGGAGGCCAGTAACGATTGTGGGGTCTGGTGACAAGGAGTAGGGAGCGCGCCAGGCTGGATCGGGGCCAAGCAGTCACCAGGGCCTGCTCTGGGATCCCTCCAGCCCAACTCCAGGCCCTGACGGGCAGGATCCCCTCCCCTGGCCCTAGAGAAGCCCAGGAGTGCTGTGGAGCATTTGGCTGGCAATGGCCCAGAGGGAGCGGGTGCCCTTCTCAGGGCAGGGCCGCTGGAGGGGAGAGAGAGCCCAGCTAAGTGGGCACGGAGGGCGAGAGCTGAGGGAGAAGCTGGCGGAGCTAATGCCGTTGCTGTAAGCTTTGCCCAGCAACGCTAGCACACTGGCTTCCCGCACAGGCCAGGATGAGATCACACCGCGATGCTAATGACAGGTGCCGCCCAGCGTCATCACAGAGCTGGGTGTGTGACCCCGCCGGGGCGGGGTAGGAGCGGCCGGCTGGTTCCTTTGTCCCCCACACTCACGGTGAAACTCACACGCCAGGAGTGACTCGGCCTCTATCTATCCCCATCCACCCCCTCCATCTATCTCTCCATCTATCTATCCACATACATCCCCCTATCCCCATCCACCCTTCTATCTATCTGTCTATCCCCATCCACCCCCATCTATCTATCCCCATCCACCCCCCATCTATCTATCTATCCATCTATCTATCTATCCACATACACACCCCATCCCCATCCACCCCTCTATCT